>NC_141878.1:545815115-546118145 GCF_056163025.1 Triticum urartu | reverse complement strand
ACGACAAAGACAAACCTCTCCAAGAGAGGGCGGTGGCCGAGGCCACCTATGTTTGAGTTCATAGGTATGGCGCCGTGAAGATTTTAACCTTGGGCCCATAACCAACACACATCTTTGAAGCAGAAGTACCATCAAAACTGGCTAATGTGAAAGAGTTTGATTTGATTATGCATTATGGGGGGAGGGAAAGTTCATTGAGAGAACAACAATCCACCTATGTCCATGCCTACACCTAAACTAGACAACAAGTTGAGTGTGGTGGGGTGTGCAAGGGTTCCAGTCACATTGCTTGAATCAATGATATTTAGCTCATGCCTTAACTCGTGAAATCTTGCTTCATCCAAAGGCTTCGTGAAAATATCTGCAAGGTTATCAAGAGTGTTGACATAGTTGAGCTCGATCTCCCCTCGCCTAATATGATCCCGGATGAAGTGATACCGAATCTCAATATGCTTTGTCTTGAAGTGTTGCACCGGGTTGAGAGAGATCTTGATGGCACTTTCATTGTCACAACAAAGAGGCACTTTGTCATAAATGACACCTATCCTTTAAAGTTTGCTTCATCCATAGAAGTTGTGCACAACAACTACTGGCAGCCACATACTACGCTTCCGTAGACGAGAGAGATACGCAACTTTGCTTCTTGGAAGACCAACTCACCAAAGAGAAACCAAGAAATTGGCACCCTCCAGAAGTGGACTTCCTATCCACTTTGTCTCCCGCCCAATACGAGTCCTAATAACGTACAAGCTTGAAGTTTGCTCCCCTTGGGTACCATAAGCCAAAGTTTGGGGTATGAGCCAAATATCGAAAGATTCGCTTGACCGCCACAAAGTGACTTTCCTTAGGTGCGGCTTGAAACCGTGCAAAAATTCCCGCACTCAACATGATATCCGGTCTAGATGCACAAAGGTAAAGCAAGGAGCCAATCATGGAGCGATATACCTTTTGATCCACCGCTTTGCCATTGGGATCAATGTCAAGTTGGCACTTGGTGGGCATGGGAGTGGAAGCCGGCTTGACATCACTTAGCTTGAATCTCTTGAGCATGTCTTGAGTGTATTTGTCTTTGTTGATGAAGGTTCCTTCTCTCCTTTGCTTCACTTCGAACCCGAGAAAGAACTTCAACTCTCCCATGGAAGACATCTCGAACATTGAGGTCATGAGAGCGGCAAATTCCTCATTGAAAGCTTTGTTAGGGGAACCAAAGATAATATCATCAACATATAATTGGCACACAAACAACTCCCCTTTGACCTTCTTAGTAAAAAGAGTGGGGTCGATTAGCCCAACTTCAAAACCACGGTCTTGTAACAACTCGGTAAGGTGGTCATACCACGCACGTGGGGCTTGTTTAAGGCCATAGAGTGCCTTACCGATTTGATACACATCATCGGGAAAGTAGGGATCCTCGAACCAGGGGGATTGCTTGACATATACCAATTCATTAATTGGACCATTAAGGAAAGCACTCTTCACATCCATTTGTTGTAACTTAAAGTTATGATGAGAAGCATATGCAATCAACATGCGGATGGATTCAATACAAGCAACGGCGGTAAAGGTTTCACCGTAGTCAATACCCTCGACTTGGGAGTAGCCTTGTGCTACCAAACGAGCCTTGTTGCGAATGATAATCCATGAGCATCTTGCTTGTTCTTGAAAATCCACTTGGTTCCAATGACATTGTGGTTCTCCATTGGCCTTGGCACCAATCTCCACACTTTGTTGCGCTTGAAGTTGTTGAGTTCTTCATGCATGGCATTGAGCCAATCCGGATCTTTGAGCGCCTCATAGACCTTTTGGGGTTCAACACACGAGACAAATGCATGATGTTCACAATAGTTTGCTAATTGTCTACGAGTGCTTACCCCCTTTCTTAAGCTTCCAAGCACATTTGTCATGAGATGATCCTTGGTGGAGAGCTTGGAAGCAATCTTGGCGGCACGACGCTCCAATTCCTCCTCGGGGGTGAGACGAGGAGTGGTCACTTGATCATATTGAGCGCCGTCTTGAGCTTGTTCTTGATCTCGAGGAAGCTCTTGATCTTGAACTTGCTCGGAGAAGAGAACTTGGCCTTGGGCATCACTTGATGTTACAACACCATCTTGAGATTGACCTTGCCCTTGGTCTTGTTATTGAGGTTGAGGGCCTTCACTTTGATCTTCGGAAGCGTGTGGGTCTTGGGTTGGTGAAGGTTCCACTTGAGTGGAACATTGTCCTTCTCCTTCGGCCACAAGGGGTTCCTCAATGGGTAGGATATGACCAATACCCATTCTTCTTATGGCTTGGGGAGTAATTTCATCACCTACATCACAAGTACCACTTTGCTCCACTTGGGAGCCGTTATTCTCATCAAACTCCACGTTACACGTTTCCTCAATAAGTCCCTGGACTTATTGAGAACACGGTAAGCATGAGAGTTTGTAGCATAACCAACAAATATGCCCTCATAAGCTCTAGCCTCAAATTTAGATAAACGGACACCTTTCTTGAGAATGAAATACTTACACCCGAACACCCAGAAGTACTTGAGGTTGGGCTTGTTACCAGTGAGTATCTCATATGGAGTCTTGTTCAAGCCTTTGCGGAGGTAGAACCGATTAGATGCATGACACGCGGTGTTGATGGCTTCGGCCCAAAAGTTGTAGGGAGACTTGAACTCCGCCATCATGGTCCTTGCCGCATCCATCAATGTCCGGTTCTTCCTCTCTGCTACACCATTTTGTTGAATATTGATGCGGAATATTGATGCTTCATTCCCTCATCACTCAAAAACTCATCCAAGGTGTAGTTCTTGAACTCTGAGCCGTTGTCACTTCTTATACTCAAGATCTTTGTAATGTGTTGTTGTTGAGCTTCATTTGCAAAGTCGATGACGGTTTGTTGGGTCTCGCTCTTCCTCTTGAAGAAATATACCCAAGTGTGTCTTGAATAGTCATCCACAATCACCAAGCAATACTTTCTACCACCAAGACTATCAAAGGATGGAGGCCCAAAGAGATCCAAATGAAGGAGCTCCAAAGGCCTCTTTGAGTAGATGATAGTCGTGGGAGGGTGAGCCTTCTCATGTAGCTTTCCTTCGATACAAGCACTGCAAGCACGATCTTTGGCAAAACTAACATTTGTTAGTCCACGGACATGGCCCCCCTTGAGAAGACTTTTCAAAGATCTCATATTGATGTGGGCTAAACGGCGATGCCAAAGCCGTCCCACGTCAACATTAGCCATTAGGCATGTCGCGGTCTTAGTGAGTCGCTCCGAAAAGTTAATCACATAGAGACCGTTCTCAACATGCCCAACAAAGGCTACTTTAAGAGTCTTGCTCCACAAGAGGGCCACAGTATCAATATCAAAGAAAGTGGCAAAGCCCATAAGTGCTAGTTGACGAACAGAAAGTAAATTGTATGCAAGGGACTCAACAAGCATGACCTTATCGATCGTAAGATCATGAGAAATGACAACTTTGCCGAGTCCCAATACTTTAGAGGGCGAGGCGTCACCCCACTCGAGGTTGGTGAGCATGGATGGAATCTTTTGCACGTCCACCACCAAGTCCTTGCTTCCGGTCATATGATTAGTAGCTCCACTATCGAGCAACCATCATCCCCCACTAGAAGAAAACACCTACAAGAGATCAATACTTGGTTTTAGGTACCCATTTTGTAATGGGTCCTTTGATGTTAGTAACAAGGGTCTTAGGAACCCAAATAAACCATTCAATGTACTCATAAGGAGAACCAACAAATTTGGCATAAACATGCCCATCTCTAGCACAGCACAACACATAAGAAGGGTTAAAGTCGTCGGCTTTGTTGGGAATGGAAGCGTTGCCCTTCTTGGCATCACTACCCCTCATGGAGTTCTTCTACTTCTCCTTAGTAGCACCCTCTCCCTCCTTCACAAAAGTTTGCTTGAGAGGAGGAGGTCGTTTGGCCTTGTCATTCTTCTTCTTGTTCTTGGACTTGGGAACGTACCCAATCCCTTCCTTGGCCACAACTCCCTTTTGGTTGGTCAAAAGGTCGTTGAGATTCTTCTCGCCTTGTATGCAAGACACAAGACCTTTCTCAAGTTGCACCTTTAGCTTAGCGTTCTCCTCAACAAGATGCACATTCTCACAACATGGGTTAGTAGCATTTGCATTATCCATTAACATCATACAAGGAAAAGTGGCTTTCTCCTTGGTTAGCTTTACTTGAAGTTGATCATGAGACTCTTGAGGCTAGCATGAAAACCCTTCAAGACCTTGTGAGCCTTGTGAAGTAGATCAAACTCCTCTTTGAGTCTAGCAAGATCAACCCCAAGCTTGGCCTTCTCGGAGTTTAGCACACGAGAGACAACAAGAGCATGATCAAAATCTTTCTTTAACTTAGCGTGATCAACGTTGTGTGACTCCTCAAGAGCCAAAAGAAGACCACGCTCTTCCTCAAGAGCATTGGAAAGATCCGAAATCTCATCGGCATAGTCACGACTATGCCCCTCCATCTTGGAGATAGTATCTTCGTGAGCCTTGATCATGTCATTGGCTTCACCAAGTTGTTACAAGAGAGCAACAAAATGCTTCTTGGATTTACCCTTGAGTTTACCCATAAAGGACTCAAAATCATTTTCCTCCACATTGGATCCCTCATATTCATCAATGCAATCCATCAAGGAAGGATTATTAATGATGGTAGTTTTGATTTTGGGGGTCACCTTGTTGGTGGCTTTAGCCATGAGGCACTTGGCGGTGATGTTCTCATTGGATGAGTCGAAGAGAGACACTCGTGGAGTTTTTGCAATGGCAACGGAGGCCATGGCAACCGTCTCACCATCTTCATCATCATCATCATCATCATAATCATCATCATCATCCTCATGGTACTCTTCTTGAACCACCAACGCCTTGTGAGGGGTCTTCTTGGTGAAGTTGCTCTTGTTGGGGAAAGACTTGGCTTTGTCCTTTCGGATGAGCTTGCCACCATTGTCTTCCCTCTTTTCATACGGACACTCCGCAACAAAATGGCTCACATTACCACAATTGTAGCAAGTCCTCACACGTTGCTTGCTCTTCATGCCACCTGAGTTGTTCTTGTTGAAGCTTGGCCTTGAGTTCTTCTTGCTCCAAAATTGCCTTGAAGCAAGTGCCATGTGTTCATTATAGGCATACTTTGTATCTTCGGGGTTGCTTTCCTCTTCTTCTTCCTCTTCTTCTTCTTCTTCAACACAAACCTTGGCCTTTAATGCAAGGTTGGGCTTCTTTGCCCTTTGAGAGCGAAGCACTGCATTGTCGGCGGTCTTGTCCAAGATGTTCATAGCCACAAACTCATCCAACACTTCACTTGAGGTCAAGGTGTGGAAGTCCAGCCTTTGATGAATGACGGAGGACATGGCCTTGTGGTAAGGCATCATTGCCTTGAGGAATTTGCGCTTGATCCAATTGTCATCCGTGTCCTTGCTCCCATGATCTCGGAGTGAGACCGCGAGTTTGGTTACTCTCCAATAAGGCTCACGAGGTTCTTCATCTTCTTTCATAGCAAACTCATCGGCTTCATCTTGCACTACTTCATAGTTGGAGCGTTGAATACTTGCACTTTCCCAGTAGAGAGAGACAACACAAAGCCATGCATCTTTGGCCAAGGCGAAGGGCCGAAGATGAGGTAGATCTTCGGGTGGAATTGCATCTTGGATGATGAAGAGAGCATTCTCATTGAATTGATTATCCGCGGCTTCTCAAGGAGTGAAGTTGCTTGGGTCATGCGGATACAAACCTTCTTCAATGATTCTCCAAACATTAGTATTCACATGATTTAAATGACACTTAAAGCGATAAAACCAAGAATCAAAGTCCTCATTTTTCACAATCTTAGGGGGAGGACCGGCATGATTCAAATGAGTGGAAGGAATCGGTCCACCATAAACAAGTGGTGGTTCCACATGGGCAAAGATGCCGGTGCCATTTTTACCACTAGAAGAAGGAGCCTTTTCAGTACTAGCTTCCCCCTTGTCGGAGTTAGCATCCGTCACCTTGTCAGTGGGATCACCCACTTTCAACGGTGCGGTGGATAGTTTAAGCCCTTCAATGAATTTAGTAAACATGCTTTCAACCTCGGTCATCATTGAGGTTTTCAATGTCTCCAAGGCTACATTGAATTCCTCACAGGAGACTGAGGTTCCCCCATCACCCGTAGACGAGATCGGATTCACACCGGAGTGCTCCTCCACACCGTCTACAGTGTCAACCATAATCTACGGACGGCAAAGTCCTTAGTAAAGAGACGAGGCTCTGATACCAATTTAAAGGATCGATATGGTGGACTAGAGGGGGTGAATAGGCAACTAACATTTTTTGCTTTTCTTGACCAAATTAAACTTTGCATCAAAGTAGGTTGTCTAGATGTGCAACTAGGTGAGCAACCTATATAATGCAGCAACAACGAGCACACAAGCAAGCAAGAGAAGTAACACTAATAAGTTTGCACAAGTAAAGGTACGAGATAACCAAGAGTGGAGCCGCTGAAGACGAGGATGTGTTACCGAAGTTCCTTCCTTTTGAGGGGAAGTACGTCTCCGTTGGAGTGGTGTGGAGGCACAATGCTCCCCAAGAAGCTACTAGGGCTACTGTATTCTCCTCACGCCCTCACACAATGCGAGATGCCGTGATTCCACTATTGGTGCCCTTGGAGGCGGCGACCGGACCTTTACAAACAAGGTTGGGGCAATCTCCACAACTTAATCGGAGGCTCCCAACAACACCATGAAGCTTCACCACAATGGACTATGGCTCCGTGGTGACCTCAACCGTCTAGGGTGCTCAAACACCCAAGAGTAACAAGATCCGCTAGGGATTGGTGGGGGAATCAAATTTCTCTTGGTGGAAGTGTAGATCGGGGCCTTCTCAACCAATTCCGAGCAAATCAACAAGTTTGATTGGCTAGGGAGAGAGATCGGGCGAAAATGGAGCTTAGAGCATTAATGGAGCTTTTGGGGGAAGAGGTAAGTCAACAAAGAAGAAGAGGACCCCCTTTTATAGACGGGGATCCCATCCAACTGTTACCCCCACAAATAGCCCCGCACAGGGCGGTACTACCGCAGGTAGCAGCGGTACTACCGCTAGACCCAGCGGTACTACCGCTCCCCCTTGCGGTACTACCGCCCAGCCTGGGAGGGCTCAAAGAGAGAGCAAGAAACGTGCCCAGCGCGGTACTGCCGCGGTGGTAGGGCGGTACTACCGCCCTCGAGTGGTACTGCCGCTTCTACAACTGTTGCAAAGTGCCGCTCAACCCGGCACGAGAGGCGACCCCCTCGAGTCGACGCGGTAGTAGCCTGGTACCGCAGCGGTACTGCGACTGAGAACCACAAGTGGTACTACCGCTAGGTACCGCGGTACTACCGCTCAGACACAAATCAACACAACTATAAGGGGAACGAGCTCTCTAGATGAAGCGGAAAAGCTCAGAGGGTGAGAGAAGGATGTGTACGTGTTTATTCCACCCAAGCCTTACCAAAGCGGACCCCCTCTTGATAGAACGGTGACTCCTAAGAAAATAGTCCATGAAACAAGAAATGAAGGAGCTACACCGTCTTGAAAAACACTCCGAGGGGAAAGAAATCGTCTCATGCCAAAGGATGAATCTCTGAAAGGCTCAAAGCACACGGTTAGTCCGCAAACATGTTATCATCAATCACCAAAACTACATCGAGAGAGATATGCCTTAATAGTCGTGTTCATCCCCCATTTCCTCCGGGGGCTAGGGTTTCCCCGCCATCCCTTCATCCGAGTCAAGGTGTGGCAGCAGGAGTGGTTCTACATCACCAAACCCCGCGCCGCCAACTGGGCGGTTGCTACCTATTGAGCATGCATTGGTTTTCCCTTTAAGAGGAAAGGGTGATGCAGCAAAGTAGCGTAAGTATTTCCCTCAGTTTTCGAGAACCAAGGTATCAATCTAGTAGGAGACTACACACAAGTCACCTAGTACCTGCACAAACAAACAAGAACCTCACAACCAACCCGATAAAGGGGTTGTCGATCCCTTTACGGTCACTTACCAAAGTGAGACCTAATAGAGATAATAAGATAAATATTTTTGGTATTTTTGTTGTATAGATTGAAAAGTAAAGATTGCAAATAAATAGTAAACTAGAATTGTAGATCGGAAACTTATATGATGTAAAGTAGACCCGGGGGCCATAGGTTTCACTAGTGGCTTCTCTCAAGATAGCATATACTACGGTGGGTAAACAAATTACTGTCGAGTAATTGATGGAAAAGCACATAGTTATGATGATATCTAGGCATGATCATGAACATAGGCATCACGTTCGTGTCAAGTAGACCGAAACGAGTCTTCATCTACTACTATTACTCCACACATTGACCGCTATCCAGCATGCATCTAGAGTATTAAGTTCATAAGAACAGAGTAACGCATTAGGCAAGATGACATGATGTAGAGGGATAAACTCAAGCAATATGATATAAACCCCATCTTTTTATCCTCGATGGCAACAATAGAATATGTGTTGGTTCCCTTTTTGTCAGTGGGATCGAGCACCGCAAGATTGAACCCAAAGCTAAGCACTTCTCCCATTGCAAGAAAGATCAATCTAGTAGGCCAAACCAAACTGAAAATTCAAAGAGACATGCAAAGATATCAAATCATGCATATAAGAATTCAGAGAAGAATCAAATATTGTTCATAGATAATCTTAATCATAAAGCCACAATTCATTGGATCACGGAAACACACCGCAAAAAGAATTACATCGAATAGATCTCCACGAACATCGAGGAGAACTTTGTATTGAGAGCCAAAGAGAGAGAAGAAGCAATCTAGCTAATAACTATGGACCCAAAGGTCTGTGGTAAACTACTCACACATCATCGGAGAGGCTATGGTGTTGATGTAGAAGCCCTCTGTGATCGAATCCCCCTCCGGCAGATTGCCAGAAAAGGTCCCCAGATGGGATCTCACGGGTACAGAAGGTTGCGGCGGTGGAAAAGTGGTTCCGTGGCTCCCCTGGATGTTTTTAGGGTATAAGAGTATATATAGGTGAAATAAGTAGGTCAGTGGAGCTGCGAGGGGCCCACGGGGGTCGGGGCGCCCCGCCCTACCTCGTGTCTGCCTTGCTGCTTCCTTGACGTCCACTCCAAGTCTCCTGGATCACGTTTGTTCCAAAAAAGATCCTCGCGAAGGTTTCATTCCGTTTGATATTCATTTTCTACGAAACACTGAAATAGGCAAAAAAACATCAATTTGCACTAGGCTTTCGGTTAATAGGTTAGTCCCAAAAATAATATAAAAGTGTATAATAAAGCCCATAAACATCCAAAACATATAATATAATAGCAGGGAACAATCAAAAATTATAGATACGTTGGAGACGTATCAAGCATCCCCAAGCTTAATCCCTGCTCGTCCTCTAGTAGGTAAATGCTAAAAACAGAAATTTTGATGTGGAATGCTACCTAACATAATTTTCAATGTATTTCTCTTTTTTGCGGCATGAATGTTTAGATCTAAAAGATTCTAGACAGAAGTTTAATATTGACATAAAAATAATAATACTTCAAGCAATGGTAACTAAGCAATCATGTCTTATCAAGATAACATAGCCAAAGAAAATTCATCCCTACAAAATCATATAGTTTGGCCATGCTTCATTTTTGTCACACAAAATGCTCCCATCATGCACAACCCCGATGACAAGCCAAGCAATTGTTTCATACTTTTGATGTTCTCAAACCTTTTCAACTTTCACGCAATATATGAGCGTGAGCCATGGATATAGCACTATGGGTGGAATAGAATATGATGATGGAGGTTATGTGAGAAGACAAAAAGGGAGAAAGTCTCACATTGACGCGGCTAATCAACGGGCTATGGAGATGCCCATCAATTGATGTCAATGCAAGGAGTAGGGATTGCCATGCAACAAATGCACTAGAGCTATGAATATATGAAAGCTCAACAAAAGTAACTAAGTGGGTGTGCATCCAACTTGCTTGCTCACGAAGACCTAGGGCATTTGAGGAGGCCCATTGTTGGAATATACAAGACAAGTTCTATAATGAAAAATTCCCACTAGTATATGAAAGTGACAACACAAGAGACTCTCTATTATGAAGATCATGGTGCTACTTTGAAGCATGTGTGTGGAAAAAGGATAGTAACATTGCCCCTTCTCTCTTTTTCCCTCATTTTTTTCGGCCTCTCTTTTTTATGGCCTTTCTATTTTTTTGAAGAACTTTCCTCACATGGGACAATGCTCTAATAATGAAAATCATCACACTTTTATTTACTTTACAAGTCAAGAATTACAACTCAATACTTAGAACAAAATATGACTCTATGTGAATGCCTCCGGTTGTGTACCAGGATATGCAATGAATCAAGAGTGACATGTATGAAAGAATTATGAAGGTGGCTTTGCCACAAATACGATGTCAACTACATGATCATGCAAGGCAATATGACAATGATGGAGCATGTCATAATAAACGGAACGGTGGAAAGTTGCATGGCAATATATCTCGGAATGGATATAGCACTATGAGCGTGAGCGTGAGCCATGGATATAGCACTATGGGTGGAATAGAATATGATGATGGAGGTTATGTGAGAAGACAAAAAGGGAGAAAGTCTCACATTGATGCGGCTAATCAACGGGCTATGGAGATGCCCATCAATTGATGTCAATGAAAGGAGTAGGGATTGCCATGCAACAAATGCACTAGAGCTATGAATATATGAAAGCTCAACAAAAGTAACTAAGTGGGTGTGCATCCAACTTGCTTGCTCACGAAGACCTAGGGCATTTGAGGAGGCCCATTGTTGGAATATACAAGACAAGTTCTATAATGAAAAATTCCCACTAGTATATGAAAGTGACAACATAAGAGACTCTCTATTATGAAGATCATGGTGCTACTTTGAAGCATGTGTGTGGAAAAAGGATAGTAACATTGCCCCTTCTCTCTTTTTCCCTCATTTTTTTGGGCCTCTCTTTTTTATGGCCTTTCTATTTTTTTCAAGAACTTTCCTCACATGGGACAATGCTCTAATAATGAAAATCATCACACTTTTATTTACTTTACAAGTCAAGAATTACAACTCAATACTTAGAACAAAATATGACTCTATGTGAATGCCTCCGGTTGTGTACTAGGATATGCAATGAATCAAGAGTGACATGTATGAAAGAATTATGAAGGTGGCTTTGCCACAAATACGATGTCAACTACATGATCATGCAAGGCAATATGACAATGATGGAGCGTGTCATAATAAACGGAACGGTGGAAAGTTGCATGGCAATATATCTCAGAATGGCTATGGAAATGCCATCATAGATAGGTATGGTGGCTGTTTTGAGGAAGATATAAGGAGGCTTATGTGTGATAGAGCGTATCATATCACGGGGTTTGGATGCACCAGCGAAATTTGCACCAACTCTCGAGGTGAGAAAGGGCAATGCACGGTACCGAAGAGGCTAGCAATGATGGAAGGGTGAGAGTACGTATAATCCATGGACTCAACATTAGTCATAAAGAACTCATATACTTATTGCAAAAATCTACAAGTCATCAAAACCAAGCACTACGTGCATGCTTCTAGGGGGGTAGATTGGTAGGAAAAGACCATCGCTCGTCCCCGACCGCCACTCATAAGGAAAGCAATCAAAGAACACGTCATGCTTCAAATTTGTCACACAATGTTTACCACACATGCATGCTACGGGACTTGCCAACTTCAACACAATTATTTCTCAATTCCATAATTACTCAACTATCACAACTCTAATATTACCACCTTTATATCTCAAAACAACTATCAAGAATCAAACTTCTCATAACATTTAGTGCACTCTGTATGAAAGTTTTTATTATACCCATCCCAGATGTCTATCATATTAGGACTAATTTCATAACCAAAGCAAATTGCCATGCTGTTCTAAAAGACTCTCAAAATAATATAAGTGAAGCATGAGAGATCAATAATTTCTATAAAATAAAACCACCACCGTGCTCTAAAAAGATATAAGTGAAGCACTAGAGCAAAATTATCTAGCTCAAAATATATAAGTGAAGCACATAGAGTATTCTAATAAATTCTGATTCATGTATGTCTCTCTGATACATCTCCAACGTATCTATAATTTTTGATTGCTCCATGCTATATTATCTACTGTTTTGGACTATATTGGGCTTTATTTTCCACTTTTATATTATTTTTGGGACTAACCTATTAACCGGAGGCCCAGCCCAGAATTGCTGTTTTTTGCCTATTTCAGTGTTTCGGAGAAACAGAATATCAAACGGAGTCCAAACGGAATAAAATCTTCGGGAACGTGATTTTCTCACCGAACGTGATCCAGGAGACTTGGACCCTACTCCAGGGGGTCAAAGAGGAGGTCACGAAGGTGGGGGGCGCCCCCCTGCCTCGTGGGCCCCTCTATGCTCCATCGATGTACTCCTTCCTCCTATATATACCTACGTACCCCCAAACGATCAGATGAGGAGCCAAAAACCTAATTCCACCGCCGCAACTTTCTGTATCCACGAGATCCCATCTTGGGGCCTATTCCGGAGCTCCGCCGGAAGAGGGTCGTCATCATGGAGGGCTTCTACATCATCATAGCCCCTCCGATGAAGTGTGAGTAGTTTACCTCAGACCTTCGGGTCCATAGTTAGTAGCTAGAAGGCTTCTTCTCTCTTTTTGGATCTCAATACAAAGTTCTCCCCCTCTCTTGTGGAGATCTATTCGATGTAATCTTCTTTTTGCGGTGTGTTTGTTGAGACCGATGAATTGTGGGTTTATGATCAAGTCTATCTATGAATAATATTTGAATCTTCTCTGAATTCTATTATGTATGATTGGTTATCTTTGCAAGTCTCTTCGAATTATCCGTTTGGTTTGGCCAGCTAGATTGGTAGTTCTTGCCATGGGAGAAGTGCTTAGCTTTGGGTTCGATCTTGCGGTGTCCTTACCCAGTGACAGAAGGGGCAGCAAGGCACGTATTGTATCGTTGCCATCGAGGATAACAAGATGGGGTTTATTTCATATTGCATGAATTTATCTCTCTACATCATGTCATCTTGCTTAAGGCGTTACTCTATTTTTAACTTAATACTCTAGATGCATGCTAGATAGCGGTCGATGAGTGGAGTAATAGTAGTAGATGCAGAATCGTTTCGATCTACTTGTCATGGACGTGATGCCTATATACATGATCATACCTAGATATTCTCATAACTATTCTCAATTCTGTCAATTGCTCAACAGTAATTTGTTCACCCACCGTAGAATACTTACGCTCTTGAGAGAAGCCACTAGTGAAACCTATGGCCCCCGGGTCTATTCTCATCATATCAATCTCCATCACTTTAATCTTGCTTTGCTTTTTTACTTTGCTTTTACTTTTTACTTTGCATCTTTATACCAAAAATACCAAAAATACTATATCTATCAGATCTCACTCTCGTAAGTGACCGTGAAGGGATTGACAACCCCTAATCACGTTGGTTGCGAGTAGCTATCTTTTTGTGCAGGTACGAGGGACTTGAGCGTGGCCTCCTACTAGATTGATACCTTGGTTCTCAAAAACTGAGGGAAATACTTACGCTACTCTGCTGCATCATCCCTTCCTCTTTGGGGAAAACCAACGCAAGCTCAAGATGTAGCAAGAAGGATTTCTGGCACCGTTGCCGGGGATTCTACGCAAAAAAGTCAACATACCAAGTACCCATCGCAATTCCTATCTCTTGCATTACATTATTTGCCATTTCCCTCTCGTTTTCCTCTCCCCCCAATTCACCCTTGCTGTTTTATTCGCCCTCTCTCTCTATCCTCCCTCTCTATCTGCCTCTTTTGCCCGCTTGCTCTTATTTGCTCGTGTGCTAGTTTGCTTGCTTGTCGTTATGTATGAAATTGGGGAATTTATCACCAATATGGGCGATAACAATATCATGGAAAATTCTGAGGCTCCTATTGAAGAACCCCCTACCTACCATACAAAAAGATTTCGAATCGGTAGTGGTAATATTATTGGAAAAGGAGTTATTCAAGATTTCTTTACTTGTGCCGGTGCTTTGCCCTCTATGGGCGGTTCTATTCTCCATAGAACTAGTAGTCTTGCGGACGCTATTGCCATGCTTATCGTTGAACTTGAAAAGCAATTTATGCATATGCACCCATCTATACAAAGAGTTTTCTTAGAATTTTCTAATAACGAGCATTCCTCTGTTAAGCGTGCCGCTACTATGTTTTTGGCTCATGAATTCAGATTTATAATAAAAGAAGCCAAGTAAATCTTTGCGCACTATAGGGTGGATGCTGGTCGTCCTCCCATAGAATCTATCCTCTTCGATCAAGAAGAAATTATGCGCTTTCAATCTCCTGACTATGTTGCTTTTAATGAAAACCTCAGAAAAAAGGTGCCAACCAATATTTTAATTGATAGAATCTTTGAACTTAATGATGATTTGGCTATTCGAAATAATGAGCTAGGATACTCTCTTGAGTCTAGGCTCACAAAGTTCTGTCAAAAAATGCTTATAATGATGAATTGGTTGTACATTACGAAGGGCCGAAAGAGGAACCTATACCTCCTAAAATTGATCTTGGGGACTTATGTCCTATTAAATTTAGCCCTTTTGATTACTTTTGCTTGCCTCAAAGAAAACTTGCTGCTGAACGTAGAGAATATGAAATGAGCTTCACCGATCTATCTTATTACTACATCACAACCTAGATCTATCCTCGCTTTTATGCCTAGTTAGGGGCGTTAAACGATAGCGCTTGTTGGGAGGCAACCCAATTTCATTTTTATTCCTTGGTTTTTGCTCCTGTTTAGTAATAAATAAATTATTTAGCATCTGTTTTTTTGTGTTTTTTGTGTTTAATTAGTATTTGTGCCGAGTAGAACCGTTGGGAAGACTTGGGGAAAGTCTTGTTGAACTTGCTGTAAAAAACAGAAACTTTAGCACTCACGAGAACTGCTGTAATTTTTATTTTAAGAGTGATATTTAGTTAATTCTTTTTGCAGATGATTAATATATAAATTCCTCACGTTCAGAAATTTATTTTAGAATTTTTGGGTTCCAGATCTTGCGCTAGCTACAGATTACTACAGACTGTTTTGTTTTAGTCAGATTCTGTTTTCCGTGTGTTGTTTGCTTATTTTGATGAATCTATGGCTAGTAAAATAGTTTATAATCCATAGAGAAGTTGGAATACAGTAGGTTTAACACCAATATAAATAAAGAATGAGTTCATTACAGTACCTTGAAGTGGTCTTTTGTTTTTTTGGCTAACGGAGCTCACGAGTTTTCTATTTTGAGTTTTGTGTTGTGAAGTTTTCAAGTTTTGGGTGAATTCTTTTGATGGATCATGGAACAAGGAGTGGCAAGAGCCTAAGCTTGGGGATGCCCATGGCACCCCCAAGATAATCCAAGGAAACCAAAAAGTCAAAGCTTGGGGATGCCCCGGAAGGCATCCCCTCTTTCGTCCACTTCCATCGGTAATTTACTTGGGGCTATATTTTTATTCACCAACATGATATGTGTTTTGCTTGGAGCGTCTTGTATTATTTGTGTCTTTGTGTCTTAGTATGCCACAATCATCCTTGTTGTACACACCTTTTGAGAGAGCCATACATGAATTAAAATTTGATAGAATACTCTATGTGCTTCACTTATATCTTTTGAGCTAAGTAATTTTGCTCTATGTGCTTCACTTATATATTTTGAGCTAAGTAATTTTGCTCTATGTGCTTCACTTATATCTTTTGAGCTAAGTAGTTTTTCTCTATGTGCTTCACTTATATCTTTTGAGCTAGATAATTTTGCTCTGTGTGCTTCACTTATATCTTTTGAGCGTTATAATTTTGCTCTATGTGCTTCACTTAGATCTTTTAGAGCACGGTGGTGGATTTGTTTTAAAGAAACTATTGATCTCTCATGCTTCACTTAAATTATTTTGAGAGTCTCTTAATAGCATGGTAATTTGCTTAATAATAATATGCTTGGTATTCAAGATTTGTGAAACTTTCTTTTGAGTGTGTTGAATACTAAGAAAAGATTGAAGCATGATAATTGTTTTGAGATATGGAGGTGATAATATTAAAGTCATGCTAGTTGAGTAGTTGTGAATTTAAATAATACTTGTGTTAAAGTTTGTGATTCCCGTAGCATGCACGTATGGTGAACCGTTATGTGAAGAAGTCGGAGCATGATTTATTTATTGATTGTCTTCCTTATGAATGGCGGTCGGGGACGAGCGATGTTATTTTCCTACCAATCTATCCCCCTAGGAGCATGCGCGTAATACTTTGCTTTGATAACTTCTAGATTTTTCCAATAAGTATATGAGTTCTTTATGACTAATGTTGAGTCTATGGATTATACGCACTCTCACCCTTCCACCTTTGCTAGCCTCTCTAATACCACGCACCTTTTGCCGGTATCATACACCCACCATATAACTTCCGCAAAACAACCACCATACCTAGCTATTATGGCATTTCCATAGCCATTCCGAGATATATTGCCATGCAACTTTCCACCATCTAGTTCATCATGACACATTCATCATTGTCATATTGCTTAGCATGATCATGTAGTTGACATAGTATTTGTGGCAAAGCCACCGTTCCTAATTCTTTCATACATGTCACTCATGAGTCATTGCATATCCCGGTACACCGTCGGAGGCATCCATATAGAGTCATACTTTGTTTTAGAATCGAGTTGTAATCATTGAGTTGTAAATAAATAAAAGTGTGATGATCATCATTCAGTAGAGCATTGTCCCCAAATAAAAAAAAGAAAGGCCAAAGAAAAAAAGGCCCAAAAAAAGAAAATAAATAAAAGGGGCAATGCTACTATCCTTTTACCACACTTGTGCTTCAAAGTAGCACCATGATATAGCAAGTCTCATATATTGTGCTTCAAAGTAGCACCATGTTCTTCATATAGAGAGTCTCATATGTTGTCACTTTCATATACTAGTGGGAATTTTACATTATTGAACTTGGCTTGTATATTCCAATGATGGGCCTCCTCAAGTGCCCTAGGTCTTCGTGAGAAAGCAAGTTGGATGCACACCCACTAGTTTCTTTTGTTGAGCTTTCATACATTTATAGCTCTAGTGCATCCGTTGCATGGCAATCCCTACTCACTCACATTGATATCTATTGATGGGCATCTCCATAGCCCGTTGATACGCCTAGTTGATGTGAGACTATCTTCCCCTCCTTTTTGTCTTCTCCACAACCACCATTCTATTCCACCTATAGTGCTATATCCATGTCTCACGCTCATGTATTGCGTGAAGATTGAAAAAGTTTCGAAAAAGTTAGAGTATGAAACAATTGCTTGGCTTGTCATCGGGGTTGTGCATGATTTAAATACTTTGTGTGGTGAAGATGGAGCATAGCTAGACTATATGAGTTTGTAGGGATAACTGTCTTTGGCCATGTTATTTTGAGAAGACATAATTGCTTTGTTAGTATGCTTGAAGTATTATTATTTTTATGCCAATATAAACTTTTGTCTTGAATCTTTCTAATCTGAATATCCATACCACAATTAAGAAGATTTGCATTGAAATTATGCCAAGTAGCACTCCGCATCAAACATTCTTTTTTTATCATTTACCTACTCGAGGACGAGCAGGAATTAAGCTCGGGAATGCCTGATACGTCTCCAACGTATCTATAATTTTTGATTAATCCATGCTATATTATCTACTGTTTTGGACTATGTTGGGCTTTATTTTCCACTTTTATATTATTTTTGGGACTAACCTATTAACCGGAGGCCCAGCCCAGAATTACTGTTTTTTGCCTATTTCAGTGTTTCGGAGAAACAGAATATCAAACGGAGTCCAAACGGAATAAAATCTTCGGGAACGTGATTTTCTCACCAAACGTGATCCAGGAGACTTGGACCCTACGCCAGGGGGGTCAAAGAGGAGGTCACAAGGGTGGCGGGCGCCCCCCTAGGGCGTGCCCCCTGCCTCGTGGGCCCCTCGGTGCTCCACCGACGTACTCCTTCCTCCTATATATACCTACGTACCCCAAATGATCAGATGAGGAGGCAAAAACCTAATTCCACCGCCACAACTTTTTGTATCCACGAGATCCCATCTTGGGGCCTGTTTCGGAGCTCCGCCAGAAGAGGGCCGTCATCACGGAGGGCTTCTACATCATCATAGCCCCTCCGACGAAGTGTGAGTAGTTTACCTTAGACCTTCGGGTCCATAGTTAGTAGCTAGATGGCTTCTTCTCTCTTTTTGGATCTCAATACAAAGTTCTCCCCCTCTCTTGTGGAGATATATTCGATGTAATCTTCTTTTTGCGGTGTGTTTGTTGAGATCGATGAATTGTGGGTTTATGATCAAGTCTATCTATGAATAATATTTGAATCTTCTCTGAATTCTCTTATGTATGATTGGTTATCTTTGCATGTCTCTTCGAATTATCCATCTGGTTTGGCCAGCTAGATTGGTAGTTCTTGCCATGGGAGAAGTGCTTAGCTTTGGGTTCGATCTTGCGGTGTCCTTACCCAGTGACAGAAGGGACAGCAAGGCACATATTGTATCGTTGCCATCGAGGATAACAAGATGGGGTTTATTTCATATTGCATGAATTTATCTCTCTACATCATGTCATCTTGCTTAAGGCATTACTCTGTTTTTAACTTAATACTCTAGATGCATGCTGGATAGCGGTCGATGAGTGGATTAATAGTAGTAGATGCAGAATCGTTTCGATCTACTTTTCACGGACGTGATGCCTATATACATGATCATACCTAGATATTCTCATAAATATGCTCAATTCTGTCAATTGCTCAACAGTAATTTGTTCACCCACCGTAGAATACTTATGCTCTTGAGAGAAGTCACTAGTGAAACCTATGGCCCCAGGGTCTATTCTCATCATATCAATCTCCATCACTTTAATCTTGCTTTGCTTTTTTACTTTGCATCTTTATACCAAAAATACCAAAAATATTATATCTATCAGATATCACTCTCGTAAGTGACTGTGAAGGGATTGACAACCCCTAATCGCGTTGGTTGTGAGTAGCTATCGTTTTGTGCAGGTACGAGGGACTTGAGCGTGGCCTCCTACTGGATTGATACCTTGGTTCTCAAAAACTGAGGGAAATACTTACGCTACTCTGCTGCATCATCCCTTCCTCTTCGAGGAAAACCAACGCAAGCTCAAGACGTAGCACTCTCCCAAAAGGTGTGTACAGCAAGGATGATTGTGGTAAACTAAAAAGCAAAGACTCACATCATACAAGACGCTCCAAGCAAAACACATATGATGTGGTGAATAAAAATATAGCCTCAAGTAAAGTTACCGATAGATGAAGACGAAATAGGGGATGCCTTCCGGGGCATCCCCAAGCTTAGTCTTTTGGTTGTCCTTGAATATTACCTTGGGGTGCCTTGGGCATCCCCAAGCTTAGGCTCTTGCCATTCCTTGTTCCGAAATCCATCAAATCTTTACCCAAAAACTTGAAAACTTCACAACACAAAACTCAACAGAAAATCTCATGAGCTCCATTAGTATAAGAAAACAAACCATCACTTTAAGGTACTGTAATAAACTCATTATTTATTTATATTCGTGTTAAAACTACTGTATTCCAACTTCTCTATGGTTCATACCCCCAGATACTAGCCATAGATTCATCAAAATAAGCAAACAACACACAAAAAACAGAATCTTTCAAAAACAGAACAGTCTGTAGTAATCTGTAGGTTTCGAATACTTCTGTAACTTCAGAACTCCTGATAAATTAGTACATCCTAAATAATTTGTATATTGATCTACTGCGGTTGGAATCAGTATTTTATCGCTTTCTGGTTAAGAATGAAAATTATTCCCGTGAGCATGTGCTTTCTGTTTTTTTCAGCAAGATCAAATAACAATCATCCAAGAAGATCTTAAAGGCTTTACTTGGCACAAACACTAACTGAAACATAAAAAACACAATAATAACATAGGATAGATGGTTTATTTATTACTAAACAGGAACAAAAATCTAGGAACAAAAATAAAATTGGGTTGCCTTCCAACAAGCACTATCGTTTAACGCCCCTAGCTAGGCATAAGAACAAGAATAGATCTAGGTATTATCATCTCTGGTATGCAATCCATATGTGGCTCTCATAATAGATTCATAAGGTAATTTAATTTTATTTCTATGAATGTGTTCCATGCCATTCCTTAACGTAAATTGTAATCTGATATTTCCTTCTTTCATGTCAATAATTGCACCAATCGTTCTAAGGAAAGGTCTACCAAGAATAATAGGACATGTAGGATTGCAATCTATATCTAGAACAATGAAATCTACGGGCACATAATTCCTATTTGCAACAATAAGAACATCATTAATCCTTCCCATAGGTTTCTTAATGGTGGAATCCGCAAGATGCAAATTTAAAGAACAATCATCAAATTCACAGAAACCTAACACATCACACAAAGATTTTGGAATCATGGAAACACTAGCATCCAAATCACATAAAGCATAGCATTCATGATCTTTAATCTTAACTTTAATATTAGGTTCCCACTCATCATAAAGTTTTCTAGGAATAGAAACTTCTAGGTCAATATTAGGTTGCATCAAAGCATCAACGATGTGTTTAGTAAAAGCTTTGTTTTGATCATAAGCATGATGAGAATTTAGCACGGATTGCAACAAGGAAATACAATCTATCAAATAGCAATTATCATAATTAAATTCCTTGAAATACTAAATAGTCGGTTCATTGCTATGTAAATTTTGACCTCTTCAATCCCACTTTTACCAATTTTTGCATCAAGATCTAAAAACTCCAAATCATTGGGACGCCTTCTAACTAAAGTTGACTCATCTCCAGTCCCATCTTTATTAAGATTCATATTGGCAAACAAAGATTCAAAAGGAGACACGCCAATCACTTTTAGATCTTCATCATTATTATCATGAAAACCAGAAGAACACGCCTTCACAAAGCAATCTTTTTAGCATGCATCCTAGCAGTTCTTTCTTTGCACTCATCAATGGAAATTCTCATGGCTTTGAGAGACTCATTGATATCATGATTAGGTGGAATAGATCTAAGTTTCAAATAATCAACATCAAGAGAAATTCTATCCACGTTCCTAGCCAACTCGTCAATCTTAAGCAATTTTTCTTCAAGCAAAGCATTGAAATTCTTTTGCGAATTCATAAATTCTTTAACACTAGTCTCAAAATCAGAGGGCATCTTATTAAAATTTCCATAAGATTTGTTGTAGGAATTACCATAGTTATTAGAGGAATTACTAGGAAACGACCTAGAATTGAAATTTCCTCTATACGCGTTGTTACCAAAATTGTTCCTACCAACAAAATTCACATCTATAAATTCATTATTATTCTCAATCAAAGTGGACAAAGGCATATCATTAGTGAAGGAAATGTGCCCTAGAGGCAATAATGAAGTTGTTATTTATATTTCCTTATATCATGATAAATGTTTATTATTCTTGCTAGAATTGTATTAACCGGAAACTTGATACATGTGTGGATACATAGACAAAACAATGTGTCCCTAGTAAGCCTCTACTAGACTAGCTCGTTAATCAAAGATGGTTAAGTTTCCTAGCCATCGACATGTGTTTTCATTTGATGAATGTGATCACATCATTAGGAGAATGATGTGATGGACAAGACTCATCGTTAGCTTAGCATATTGATCGTTCAGTTTTATTGCTATTGCTTTCTTCATGTCATATACATATTCCTTTGACTATGAGATTATGCAACTCTCGGATACTGGAGGAATACCTTGTGTGCTATCAAACGTCACAACATAACTGGGTAATTATAAAGATGCTCTATAGGTATCTCCGAAGGTGTTTGTTGGGTTGGCATAGATCAAGATTAGGATTTGTCACTCCGAGTATCGGAGAGGTATCTCTAGGCCCTCTCGGTAATGCACATCATAATAAGCCTTCCAAGCAATGTGACAAATGAGTTAGTTACAGGATGATGCATTACGAAACGAGTAAAGAGACTTGCCAGTAATGAGATTGAACTAGGTATGAGGATACCGAGGATCGAATCTCGGGCAAGTAACATACCGATGACAAAGGGAATAACGTAGGTTGTCATAAGGTTTGACCGATAAAGATCTTCGTAGAATATGTAGGAACCAATATGGGCATCCAGGTTCCGCTATTGGTTATTGACCAGAGAGATGTCTCGGTCATGTCTACATAGTTCTCGAACCCGTACGGTCCGCACGCTTAACGTTCATTGACGATATAGTATTATATGCGTTATGTATGTTCGTGACCGAATGTTGTTCGGAGTCCCGGCTGAGATCACGGACATGACGAGGAGCTCCGGAATGGTCCGGAGGTAAAGATTGATATATAGGATGATATGGTTCGGCCGAGGGGTGAAGCCCACGGGGCTTTAGGTCGGTGCAAAAGGAGTTTTGCGGAGGCCAGGGGGCAAACGCCGGAGACCCTGGCGTCTGGCCCTGGGCCAGACGCCGAGGCCCATGGCGTCTGGGCTAGACGCCAAGAATTGTGGCATTTGGTCTTGGAGTCCGAGTAGGACTCTTGCCTTTTAGGAAAAACCGACTTTGAGGAGGCTTTTGCTCCAAGTTTCGACCTCGGGGCTCAACATATAAATAGAGGGGCAGGGCTAGCACCAAAGACACATCAAGAAACACCAAGCCATGTGCCGGCTACCCCATCCCCTCTAGTTTATCCTCTGTCATAGTTTTCGCAGTGCTTAGGCGAAGCCCTGCGAAGATTGTTATTCACCAACACCGTCACCATGCCGTCGTGCTGCCGGAACTCATCTAGTACTTCGCCCGTCTTGCTGGATCAAGAAGGTGAGGACATCATTGAGCTGAACATGTGCTGAACGCGGAGGTGTCGTACGTTCGGTACTTGATCAGGACGGATCGTGAAGGTGTACGACTACATCAACCGCGTTGATAAACGCTTCCTCTTTCGGTCTACGAGGGTACGTAGACACACTCTCCCCTCTCGTTGATATGCATCACCATGATAGATCTTGCATGTGCGTAGGGAAATTTTTGAAATTACTATGTTCCCCAACAATTAGGATCAGGAGAAGCACTCTTATTAGCAAACAATTTCATAAGTTCATCTATCTTTCCACTCAAAACATTAATCTCTTCTATCGCATGAACTTTTTTATTAGTAGATCTTTCGGTGTGCCATTGAGAATAATTAACCATAATATTATCTAGGAGTTTAGTAGCTTCTCCTAAAGTGATTTCCATAAAAGTGCCTCCCGCAGCCGAATCTAAAAGATTTCTAGAAGCAAAATTCAATCCAGCATTAAAATTCTGTATAATCATCCATAAATTCAAACCATGTGTGGGGCAATTATGTATCATTAATTTCATCCTCTCCCAAGCTTGTGCAACATGCTCATGATCAAGTTGCTTAAAGTTCATAATATCGTTTCTAAGAGAGATGATCTTAGCGGGAGGAAAATGCTTAAAGATAAAAGCATCTTTGCACTTGTTCCATGAACCAATACTATTTTT
This sequence comes from Triticum urartu, assembly GCF_056163025.1. NCBI lineage: Eukaryota > Viridiplantae > Streptophyta > Magnoliopsida > Poales > Poaceae > Triticum > Triticum urartu. The sequence goes on along the minus strand of NC_141878.1, from coordinate 546,094,578 downwards.
AGGCAAAGAAGAGAACCAAGTTTTAGCACGATCTCTAAGCAAAAATGGAAATAGCTTCAATTTAACAATATCATTATCCACATCTTTCTTCTTTTGCATATCACATAAATCAACAAAGTTGTTTAGATGGGTAGCAGCATCTTCACTAGGAAGGCCAGCAAATTGATCTTTCATGACAAGATTCAGCAAAGCAGTATTGATTTCACAAGATTCAGCATCAACAAGAGGTGCAATCGGAGTGCTAATAAAATCATTATTGATGGTATTGGAACAGTCACATAATTTAGTATTATCTTGAGCCATCGTGACAAACAATCAATCCAACAATCAATCACACAAGAGGCAAGAGAAAGGAGATGAACGAAAAAAGGGCAAGCGGAAGAAAGGCAAATAAAATGGCAAGGGTGAAGTGGGGGAGAGGAAAACGAGAGGCAAATGGCAAATAATGTAATGTGAGGGATAAGAGTTTGTGATGGGTACTTGGTATGTCTTCACTTGGCGTAGATCACCCCGGCAACGACGCCAGAAATCCTTCTTGCTACCTCTTGAGCATGTGTTGGTTTTCCCTTGAAGAGGAAAGGGTTATGCAGCAAAGTAGCGTAAGTAATTCACTCAGTTTTTGAGCACCAAGGTATCAATCCAGTAGGAGTCTACACGCAAGTCACCTAGTACCTGCACAAACAAACAAGAACCTCGCAACCAACGCGATAAAGGTGTTGTCAATCCCTTTAGGGTCACTTAAGAAAGTGAGATCTAATAGAGATAATAAGATAAATATTTTTGGTACTTTTGTTGTATAGATTGAAAAGTAAAGATTGCAAATAAATAGTAAACTAGAATTGTAGATCGGAAAATTATATGATGTAAAGTAGACCCGGGGGCCATAGGTTTCACTAGTGGCTTCTCTCAAGATAGCATATATTACGGTGGGTGAACAAATTACTGTCGAGCAATTGATAGAAAAGCGCATAGTTATGATGATATCTAGGCATGATCATGAACATAGGCATCACGTTCGTGTCAAGTAGACCGAAACGAGTCTTCATCTACTACTATTACTCCACACATTGACCACTATCCAGCATGCATCTAGAGTATTAAGTTCATAAGAACAGAGTAACGCATTAGGCAAGATGACATGATGTAGAGGGATAAACTCAAGCAATATGATATAAACCCCATCTTTTTATCCTCGATGGCAACAATAGAATATGTGTTGGTTCCCTTTCTGTCAGTGGGATCGAGCACAGCAAGATTGAACCCAAAGCTAAGCACTTCTCCCATTGCAAGAAAGATCAATCTAGTAGGCCAAACCAAACTGATAATTCGAAGAGACTTGCAAAGATATCAAATCATGCATATAAGAATTCAGAGAAGAATCAAATATTGTGCATAGATAATCTTAATCATAAAGCCACAATTCATCGGATCTCGACAAACACAACGTAAAAAGAATTACATCGAATAGATCTCCAAGAACATCGAGGAGAACTTTGTATTGAGATCCAAAGAGAGAGAAGAAGCCATCTAGCTAATAACTATGGACCCGAAGGTCTATGGTAAACTACTCACACATCATCGGAGAGGCTATGGTGTTGATGTAGAACCCTCCGTGATCGATTCCCCCTCCGGTACATCGCCGGCAAAGGTCCCCAGATGGGATCGCACGGGTACAGAAGGTTGCGGCGGTGGAAATGTGGTTTCGTGGCTCCCTGGATGTTTTCAGGGTATAAGAGTACATATAGGCGAAAGAAGTAGGTCGGTGGAGCTGCGAGGGGCCCACGAGGGGGGGGGGGCCTGGCCCCCCTAGGTGCGCCGCCCTACCTCGTGGCCATCCACTCCAAGTCTCCTGGATCACGTATGTTCCAAAAAGATCCTCGTGAAGGTTTCATTCCGTTTGGATTCTGTTTGATATTCCTTTTCTGTGAAACATTGAAATAGGCAAAAAAACAGCAATTTGCACTGGGCTTTCGGTTAATAGGTTAGTCCCAAAAATAATATAAAAGTGTATAATAAAGCCCATAAACATCCAAAACAGATAATATAATAGCATGGAACAATCAAAAATTATAGATACGTTGGAGACGTATCAGCGGCCGCGCCTTACTTCAGATCCGGACCCCTAGCAGACTCACCTCACAGACTGCCAAGGCCTTGACTAGGGGTCCCAGCCAAAGGAGAAGATGCTACAGAAATGCATCTCCAACGTGTTGGGTGCGAACACCAGTCTCACAAACGTGATTCAGGTGATGCTCTTCCGCCGCATCATTCCCTGCCAACTCCGGGCCTCCCTGATAACCCACAAGTATAGGGGATCGCAACAGTTTTCGAGGGTAGAGTATTGAACCCAAATTTATTGATTCGACACAAGGGGTGCCAAAGAATATTCTCAAGTATTAACAGTTGAGTTGTCAATTCAACCGCACCTGAAAGACTTAATATCTGCAGCAAAGTAATATGATAGTAGCGGTAAAGGTGGCAAAAGTAATGGTATTGGTTTTGTAGTGATTGTAACAGTAGCAACGGAAAAGTAAATAAGTGAAGATCACTATGTGAAAAGCTTGTAGGAAATGGATCAGTGATGGATAATTATGTCGGATGCAATTCCTCATGCAATAGTTATAACATAGGGTGACACAGAACTAGCTCTAGTTCATCAATGTAATGTAGGCATGTATTCCAAATATAGTCATACGTGCTTATGAAAAAGAACTTGCATGACATCTTTTGTCCTACCCTCCCGTGGTAGTGGGGTCCTATTAGAAACTAAGGGATATTAAGGCCTCCTTTTAATAGAGTACCTGACCCAAACATTAACACTTAGTGAATACATGAACACCTCAAACTAGGGTCATCACCGGTAAGTATCCCGATTATTTTTCACTTCAGGGTTAACGGATGATAACACATAATAGGTGACTATAGACTTGCAAGATATGATCAAGAACTCACATATATTCATGAAAACATAGTAGGTTTAGATCTGAAATCATGGCACTCGGGCCCTAGTGACAAGCATTAAGCATAGCCAAGTCATAGCAACATCAATCTCAGAACATAATGGATACTAGGGATCAAACCCTAACAAAACTAACTCGATTACATGATAAATCTCATCCAACCCATCACCGTCCAGCAAGCCTATGATGGAATTACTCACGCACGGTGGTGAGCATCATGAAATTGGTGATGGAGGAAGGTTGATGATGACGATGGCGACGGATTCCCCTCTCCGGAGCCCCGAACAGACTCCAGATCAGCCCTCCCGACAGAGATTAGGGCTTGGCGGTGGCTTCGTATCGTAAAACACGATGAATCCTTCTCTCGGATTTTTTCTCCCCGAACGTGAATATATAGAGTTGGAGTTGAGGTCGGTGGAGCACCAGGGGGCCCACGAGGCAGGGGCGTGCCCAGGGGTGTACGCACGCCCCCACCCTCGTGGACAGGGTGTGGGCCCCCTGGCCTTGATTCTTTCGCCAGTATTTTTTATATATTCCAAAAATATTCTCCATTGATTTTCAGGTCATTCCGAGAACTTTAATTTCTGCACAAAAATAACACCATGGCAATTCTACTGAAAACAGCGTCAGTCCGGGTTAGTTCCATTCAAATCATGCAAGTTAGAGTCCAAAACAAGGGCAATAGTGTTTGGAAAGGTAGATACGATAGAGGCGTATCAACTCCGCCAAGCTTAAACCTTTGCTTGTCCTCAAGAAATTCACTTGATAAACTGAAAGTGATAAAGAAAAACTTTTACAAACTCTATTTGCTCTTGTTATTGTAAATATGTAAAGCCAGCATTCAAGTTTTCAGCAAAGATTATGAACTAACCATATTCACAATAACATTTAGGTCTCATGTTTACTCATATCAATGGCATAATCAACTAGCGAGTAATAATAATAAATCTCGGATGACAACACTTTCTCAAAACAATCATAATATCATATAACAAGATGGTATCTCGCTAGCCCTTTCTGAGACCACAAAACATAAATACAGAGCACCCGTGAAGATCAAGGGCTGGCTAGAAATTGTAATTCATGGTAAAAGAGATCCAACCATAGTCATACTCAATGTAAACTAATAGTAATGCATGCAAATGACAGCGGTGCTCTCCAACTAGTGCTTTTTAATAAGAGGATGATGACTCAACATAAAAGTAAATAGATAGGCCCTTCGCAGACGGAGGCAGGGATTTGTAGAGGTGCCAGAGCTCGGTTTTGAAATAGAGATGAATAATATTTTGAGTGGTGTACTTTCATTGTCAACATAACAACCGAGAGATCTTGATATCTTTCATGCTACACACATTATAGGCGGTTCCCCAGCAGAATGGTAAAGTTTATACTCCCCCACCACCAACAAGCATCAATCGATGGCTTGCCCGAAACAACGGGTGCGTCCAACTAACAAAAATCCTAGAGGAGTTTTGTTTGCAATTATTTTTATTTGGTTTGAGCTTGGGACTGGGCATCCCGGTTGAGGGAGTCCTGGATTAGGGGGTGTCCGGATGGCCGGACTATACCTTCAGCCGGACTCCTGGACTATGAAGATACAAGATTGAAGACTTCGTCCCGTGTCCGGAAGGGACTTTCCTTGGCGTGGAAGGCAAGCTTGGCGATACGGATATTCAGATCTCCTACCATTGTAACCGACTTTGTGTAACCCTAACCCTCTCCGGTGTCTATATAAACCGGAGGGTTTTAGTCCATAGGACAACATACACAACAATCATACCATAGGCTAGCTTCTAGGGTTTAGCCTCTTCGATCTCGTGGTAGATCTACTCTTGTACCACCCATATCATCAATATTAATCAAGCAGGACGTAGGGTTTTACCTCCATCGAGAGGGCCCGAACCTGGGTAAAACTTCGTGTCCCTTGCCTCCTATTCGGGACCCCCTACCTGAGATCCGCCGGTTTTGACACCGACATTGGTGCTTTCATTGAGAGTTCCTCTGTGTCATCGCCGTCAGGCTCGATGGCTCCTACAATCATCAATAGCGATGCAGTCCAGGGTGAGATCTTCCTCCCCGGACAGATCTTCGTCTTCGGCGGCTTCGCACTGCGAGCCAATTCACTTGGCCATCTGGAGCAGATCGAAAGCTACGCCCCTGGCCGCCAGGTCAGATTTGGAAGTTTAAACTACACAGCTGACATCCGCGGGGACTTGATCTTCGACGGATTCGAGCCACTGCCGAGCGCGTCGCACTGTCACGACAAGCATGATCTAGCTCTGCCGCCGAACAGTGCCCTAGAGGCCGCACCCGCATCGGCTTCGACCCTTAATTCGGGGCCTACTGCGCCGATCGAGGATGGGTGGTTGGACGCCGCCTCGGGGGCTGCGATCCCAACGGCGATCGAGCCGAACACTAGCCCTGCACTCCGCGAGACTCGTGACTCCAGGGAGCCGGACTCCTCTCCGGACTCCGAACCCTCCGCGCCCCTGCCGATTTATCAGGAGAGCCCTAGTCGGACTACAGTCAGCAAGGTTGGGATACGGACGATGAAGAAATTCAAAGCCCGCCCACCACCCACTTTATAGCCACTGTCGACGATTTAACCGATATGCTCGACTTCGACTCCGAAGATATCGACGGTATGGACGCCGACGCAGGAGACGATGAAGAACCAGCGCCTATTGAGCCCTGGAAAGCCACCTCGTCATATTACGTATACATGGTGGACACACCTAAAGATGACGACGAGGAGCGGAAGGACGCACCGAAGGCTTGTTCCCTCGAGAAGCAGTCAAAGCGGCGACGCAAGCGCCGCCCCAAATCCCGCCTCGACAGAAATAGCGATCACACAGACCCAGCGCTGGAGCATGGCGAACCGCTGCCGGACAACAGCAATCCGGATAATCAAACCGAACAAATAAATTCTATCAAGGATAATAGTCCGGACGATATAACATCAGACCGGCACCCGGAGCAGCAGAATGCCCGTAAAAGGCTTGTTGCCACCGCAAGGAGTCTCAAAAAGCAGAAGCAAAGGCTCAGGGCTGCGCAAGACACACTCCAAATCAGATGGAGTAAAATACTCAACACAGCAGCGAGGTACGGCGACAATCGCCCCTCCAAGAGCTACCCAAAGCGGAAGCTGCTTCCCGAATTCGATGAGGAGGCCTCAGACCCTCCACAACCAAACATCAAAGCAGCCACCTGGCTAGATAGATGACCCCTCTACCAACACAGGGCAGCATACAATGCCACTCACAATACAACAGGCGACCCAGGCGAGGGCTCGCACCCAAAGGATGGCGCAACAAGATCCATCTATGGACCACGCAAGCACGCCCCAGCATACAATCCAATACAACAAACATCCGAACAACGCGGCACACCCAGTTACAGGGGTGCTGCACACCCCTATGTTTCACCGATGAGGTGCTGGACCATGAATTCCCAGAGGGATTCAAACCCGTAAACATAGAGGCATACGACGGAACAACAGACCCCGGGGTTTGGATTGAGGACTACATCCTCCATATCCATATGGCTCGAGGAGATGATCTCCACGCCATCAAGTACTTAGCCCTCAAGCTCAAAGGGCCAGCTCGTCACTGGCTCAAAGGCCTCCCCGAAAGCTCCATTGGAAGTTGGGAAGAGCTCGAAGACGCCTTTCGGGAAAATTTTCAAGGGACTTATGTCTGACCTCCGGATGCGGACGATTTGAGTCATATAACTCAACAGCCCGGAGAGTCAGCCCGAAAGCTTTGGAACAGGTTTCTTACTAAAAAGAACCAGATTGTCGACTGTCCGGACGCCAAAGCCTTGGCAGCTTTCAAGCATAGCGTCCGTGACGAATGGCTCGCCAGACACCTCGGCCAAAATAAGCCGAGAACGATGGCCGCATTAACAAACCTCATGACCCGCTTTTGCGCGGGTGAGGACAGCTGGCTAGCCAGATGCAGCACCAGCGACCCCAGTACATCTGAAGTTAGAGATGGAAACGGGAAATCATGGCGCAACAGCAATAACAAACGCCGGATTAAAGAAGACAACACGAAGGGCACGGCAGTAAATGCCGGATTCAAAAGTTCTCGGCCAGGTCAAAAGCCGCCCCCTAAAGGCACCAGGGATGAACTGTCCAACCTCAACAAAATTCTAGACCAAGTATGCCAGATCCATAGTACCCCTGGTAAACCAGCTAATCATACCCACAGAGAATGTTGGATCTTCAAGCAGTCCGGCAAGCTCAACGCCGTACACAATGGGGAGGATACACCAAGTGAAGACGAGGACGAGCCCCCCAAGCAAGACACGGGGGAACAAAAGAAATTTCCACCAGAAGTCAAAACAGTAAACGTGTTACACGTGATCAAGGGAAAAAACAACGCGGCACTCCCAGGAAAATATACCCAAGTGCCTGTCACCGCGAAGTCCTGCCACTGGTCGTCTCAACCGATCACTTTCAACCATCGCGATTACTCAGCAAGTATCTGACACGCAGGATGGGCTGCCCTGGTATTAGACCCAGTAATTGGCGGATATCACTTCACACGAGTCTTGATGGATGGCGGCAGTAGCCTAAACCTAATATATCAGGATACAATCTACGGGATGGGGTTAGACCCAACACAAATTCGCCATAGGAATACTACCTTTAAAGGAGTAACGCCAAGCCTAGGGGCTCGTTGTACAGGCTCCCTCTTACTACAAGTTATATTCGGCTCCCTCGATAACTTCCGGCGCGAGCATTTAACTTTCCACATCGCTCCGTTTCAAAGTGGCTATCAAGCACTGCTCGGACGCAAAGCTTTCGCTCACTTGAATGCAATACCACACTACGCCTCCCTCACACTCAAGATGCCCGGTCCACGTGGCATCATTACAGTGCACGGAAATATCAAGCGATCTCTGCGCGCCGAAGAGAGTGAGGCTGCCTTGGCAGCCGCACATTAAAGGCGCCCGGACCAGCGAAAGCATCCAATAGGTCGTCATGACCTCAGACACAACTAATCGAGTCCGGCGCCGCTACTTATACCAAATAAATGGTCACACCCCTATTTGTCAATACAAGGGGCTCAACACGCGCAGACAAGTGGCAATTTCTTCTCATCTTGAATTATACATGGTTTCTTTAACAAACTATCTTTTTGCATGACAACTTTTTCACCTAAATTCCTCTCTTTTACAGACGATCATCGTGCTACACCCGTCCAGGATACGGCACAACGGAGACACAGGCGCGGACATGCAGCAGGGACCCGCTCCAAGGATTCTTTTTAGATTAAGACCCTGCGTAAACCTTTTTTACTGTCTATTGTTGATACATATCCACCGTTGAGAAGGATGCTGACGTCTTGGCATGTTGCCACGCCAGAACAATGCATGTACCTGGACACAAGGGGCTTCTTACGAAGGCCATTATTTAGGCCCGGTTTATACCACAAAGACCGAATACCTTAGGGAGTGTTCGGCGTCGCGAGTTTGGCCCTATATGCATCAGCTCCGAATCATTGTATTTGGTCAAATGTTGGGTTTGCCCGGCTCCTAGGTTTGGCTGCCTTACGTTCCGCTTTACCGGCTAAGGTAGCACCAGGAGAACTACTGCGATTGTGCCCTGGTTCATCCGGACGAGCACCTCAGTAGAGAAAGCCGAAAACTGACTGTCATGATATAGCATGAGACTGGTCAACCACTCGATGACCTGTTGGAATGTTAGAATTCCTCCGCCTTAACGAAGGGCCGTTTTCCGGCCAGGCATGTACGCACCCCGGGATCGGGAAAGTGCGGAGCCACCAGGGGCTATTTAGGAGCCCCACTGTCAAACTCCTATGGCTAAGTGAAAGTGCTAAAGCATCATAGTCCGGTTGCCTCGCTCGCTCCGCTATCACCTCCTTAATAGGACCAAGACGTTGGGTTAAGTGTGAACGTGTGTTTTTGCGAGCACCTTCGCATTATATGCGTGAGGGTTGAAGCCGACGGCTGCAATCTTTCAGGTTATACACATGTATACATAAACGGCCGCCCAGGAGGCATCATATTACTTTCAGGCAAAAGTATAAAAATAGCCTTATAAAAATTTATAAAAGCATTTCGCTTATAATGAGATTACATATCACTCAAACATAATATTTTTTGAGCACTAGGTCTCTATCAAACGAGCACCCTCAAGAACTTCTTCAAAGTAGTGCTCAGCAGCCTTTCGACCTATGGCCGAATCCCGCGCTGCAACAGTGGTAGCATCCATCTCCGCCCAGTATGCTTTAACACGGGCAAAGGCCATCCGTGCGCCCTCTATGCACGCCGACCTCTTCATCGCATTAATGTGCGGCACCACGTCAAGGAACTGCTGCACCAAGCTGAAATAGTTGTTCGGTTTTGACCTTTTCGGCCATAGCTGATCCACAACAGACCTCATGGAGAGTTCGGACAACCTATTTAGTTCGGCCCATTCGGCTAATTGGTCAGTCAATGAAAGCGGATGCTTGGGAGAATGGAATTGTCTCCAAAACAGCTGGTCTACTTCATGGTCCGTCTGACCCTGGAAATACTTGGCCGCATCGGCAGCGCTCGCCGCCAAATCCATATATACATCCTCCGAACTCCACAGCCGATCCAGAGGGGCATACCGTGGATCTCCGAACTTCCTCCGCAACATACAAGATTTCCTAGCTACAATATCCCCGGCTTCCCGCAGCTCCTCCTTCTTTGCCCTCATAGCAGAGCGGAGGTCCTTTCTCGTCGCAGCAGCCTTCTCAAGGTCCGATGCCTTCGCTTGGTTTTCCTTTTCAACAACCCGGCAATGGTCGGTGGCGGCTTTTAATTATATGGCCATCTTGTCTCGGCTCTCGCCATGCGCGTCGTTCTCGGCTTGCAACTCTTCGGCCGCCTACAAAGCAGCCGCATTACCCAACCTCGCTTGTTCCTTGGCTCGGGCAAGTTCTGCCCGCAAGGCTTCAACAGTGGCAACTCCATCTGCAGTCACAACATATTAAAGATACTGGCATCATGCTGCTCTTCCTATGTGGCCTTTACCAGATAATGGCACTTACCCTGTGCCTCGTCAAGCCTTTTGTTAACAAGCTCGATGTCGGCGTCTGCCGCATCTAACTGCCGTTTTAAATAGGCAAACTCGCTAGTCCGGCTAGCCACCGGAGCTTCCATCACCTGCACATAGAGGCAGTATGATTATTACCTGGGAATATGATCCTCTGTTCGTCATCGTTTCCGACGACCACCAGAGTCTCAGGGGCTACTATTTACACAGGGCACACCTAGCATGTGCAGGACCATTATACATTATCTTACGTACCTCAAAGCCTGTCAGTAGACTCATAGAAGCTTTATGCAATCCGCTTTCGGCGGACAAGATTCTCTCCATCACCGTATTCATCAGCATACGGTGTTCATCTGAGATGGCCGCTCGCCCTACCAACTCCCTCAGAACATCCGATCGTGCACCAGACGGTGCCGGACTCTTTTGTCTGTTCTCTTCGGGAGCCGGACACTGGGAGCTTCAGGGGTCAATGGGATTATCTTCTGGCCTCACCGGATTCGGAGAGGCCCTCCGCGACGACACTTCGGGGTCGCCCGCTTCTGGAGTGGAGGAGTCCGGAGGAGGCGTTTCGCCCTCCATCATCTCTGGAAGAAGATCCCCCGAAGACGAACTCATTTGAGAGGGGCTAAGGCCCGAACTGCAAAGATATATGCGGTGGTTATTTTCTCATAAGAAAAAGATGGCATACCTGTACTATTAAAGTATTTCGGGTCACTTACGACTCGCTGGAGGATTGATCCCCCCGCGGACTTAGTGCGGCAAAATCACCCCCCGAGGTAGGACCCTCTGTGGGAGACTTCTTCTCCCGTTTGGAAGGCTCGGCTTTCGAATCCCCGGGCGCAGTCCATTTCCTCCTCCGGTCGTCTTCCTTCATGGAGACGCTCGCTCCCTCGGTTAGAATGGGCAGCGTTGGGGACCCGCGTCCACCCGTATCATCCTCCCCGGTATCTTCCTTCAAGGGCTTCGGGCAGGGTGCGACCTAGAGCATCTTTTCCAGTACCGGATTTTCCAAACCCTCAGGGAGAGGGGCCGAACACCGAATCAACTTCGCCTTTGTTAGCCAGTCCTGGTCAAAAAGCGAACTCTCAGAGATAACTTCGTAACAAATGAGAGATAGTATGTTTGGCCGAAAGATTCCTTACCTGTTCGGCAGCGCGGTTACTGCTCAGGCCCACGTCCTCGGTGATTTCCGGACACTCTACCTGAGGTCCGAAGAATGACTTGTACATCTCCTCGTGCATCAGGCCGAGGAAATTTTGAATGACACGCGATCCTTTGGGATTGAACTCCCACAGGCGAAGGGACCAGCGTTTGCAAGGCTGGACTTGACGAACCAACATAACTTGTATTACCGCAACCAACTAAAATCTCCATTGAAGAGATCTCGAATGCGGCTTTGCAGAATAGCCACATCCTTGGCTGGACCCCAGCTCAGACCTCTGCTGATCCATGACATCAGTTGTGGTGGAGGGCTCGAGCGGAAAACAGGGGCGGCCGCCCACTTGGCACTTCTAGGAGCCGTGATGTAGAACCACTCCTGTTGCCACAATTCAGACACCTCCGGAATGGGACCTTTGGGCCAGGGGGCTCCCGTCATCTTGCGTATTGAGGCACCTCCACACGCTGCATGTTGCCCCTCGATCATCTTCGGCTTCACTTCAAAGGTCTTGAGCCATAGGCCAAAGTGAGGGGTAACCCGGAGGAAGGCCTCGCACACGACAATAAATGTCGTGATATGAAGAAAGGAGTCTGGAGCTAGATCATGGAAGTCTAGCCCGTAATAAAACATCAAACCCCTGACGAAAGGATCCAGAGCAAGGCCTAGACCTCGGAGGAAGTGGGAGACGAACACGACGTTCTCGTTGGGTTCGGGGGTGGGGACGGCCTGCCCTCGGGGAGGCAGCCGATGCAAAATCTCACGGTCAGATATCTGGCCTCCCTCAACTTTTTGATGTCTTCTTCTATGACGGAGGAAGGCACCCATCGGCCTTGAAGGCTAGATCCGGACATGACTGAAGGTTCGGAGCACCTGACCTGAACTTTGGGCGCTTCAGCTTGAGGTGGGGGAAGGATTCGATTGAGCACGGGAGGGAAAAATAAAAGCCTTGTCCCTTTATAAAGAGGGTGAATATCAAGCGTCCTCTCCATGTCCGTTTGGACTTGCCTATAATCTAGGAGACCTAGAAGTGGTTGGGTTACCCACGTCCGTATTGATGAGAATCCTGGAATAAGGGGACATGATCTCTGCTTTAACAAGATGTGCCAAGGAAACCACCACGCATGACACGCTGAGGTGGGACAATAAAACGATTCGAATAAAGGCTTGGCCATGGTGCGATGTCACACTATGGAATACGTCAGTAGATTAGATTTGTGTAAATATTATTCTCTCTATGGCAATATGTGGAAACTTATTTTGCAGAGCTAGACACTATCTTTGTGTTCAAAATCTTCTATGAAGTACTTGGAGGAGGAACCCGCCTTGCAATGCCGAAGATAATCTGTGCGTCGGACTCGTCGTCATTGAAGCCTGGTTCAGGGGCTAGTGAGGGAGTCCTGGATTAGGGGGTGTCCGGATGGCCAGACTATACCTTCAGCCGGACTCCTGGACTATGAAGATACAAGATTGAAGACTTCGTCCCGTGTCCGGAAGGGACTTTCCTTGGCGTGGAAGGCAAGCTTGGCGATACGGATATTCAGATCTCCTACCATTGTAACCGACTTTGTGTAACCCTAACCCTCTCCGGTGTCTATATAATCCGGAGGGTTTTAGTCTGTAGGACAACATACACAACAATCATACCATAGGCTAGCTTCTAGGGTTTAGCCTCTTCGATCTCGTGGTAGATCTACTCTTGTACCACCCATATCATCAATATTGATCAAGCAGGACGTAGGGTTTTACCTCCATCGAGAGGGCCCGAACCTGGGTAAAACTTCGTGTCCCTTGCCTCCTGTTACCATCCGGCCTAGACGCACAGTTCGGGAACCCCTACCCGAGATCCGCCGGTTTTGACACCGACACCGGTGACCAGCCATTTTGTTGTGAGTGAGGAGCGGAGTCCACTCCTCTTGAGTATAGCGCACCTAGCATGGAAGATATCGATAGCCCTAGTTGATACATGAGCTATTCGAGCATACAAAACAGAATTTCATTTGAAGGTTTAGAGTTTGGCACATACAAATTTACTTGGAACGGCAGGTAGATACCGCATATAGGAAGGTATGGTGGACTCATATGGAATAACTTTGGGGTTTATGGAATTGGATGCACAAGCAGTATTCCCGCTAAGTACATATGAAGGCTAGAAAGAGACTGGGAAGCAACCAGCTAGAGAGTGACAACAGTCATGAACATGCATTAATATTAATCAACACTGAATGCAAGCATGAGTAGGATATAGTTCACCATGAACATAAATATCGTGGAGGCTATGTTGATTTTGTTTCAACTACATGCGTGAACATGTGCCAAGTCAAGCCACTCAAATCGTTCAAACGAGGATACCACCCTGTCATACCACATCACAACCATTTTAATAGCATGTTGGCATGCAAGGTAAACCATTATAAACTCCTAGCTACTTAAGCATGGCATGAGCAACTATAATTTCTAATTGTCATTGCAAACATGTTTCATTCGTAATAGGCTGAATCAGGAACGATGAACTAATCATATTTACAAAAACAAGAGAGGTCGAGTTCGTACCAGCTTTTCTCGTCTCAATCAGTCCATCATATATCGTCATTATTGCCTTTCACTTGCACAACCGAATAGTGTGGATAATAATAATAGTGCACATTGGTACGCCTCCAACGTATCTATAATTTTTGGTTGCTCCATGCTATATTATCTACTGTTTTGGACATTATTGGGCTTTATTATCCACTTTTATATTATTTTTGGGACTAACATATTAACCGGAGGCCCAGCTCAGAATTGTTGTTTTTTGCCTGTTTTAGGGTTTCGAAGAAAAGGAATATCAAATGGAGTCCAAACGGAATGAAACCTTCGGAAACGTGATTTTCTCAACGAACAAGACCCAGGAGACATGGACCCTACGTCAAGACACAAAAGAGGAGGCCACGAGGTAGGGGGATGCGCCTACCCCCCCCCCCCCAGGCGCGGCCTCCACCCTCATGGGCCCCTGTTGCTCCACCGACGTACTCCTTCCTCCTATATATACCTACGTACCCCCAAACGATCAGATACGGAGCCAAAACCCTAATTCCACCGCCCCAACTTTCTGTATCCACGAGATCCCATCTTGGGGCCTGTTCCGGAGCTCCGCTGGAGGGGGCATCGATCACGGAGGTCTTCTACATCAACACCATAGCCCCTCCGATGAAGTGTGAGTAGTTCACCTCAGACCTACTGGTCCATACTTAGTAGCTAGATGGCTTCTTCTCTCTTTTTGGATCTCAATACAATGTTCTCCCCCTCTCTTGTGGAGATCTATTCGATGTAATCTTCTTTTTGCGGTGTGTTTGTTGAGACCGATGAATTGTGGGTTTATGATCAAGTCTATCTATGAACAATATTTGAATCTTCTCTGAATTCTTTTATGTATGATTGGTTATCTTTGCAAGTCTCTTTGAATTATCAGTTTGGTTTGGCCTACTAGATTGATCTTTCTTGCAATGGGAGAAGTGCTTAGCTTTGGGTTCAATCTTGCGGTGTCCTTTCCCAGTGATGGTAGGGGCAGCAAGGCACGTATTGTATTGTTGCCATCGAGGATAACAAGATGGGGTTTTCATCATATTGCATGAGTTTATCCCTCTACATCATGTCATCTTGCTTAAGGCGTTACTCTGTTTTCATTAACTTAATACTCTAGATGCATGCTGGATAGCGGTCGATGAGTGAAGTAATAGTAGTAGCTGCAGGCAGGAGTCGGTCTACTTGTCTCGGACGTGATGCCTATATACATGATCATACCTAGATATTCTCATAACTATGCTCAACTCTGTCAATTGCTCAACAGTAATTTGTTCACCCACCAAAGAATACTTATGCTCTCGAGAGAAGCCACTAGTGAAACCTATGGCCCCCGGGTCTATCTTCATCATATTAATCTACTACTACTTAGTTATTTCCTTTACATTTATCTTACTTTGCATCTTTATCACAAAAATACCAAAAAAATTATCTTATCATATCTATCAGATCTCACTCTCGTAAGTGGCCGGGCAGGGATTGACAACCCCTTATCGCGTTGGTTACGAGGATTTATTTGTTTTGTGCAGGTGCAAGGGACTCGCGCGTAGCCTCCTACTGGATTGATACCTTGGTTCTCAAAAACTGAGGGAAATACTTACACTACTTTGCTGCATCATCCCTTCCTCTTCGGGGAAAACCAACGCAATGCTCAAGAGGTAGCAAGAAGGATTTCTGGCGCCGTTGCTGGGAGGTCTACGCAAAAGTCAATATACCAAGTACCGATCACATACCCTTATCTCCTGCATTACATTATTTGCCATTTGCCTCTCGTTTTCCTCTCCCCCACTTCACCCTTGCCGTTTTATTCGCCCTCTCTCTCTATCCTCCCTCTCTTTCTCCATTTGCCTCTTTTTTCCTGCTTGCTTTTTGTTTGCTTGTGCATTAGTTCGTTTGCTTGTCATTATGGCTAGTCCCTTATCTTCTCTGTTACCTCCCGAGAATAAAATTCTAAATTTTAAGCAAAGGGAGGGAGTAAATCTAAAAGACGCTTGGTATAGAATTTGCAATGCTCAAAATAGATCTACAAGGAAGCAATCTACTTCCGTTCTTCTTCACAATTTTTATGTAGGCGTTACTCCTTGGCACAGATATGTCCTTGATACTATTACTGGAGGGAACTTCTTGGGTAGCCATACTTTTGATTCTTATAATGCTATGATAGATTTGTTTGGCTCACCCGCTCTTTTGGTTAATGGAATTGTATTAACTTTGGAGCATTTAATGCAAAGACTTGAAATTAATAAAAATAAGGTTGCCACCGTAGATTTAATTGAAAATTTGGATAAAAAGATCCACAACCAAATCTCTCAATATGGTTCTAAAGTAGGAGTCACTTTGAAAAATATTAAAGAGAAGGAACCCATAGTTAATGAGAAAATAAATCACGATTCCACTAGAATCGATAAACTTGAGGACATTATTACCAACTTGGGAACCACTTTTTCCTCCGTAAAGAATACTCCAAGTCCTCCCGCTAAAATTGCCAAGCTTATGTATGTTCCTAAAAATAAGTGTGAATCCTCTAGTAAGGAAACTGCGGATCTCAAATCTATAAGTATTCATCCCAATCTTTTTGCTATCATTAAGGAACCATTTGTTACAAATGATTTTTTCGATCTTGTGCCTAAAAGTTTGATAATAAATAAAAATAAAGAAATTCCTAAAGATGGTATATGCCTCATAGAAGAATTGCCTACCAAAGATGGCAATACCTAGATCTATCCTTGCTTGTTATGCCTAGCTAGGGGCGTTAAACAATAGCACTTTTTGGGAGGCAACCCAATTTTATTTTTATTCCTTGCTTTTTGCTCCTGTTTAGTAATAAATAATTTATCTAGCCTCTGTTTTTGTTGTGTTTTTTGTGTTTAATTAGTGTTTGTGCCAAGTAGAACCGTTGGGAAGACTTGGGGAAAGTCTTGTTAAATTTGCTGTAAAAAACAGAAACTTTAGCGCTCACGAGAACTGCTGACATTTTTATTTGGAAAGTGATATTTAGTTAATTATTTTTGAAGATGATTAATTGATAAATTCCTGACGTCCAGAAATTTATGTTAGAATTTTTGGGGTTCCAAATCTTGCGCTAGCTACAGATTACTACAGACTGTTCTGTTTTTGACAGATTCTGTTTTTTGTGTGTTGTTTTCTTATTTTGATGAATCTATGGCTAGTAAACAAGTTTGTAAACCATAGAGAAGTTGGAATACAGTAGGTTTAACACCAATATAAATAAAGAATGAGTTCATTACAGTACCTTGAAGTGCTCTTTTGTTTTCGTTCGCTAACGGAGCTCACGAGATTTTCTACTTTGAGTTTTGTGTTGTAAAGTTTTCAAGTTTTGGGTAAATTTTTGATGGATTATGGAACAAGGAGTGGCAAGAGCCTAATCTTGGGGATGCCCATGGCACCCCCAAGATAATCTAAGGACACCTAAAAGCCGAAGCTTGGGGATGCCCCGAAAGGCATCCCCTCTTTCGTCTACTTCTATCGGTAACTTTACTTGGAGGTATATTTTTATTCGCCACATGATATGTGTTTTGCTTGGAGTGTCTTGTATGATTTGAGTCTTTACTTTTTAGTTTACCACAATCATCCTTTCTGTACACACCTTTTGAGAGAGCCATACATAATTTGGAATTTGTTAGAATACTCTATGTGCTTCGCTTATATCTTTTGAGTTATATAGTTTTGCTCCAGTACTTCACTTATATCTTTTAGAGCACGGTGGTGGATTTGTTTTATAGAAACTATTGATATCTCATGCTTCACTTAGATTATTTTGAGAGTCTTAAATAGCATGGTAATTTTCTTAAAATCCTAATATGCTAGGTATTCAAGATTAGTAAAATTTTCTTATGAGTGTTTTGAATACTAAGAAAAGTTTGATGCTTGATGATTGTTTTGAGATATGGAGGTAATAATATCAAAGTCGTGCTAGTTGAGTAGTTGTGAAATTGAGAAATTCTTGTGTTGAAGTTTGCAAGTCCCGTAGCATGCACGTATGGTAAATGTTATGTAAAAAAGTTGAAACATGAGGTGTTATTTCATTGTCCTCCTTATGAGTGGCGGTCGGGGACGAGCGATGGTCTTTTCCTACCAATCTATCCCCCTAGGAGCATGCGCGTAGTGCCGAGGTTTTTGATGACTTGTAGATTTTTGCAATAAGTATGTGAGTTCTTTATGACTAATGTTGAGTCCATGGATTATACGCACTCTCACCCTTCCATCCTTGCTAGCCTCTTCGGTACCGTGCATTGCCCTTTCTCACATTTAGAGTTGGCGCAAACTTCGCCAGTGCATCCAAACCCCGTGATATGATACGCTCTTTCACACATAGACCTCCTTATATCTTCCTCAAAATAGCCACCATACCTATTATGGCATTTTCATAGCCATTCCGAGATATATTGCCATGCAACTTTCCACCATTCCGTTTATCATGACACATTC
The DNA here is from genome assembly GCF_056163025.1 of Triticum urartu. NCBI lineage: Eukaryota > Viridiplantae > Streptophyta > Magnoliopsida > Poales > Poaceae > Triticum > Triticum urartu. The sequence continues at coordinate 546,076,400 of NC_141878.1, read as the reverse complement.
ATTATTGTCATATTGCTTAGCATCATCATGTAGCTGAGATAGTATTTGTGGCAAAGCCACCATTCATAATTCTTTCATACATGTCACTCTTGGTTCATTGCATATCCCGGTACATCGCCGAAGGCATTCATATAGAGTCATCTTTTGTTCTAGTATCGAGTTGTAATCATTGAGTTGTAAATAAATAGAAGTGTGATGATCATCATTTTCTAAAGCATTCTCCCAAGTGAGGAATTATAAAAAAAGAGAAAGTCCATAAATAAAAAAAGAAAAGGCCATATAAAAAAAGAGAAGGCCAAAAAAATGAAAAAGAGAGAAAAGGAGAGAAGGGACAATGTTACTATCCTTTGCCACACTTGTTCTTCAAAGTAGCACCGTAATCTTCATGATAGAGAGTCTCTTGTTTTGTCACTTTCATAAACTAGTGGGAATTTTCATTATAGAACTTGGCTTGTATATTCCAACAATGGGCCTCCTCAAGTGCCCTAGGTCTTGGTGAGCAAGCAAGTTGGATGCACACCCACTTAGTTTCTTTTGTTGAGCTTTCATACATTTATAGCTCTAGTGCATCCGTTGCGTGACAATCCCTACTCCTTGCATTAACATCAATCGGTGGGCATCTCCATAGCCCATTGATTAGCCTCGTTGATGTGAGACTTTCTCCTTTTTGTCTTCTCCACATAACCCCCTTCATTATATTCTATTCCACCCATAGTGCTATGTCCATGGCTCGCACTCATATATTGCGTGAAAGTTTATAGGTTTGAGATTACTAAAGTATGAAACAATTGCTTGGCTTGTCATCGGGGTTGTGCATGACGAGAACATTCTTATGTGACGAAAATGGAGCATGACTAAACTATATGATTTTGTAGGGATGAACTTTCTTTGGCCATGTTATTTTGAGAAGACATAATTGCTTTGTTAGTATGCTTGAAGTATTATTATTTTTTATGTCAATATGAACTTTTGTCTTGAATCTTTCGGATCTGAATATTCATACCGCAATTAAGAAGAATTACATAAAAATTATGCCAAGTAGCACTCCGCATCAAAAATTCTGTTTTTATCATTTACCTACTCGAGGACGAGCAGGAATTAAGCTTGGGGATGCTTGATACGTCTCCAACGTATCTATAATTTTTGATTGCTCCATGCTATATTATCTACTGTTTTGGACATTACTGGGCTTTATTATCCACTTTTATATTATTTTTTGGACTAACCTATTAACCGGAGGCCCAGCCCAGAATTGTTGTTTTTTGCCTGTTTTAGGGTTTCGAAGAAAAGGAATATCAAACGGAGTCCAAACGGAATGAAACCTTCGGGGACGTGATTTTCTCAACGAACAAGACCTAGGAGACTTGGACCCTATGTCAAGACACAAAAGAGGAGGCCACGAGGTAGGGGGCGCGCCTACCCCCCTAGGCGCGCCCTCCACCCTCGTGGGCCCCATGTTGCTCCACCGATGTACTCCTTCCTCCTATATATACCTATGTACCCCCAAACGATTAGATACGGAGCCAAAACCCTAATTTCACCGCTGCAACTTTCTGTATCCACGAGATCCCATCTTGGGGCCTGTTCCAGAGCTCCGCTGGAGGGGGCATCGATCACGGAGGGCTTCTACATCAACACCATAGCCCCTCCGATGAAGTGTGAGTAGTTCACCTCAGACCTACGGGTCCATACTTAGTAGCTAGATGGCTTCTTCTCTCTTTTTGGATCTAAATACAATGTTCTCCCCCTCTCTTGTGGAGATCTATTCGATGTAATCTTATTTTTGCGGTGTGTTTGTTGAGACTGATGAATTGTGGGTTTATGATCAAGTCTATATATGAACAATATTTGGATCTTCTATGAATTCTTTTATGTATGATTGGTTATCTTTGCAAGTCTCTTCGAATTATCAGTTTGGTTTGGCCTACTAGATTGGTTGTTCTTGCCATGGGAGAAGTGCTTAGCTTTGGGTTCAATCTTGCGGTGTCCTTTCCCAGTAACAGTAGGGGCAGCAAGGCACGTATTGTATTGTTGCCATCGAGGATAACAAGATGGGGTTTTCATCATATTGCATGAGTTTATCCCTCTACATCATGTCATCTTGCTTAAGGTGTTACTCTGTTTTCATTAACTTAATACTCTAGATGCATGCTGGATAGCAGTCGATGAGTGGAGTAATAGTAGTAGATGCAGGCAGGAGTCGGTCTACTTGTCTCGGACATGATGCCTATATACATGATCATACCTAGATATTCTCATAACTATGCTCAATTCTGTCAATTGCTCAACAGTAATTTTTTCACCCACCGTAGAATACTTATGCTCTCGAGAGAAGCCACTAGTGAAACCTATGGCCCCCGGATCTATCTTCATCGTATTAATCTCCTACTACTTAGTTATTTCCTTTGCTTTTTTACTTTTCTTTTATCTTACTTTGCATCTTTATCACAAAAATACCAAAAAAATTATATTATCATATCTATCAGATCTCACTCTCATAAGTGGCTGTGTAGGGATTGACAACCCCTTACCGCGTTGGTTGCGAGGATTTATTTGTTTTGTGTAGGTGCGAGGGACTCGCGCGTAGCCTCCTACTAGATTGATACCTTGGTTCTCAAAAACCGAGGGAAATACTTACGCTACTTTACTGCAGCATCCCTTCCTCTTCGGGGAAAACCAACACAGTGCTCAAGAAGTAGCACATGTGCATTGGACTAAGCTGGAATCTGCAAGCATTCACTTCAAGAGAATATAAGGTAATATGGGCTCTTTGGTAGATCAACAATAATGTATATGAGAGCCACTCAACATTTTCATTAAGGTCTTCTCCTCTCAACCCCCACAGAATAGAAAAGAAACAAAACTATTTACATGGGAAAGCTCCCAACAAGCAAAAGAAGAACGATAAATCTTTTTGGTTTTTCTTTTTAATTACTACTACTACATGCATGGAAAGTAAACTAGCTAAAGGCTACAACTAATTTTTTTGATTTTTATGAAGGTTTTTCAAACACACAAGAAATCTTAAAAAGAAAATAAACTAGCATGGATAATACAATGAAAAAGTATGAGCACCGACAACTGGCATGAGTGTGTGAACATGAATGTAATGTCGGCGAGAAATACGTACTCCCTCAAGCTTAGGATTTTGGCCTAAGTTGGTCTATGCCCACGGATCTAAGCTGCCCTCTCCGGTTTACCGAGGAGGATCCTCAAGGTGCCACTGGTTAGCGATCTCCTCCGGATCCCACTGATAAACAGACTGATGGTGAGGATCAAGTGGTGGCTCCGGCTCAGGCTCTGGAGCTGATGTCAGGCTCCGGTATGCATGAACGACCTCCGGCAAAACAAGGTACGTGCCTGAAAATATGTTGAACAAATAGGGAGCAGGCAAGGTAATAGTCTCAAAGTAATTTTTATCAAATATCAGTCTATTAAGCATCTTTTTATTATTCTTAACAATAAAATCATGTGCTACCATGCTCTTATAATCTAGAAAAATAGGAGGCAACAACCTTTCCTCTTTCTCATAATGCGTAATGGGTATGTTAAAGTGTGCAGCAAGGCGCGAGGAAAAGATGCCTCCAAAGACAGGCCCCTTTGTACGGTTCAGATTTAACCGTTTAGCAACAATAGCGCCTAAACTAAAGTGGTGTCACGAAACAAAGCATGGCGCAAAATAACAATATCAGGGGCACTAAGGTTTCCACTGTTCCCACGACCAATCAAGCATCTACTAGCAAATATTGCAAAGTAACGTAGGACGGGAAAATGTATGCTAGTAATTCTTGCATCGGAAACTTTCCTCGTTTCCCCTACAGCAATCATATCAATATAACCCTCCACATCATTACGATGTTGTTCCTCTATGCTGCCCTCAAAGGGCAACTTGCAAACCGCACAAAAGTCATAAAGTGGCATCTCCTTATGCTCATCATATAAATAAAAAATCCACCGAAGGTGGCGATCTCCTAGCATGGTAATGAAAATTTTGCACAAAAATATTGGTGAGTAGGAGATATTGTTCACGCTGGTTGTGGAGGAAGTCGGTTAGGCCTGCATTCTCAGCCAAATAATAAAAATCTTCATAAATCCCGGCTTCTCTCAAGAACTCGTCACAAGGCCATTCACACGGCCAAACTTCCGCAGTGCGAGGGAGATTATATTTGGGCTTCTTATTCTCTTCACTTTTCTTATCCTTCGAGCTTCGGCTCAAAGAGCCCCTCAAAAATCTCTTCATAATTTTCTAAAAATTTCTGAAAATTTTAGTAACTCAAAATAAAAGTGAATCAAACTCAACAAGATTGATAGCAACTACTCCTACAAGTGCCCAGAGGCCATATCATGCATTAAAACTACTCTTGACCACATAAATTTGACATGCAAGCTCAAGAACAGGGTAACCTAAGCAGAAAAAATTTGCAATAAATAAAGCACTAGAACAAAAACTAATTGGACCATTGGAGGAGTTACATAACAAAGAACAATCCACCAAAGCAGTTTTGTGAATGGAGCTTTGAGCAAGGAGATCAAAAATGGCAGCAAGATGAGCTAGAACTCGGGTTTGAGCTGGTGGGTGATTTTTTCTGGAGGAAGACGAAGTGTGTGGGTGCAAGAATAAGTGGAGGGGGCCCACATGGGGTCGACGACGCAGGGGCGCGCCCTCCACCCTCGTGGGCACATGGTGAGGCCCCCTGGTGTGTTCTCAGTGCCAATAATTCTTAAATATTTCAGAAAAAATCATATTAAATTTTCAGGGCATTTGGAGAACTTTTATTTTTGGGATATTTTTTATTGCAAGATTAATTCAGAAAACAGACAGAAAATACTATTCTTGCTTTATCTTTACCTAATATTAAAGGGAGGATTGTTTCTCCACTTTTTTGTCCATGGTGGGACCATCAAATTTTTCGTCCGTTTTGTTGCTGGCCTGGCTGCTCCGTAAGAAAAAAGGAAAAATATTGAACCGGAAAAACAAACGCTATGAGGGGTATTCGAACCAGGGAATACTAGGTTGATTCTCGCGGTGGCAACCAGCCCAACTGGGCTCCTGGGTATGCCTAAATAGAGCGCCTGCTTCCTTTTGATATGAAGTGGGCGTGCAGAAATAAGGTATGAGAGTTGCGAGCAGTTTTTTTAATTATTATTTTTTACTTACTATCATCCACTGCAACGTGGTCCATGACTGCTCGAGGGTGGGTGGCATGTTGACATCCATCTTTATGTATGTTCTTCACAATCCGTAGTTGCCATGTTTCTGTATGTTCTTTATTATTTATCGTGTGCAAACTGTTACTTTCCTAGGTAGATCTATTCAATATTCTGATCGGTGTTTGACTCTTTCAAATGAAGTGCACTAAGTTGTTGTACTAGCTATGTGGTTTATTTTTCCTTAATGTGTATTTGAATCATTGAATATGTTTAACTATAACAGTTGTGGTATGAGGAAGACCTGCATGAAAAAAGTGATTGATTAAATAAATGGTATATGTTCTTTTTCTCACTAATTAGTTTTTCTTCTTTATTTACATTCTTCATTTTTAGAAGAGATTTAATAACAGTTGCGGTATGAGGAAGACCTGCATTAAAAAAGTGATTGATTAAATACATGGTATATGTTGTTTTTCTCACTAATTAGGTTTTCTTCTTTATTTACATTCTTCATTTTTAGAAGAGATTTAATCAGATGTTTCACATCATTTTATGTGTTATTGTAATTAGGCTAGGGCCATGTGATATTTTATGTAGTTTTCTTATAAAGAATACTTTTATATTTTTGGCTTCTTTCCACCGCCATTATGAATATCTAGATGTACTGAATAATACATATTTCAATTCTAGAAAAATATCATAAAAAAATATGTGTTCCAATTCCAATCTTTCTGTCTCAGTGGTAACAGCTAATCAAACTTTTGCTGGCTTTAAGAATAATTATATTATTATTTTTCAATTCAAACATAGCTGACATAATTTGCCTTGTTCACTGTAATAAAAAATGTAGGTACATATTTATCAGTTTATGTGTATTCTATGCTTTAGGACGGAGATTACGTATGGGGATAACTTTTTTCATAGTGACACACTGTAAGGTCTTTCTAAAGCAGTGTGCTAGAATGTGATGATCAAACTCATTGCCCTTGAGATTGTCGTGTTCGTCGTGAGGTGGACAATGTGACCATGATGAAGAGAATGCTAACATAGATGGGTCACTTGAGCGTGCGAGTATTTTTTTCTCCCGTTGCAACGCACGGACATATGTGCTATCTATACCTCTATATCTATATCTATATCTATACCTACTAATAAAGCAAGGTGATATTCTTGGTTTCGTCCCGCATATGTGATTTTGTATATACACAAGGTGGTACTAACTCAACTCGCGCGTCCGGCAAAAATAATTTTTGGGGCCAAGTAGCCGCACAATTGGGCTTTTCTAGAGTTCAGAGAATAACTGGACCATGTAGATGCGTTGTTGGGTCTTCTCTTATGGCCCGTGAGAGGCTGCAAAAACAAGTTAAGACCAAGACTCGAACCGAGGACCTCTTCTAACGTGCTCGGAGGCAACAACCAACTAGGGTAAGCTTGCTTGATGTTTAATAGTCCCACCCTGCGTGTAAACATATTGAGACCGGTTAATATACCAACCAACTCAAAAACCAACATAAAGATTCTAGGCTCAAAGGAAGGATTGAGGGGATTGTCAAAAAAGGAAAGGAAGGATTGAGAGGGCCCTACAGAATAGAATATTTAACCAGATATCTTTAATGTAAAGAAAGGATTGTGTGAAACGGGTGGATCCTTATAAGGAAGACTTAAACATGGTAATTAAAGGACGTGTGTTTTGCTTTGGACTAAGTGTGGCAAAGAAAATATGGACATGGTCAAACACTACTATTTTTTAGTGTTCAGTATTTGTATATTAATGCGTGCATTCTTTTAAGATCTGCGTGTTTAAGAGCTTAGATTTATTTTATTTTTTATGAGAAAAGAGCTTATATTTATGATTGTACTTGCCCGTTTGAACATCCAATTAATATTTACAAGTCCGCGAAAATTATAAGTTAGTGGGGGGAGAGAGACACATGAAGCGATGTGCTAGAGTATGTTGTCAACTCATTGTTGTGTGATTAATCACCATTGACGATGGTGATGAAAAGGAGAATTAACAACAACAATAGGTCTCTAGGAATGTACAAGAATTAGCTTCTCCCATTGCAATGCACGGACCGGCAACAACTGCCGGTCACCAGCCACCTAGCACATGCCAGCACGAACTATGTAACCATCATGGAATATGTTTCAAACAGAGATCAAAGATAACCAATTACATTTATACTTGAATATGATAAGGAATTATAGCTGTACTTAAACACACTTTAAGTGCATTTGGAATTAGTATATAACTTGCTATTGTATGGGTCCATGGATCTTGGTAAGCACTAAATATCAAATGAACTATGATTGTTTTTCTCATGTTATTCTAACTATTTAAAAAAATCAATTATGTCTCCCGTTGCAACGCACGGGCATTTGTGCTAGTTTAAACTAAATAACAGAAAGTAAAAGGAGGGTACAAAGAGTTGTGCTTTCTAACTTCATCCATCTCATGCTCGTCAAAAGGTGCTACCTCTTGAGCACTGCGTTGGTTTTCCCTTGAAGAGGAAAGGGTGATGCAGCAAAGTAGCGTAAGTATTTCCCTTAGTTTTTTAGAACCAAGGTATCAATCCAGTAGGAGACCACGCGCAAGTCGCCTCGCACCTACACAAACAAGTAAGAACCTTGCACCCAACGCGATAAAGGGGTTGTCAATCCCTTCATGGCCACTTGCAAAAGTGAGATCTGATAGAGATAATAAGATAAATATTTTTGGTATTTTTATGATATAGATTGAAAGTAAAGATTGCAAAGTAAAATAGATCGGAAACTTATATGATGGAAAATAGACCCGGGGGCCATAGGTTTCACTAGTGGCTTCTCTCAAGATAGAATAAGTATTACGACGGGTAAAAAAATTACTGTCGAGCAATTGATAGAAAAGTGCATAATTATGAGAATATCTAGGCATGATCATGTATATAGGCATCACGTCCGTGACAAGTAGACCGAAACGATTCTGCATCTACTACTATTAATCCACGCATCGACTGCTATCCAGCATGCATCTAGAGTATTAAGTTCATAAGAACAGAGTAACGCATTAGGCAAGATGACATGATGTAGAGGGATAAACTCAAGCAATATGATATAAACCCCATCTTTTTATCCTCAATGGAAACAATACAATATGTGCCTTGCTGCCCCTGCTGTCACTGGGAAAGGGCTCCACAAGATTGAACCCAAAGCTAAGCCCTTCTCCCATTTCAAGAAAGATCAATCTAGTAGGCCAAACCAAACTGATAATTCGAAGAGACTTGCAAAGATAAAAAATCATACACAAAAGAATTCAGAGAAGAACCAAATCTTGTTCATAGATAATCTTGCTCATAAACCCACAATTCATCGGATCCCAACAAATACACCGCAAAAAGAATTACATCGAATAGATCTCCAAGAAGATCGAGGACAACTTTGTATTGAGATCCAAAGAAAGAGAAGAAGCCATCTAGCTAATAACTATGGACCGGAAGGTGAAGGAAATATGCCCTAGAGGCAATAGTAAAGTTATTATTTATTTCCTTATATCATGATAAATGTTTATTATTCATGCTAGAATTGTATTAACCGGAAACTTAGTACATGTGTGAATACATAGACAAACAGAGTGTCACTAGTATGCCTCTACTTGACTAGCTCATTGAATCAAAGATGGTTAAGTTTCCTAGCCATAGACATGAGTTGTCATTTGATTAACGGATCACATCATTAGAGAATGATGTGATTGACTTGACCCATTCCGTTAGCTTAGCATTTGGTCGTTTAGTATATTGCTATTGCTTTCTTCATGACTTGTACATGTTCCTATGACTATGAGATTATGCAACTCCCGGATACCGAAGAAACACTTTGTGTGCTACCAAACATCACAGCGTAACTGGGTGATTAGAAAGGTGCCCTATAGTGTCTCTGATGGTATTTGTTGAGTTGGCATAGATCGAGATTGGGATTTGTCACTCCGATTGTCGGAGAGGTATCTCTGGGCCCTCTCGGTAATGCACATCACTATAGGCCTTGCAAGAAATGCAACTAATGAGTTAGTTGCGGGATGATGCATTACGAAACGAGTAAAGAGACTTGCCGGTAATGAGATTGAGCTAGGTATTGAGATACCAACGATCGAATCTCGGGCAAGTAACATACCGATGACAAAGGGAACAACGTATGTTGTTATGCGGTTTGACCGATAACGATCTTCGTAGAATATGTAGGAACCAATATGAGCATCCAGGTTCCGCTATTGGTTATTGACCGGAGATGAGTCTCAGTCATGTCTACATAGTTCTCGAACCCATAGGGTCCGCACGCTTAACATTCGGTGACGATCGGTATTATGAGTTTATGTATTTTGATGTACCAAAGGTAGTTCGGAGTCCCAGATGAGATCAGGGACATGACGAGGAGTCTCGAAATGGTCGAGACATAAAGATCGATATATTGGACGACTTTATTCGGACATCGGAAAGGTTCCGAGTGATTCGGGTATTTTTCGGAGTACCGGGGAGTTGCGGGAATACGGGGGAAGAAGTATTGGGCCTCATCGGTCAAGTGGTGAAAGAGAGGAGGCAGGACAAGGCAGGGCGCGCGGCCCCCTAGCTCAAACCAAATCGGACTAGGGGGCCGGCCCCCCTTTCCTCCTTTCCTCCCTCTCCTTCCTTCTCCTTCTCCCCCTTCCTTTCCCCTTTTAGTTGGAGTAGGAAAGGGGAGTCCTACTCCTACTAGGAGGAGGACTCCTCCTCCTGGCACGCCCTACAAGGGCCGGCCGGCCACCCCCTTGCTCCTTTATATACGGGGACAAGGGAGCACCCTAGAAGATACTACTTGATCAGTTGATCTTTTAGCCGTGTGCGGTGCCCCCCTCCACCATAATCCACATCGATCATATCGTAGAGGTGCTCTTGCATCGGTAGCATCATCATTACCTTCATCACGCCGTCGTGCTGAGGGAACTCTCCCTCGAAGCTCTGTTGGATCGGAGTTCATGGGACGTCACCGAGCTAAACGTGTGTTGAACTCAGAGGTGTTGTACATTGGGTACTTGGATCGGTCGGATCATGAAGACGTATGACTACATCAACCGTGTTCTCATAACGCTTCCGCTTATGGTCTACGAGGGTACGTGGACAACACTCTCCCCTCTCGTTGCTATGCATCACCATGATCTTGCGTGTGCGTAGGAATTTTTTTGAAATTACTACGTTCCCCAACAGTAGCATCCGAGCCAGGTTTATGCGTAGATGTTATATGCATGAGTAGAACACAAAGGAGTTGTGGGCATGGGTATATACATATTGCTTGCCGTCACTAGTTGATTCTTGTTTCAGCGGCATTGTTGGATGAAGCGGCTCCGACCGACATTATGCGTACGCTTACGCGAGACTGGTTCTACCAACGTGCTTCGCACACAGGTGGCTAGTGGGTGGTTGTTTCTCCAACTTTAGTTGAATCGAATTCAATGAACATATTTCTTTCTAAAGATCAAAAAGCAATCACTATACCGCATTGTGGTTTTTGATGCGTAGGTAAGAACAGTTCTTGCTCAGCCCGTAGCAGCCATGTAAAACTTGCAACAACAAAGTAGAGGATGTCTAACTTGTTTTTGCAGGGCATATTGTGATGTGATATGGTCAAGACGTGATGAGATATAAATTATTGTATGATATGATCATGTTTTGTTAAAGTAATTAGCAACTGGCTGAAGCCTTATGGTTGTCTCTTTATTGCATAAGATGCAAGCATCATACAATTGCTTCACTTTATCGCTATGCGATAGCAATAGTTGCAAAAGCAATAGCTGGCGATACGACCATAAGACGACACGTTGATAGAGATCAAGATGATGGAGATCATGGTGTCATGCCGGTGACGATAGAGATCATGACGATACTTTGGACATGGAGATCAAAAGCACAAGATGATGATGTCCATACCATGTCACATATTTTGATTGCATATGATGTTTATCCTTTATGCATCTTATTTTGCTTAGTTCGGCGGTAGCATTATAAGATGATCTCTCACTAAATTTCAAGGTATAAGTGTTCTCCCTGAGTATGCACCGTTGCGATAGTTCTTCGTGCTGAGACACCACGTGATGATCGGGTGTGATAAGCTTTGCGTTCACATACAACGGGTGCAAGCCAGTTTTGCACACGTGGAATACTCGGGTTAAACTTGACGAGCCTAGCATATGCAGATATGGCCTTGGAACACTGGAGACCGAAAGGTCGAGTGTGAATCATATAATAGATATGATCAACAGAGTGATGTTCACCATTGAAAACTACTCCATCTCACGTGATGATCGGACATGGTTTACTTGATATGGATCACGTGATCACTTAGATGATTAGAGGGATGTCTATCTAAGTGGGGTTCTTAAGTAATATGATTAATTGAACTTTAATTTATCATGAACTTAGTACCTGATAGTATTTGCATATCTATCTTGTAGATCAATTGCTCGCGTATAGCTTCCCCTTTTTTATGATATGTTCCTAGAGAAAACTAAGTTAAAAGATGTTAGTAGCAATGAAGCGGATTGGATCCGTGATCTGAGGATTATCCTCATTGCTGCACGGAAGAATTATGTCCGTAATGCACCACTAGGTGGCAGACCGATTACAGAAGCAGATGCAGACATTATGAACACTAGTTGAATGCCCGTGCGTTGTCACGGGACAAGATAATACTGCTGCTTTAGATGTATTTTATTTAGGTGACATATTAAATTCATACTCCAGCCATTCCATCTATGAGTCCGACATCAAAAAGAGCGAGCAATATTTCAACATGTTTGTTCCGCTTCATCCCATTTTTCGTTGGTTCTACTTTTTTATCGACACAATCTTATTTCTCTCCACCAGACAAACGTTGCTATCCCTTCCATGTCTTTATCTCGCTCCACTCCTTCGTTCAAGCTCTGGTGCCATCGCTCTACGTCTGACCACATATTTTCACTTTTAACATGATAAGTTGCCGCTTATGATGCTACGACAAAAATATACCCGCACTATTGGTAGGTACAAGTGTATAGGAGGGTCTGTTGGCAACAACTTTGCTTTTTCGCCCAATGTTGCCATTACTTAAGCACTTCTGCGATCACAATTTCTGGAATCCTTAATTACTACCACCAGAAAGGGAATGTGACCACAGCTCTCCTTTTTTCAATCTTATCTTCAATTTTTATTTTCAGAATAAAAGGGTAGAATTCGGACACTATATAAGGAAGCCTAATTCGACTACACTTCGCTTGGCTTCACCCCAAGCCCACACATCATTCTCCGATAGAAGGTTGGTTTATATTTAAGATTTTTCATACAAATTTAGATAAAGCACTTTGAATATTAAATCGAAGGAGTGACATTACCAAGGTTATAGATAGACATAGGCCGGGAGAAGGAGAGGCATGTGTATGTTCTGAAGACACCAGATACTTGGATAACAAACTTGTACGAAGGCCAATATGATGTTGCATCATACATTCGTGAATGACCTATATTTGGTACTTCAAAATACAACAGAACAGAATCCAACTGAATGTAGAGAAAAATAGAACCCACCTGCTGCTGGCCGTCACATGCAAGCAGCAAAAACTATGCATAAACCAAGATGTGGTGGGCAGCATAAGTAAGAAAATAAAAACCTTTATTTTGCATAACCATGTATCAAAATCCAAGCGCAACAAAGGCAAAGGTCATATCTCTTACATCTTGATCGAATAAGCTTCTCGCAAGAACAACCGTAATAAGGGCCAAAAAGGAATCAACTAAAAGTAGAATATATAACAATAGAGCAACGACCAAACTTGAAAGGTTACAACTGTTGTCCAGTGGAGCAGCCTTTGCCAAACAAAGCAAAACACTCGAACAATTTTGTTAAAGACAAACGGAATTATATACAATTATATACAAAATCCAATCAAGACGAGCTGTAACTCCATGTTCCAGAACAACATATATAAGGAATATATAAAGTACTGTAGCTAATTATATGATGCAAGTAAACCAAAATATTTTTAGTTACTATGACAATAACAAAAGCTTGTCCGATTGTTATTTTTGACTGATTTTGCATATCACTACTCTTATGCTTATGTTTCTTCACATCATCGTGTCACATTGGTTATATTCAACAGTCAGGTCTGCTAGCTAGCTGGTGGTTTTCATGATTTAAGGTGTGTGATTTACGTGCAAAACAGTGGAGAATTATCCTTACAGTAACAAAACACTATTATGCTCACTAAGTTTAAATAATGTATTCTGTAGATGTGATATATCCAGGTTAATTTTATTTGCAAACCAGCCAAACCTCGAAAATAACCAGTCATGATGAAGAAGAAAAAAACCTTCGATGACCATGCCACATGAATTGCATAATTCCTCCATTCAATGTTTTCTCATTCCAAAACATAAGAATTTTGTTGTATGACATGTACCAATAGAATAACATGTCTAGCAGGAATTATCCTATTAATAATGTCGATTTGATAAATCTGGAAGGCTATGAAACTTTGTTCTAGCTAGTTGATCATTAAGCACCAAGTTTAGCACGAGGCGACTGATACCTACCAAAACAAAGTATTAAACTGCACAGAAAGGCAAACCTAGCATATCCACGTGAGTTTAGATGATGTACTCCCTCTGTAAAGAAATATAAGAGCGTTTACATCAATAAAGTTGTGATCTAAATGCTCTTACATTTCTTTACGTAGGGAGTATATCTTAATGTGGAAACTTTAACCCCTTTGGTTAATACTGTGTGTCTGAATTAATGTGAGAAGCACACATGGTCCTGAAGCTGGAAATAAAACATGGAGACCTATCATCATAAATTTCTTAAAAGAAAATTGATTGTAACAGTATTGTTATACACGCCAAATACCATGCCCTGCCATTTTTAAGAATCATTTTATATACTGGAAAATTGTATCTGATGCAAACATGAATATTTTGGGGTGGGCTCAACCTATTTTGCTACAATGAAATTATCCAAACTTACAATGCCTTTTCCCTACATCATTTATCTGATGCAAATGGTAAAAAAGTTATACCGGGCAAATATGTGTATAAAATAGTGGTTGAGACAAGCCGCACCTGCTATTGGGGAAGCAACAAAATCGTGGCTCACACTGCAAAAGATTGCCTCAGAGTATAAAAGCTCTTCGTGCTTGATTTTCACCCACTGGGTTATGCCCTTGTAACTATGATTCTGCATAAGCAGTACCAGCAGTACAATTCGCCAGAAAAAAGATTTTGAACGGAAAAAGTGCAGCTCGGAATTTCTAACTACAGGAAATCTCCATCCCAAAGTAAATAGAAAGGTATACTATGTTTTCCTTTTTACTCTTGATTCGACGCTTAGTGTGCATGCTTGCATCAAGAGGGCAAATCGTTGTGGGTGCGTATAGGCAGAAGTTGAATATATAATTATAATGCAAGCCAATTACTTTATGAGATATATAGCAACCCACTGTGTCTTCAACTCTTCACAGTAACACAAGATTTCAATTCCACTTCATCTACAAAATAGGACAGCTCAAGTTGTGAGCAATTTGCATAATCACAATAAAAAGCAGACCTGGGTGTTTTTTATGAAGCAGTGTCTCGGCAATCTTAGGATCAGCACAACCTATACATGAACTTCACTGCTATAAGTATTCAGTGCTATAGGTAAAAAGACAAACATCAAACCATAAGCCCTGTATGCTGCCGCCAATTGCCAGATCTCCACCAACGACCTCCTCCGGCTACCTGCTCCTCGCAGGGTCCCGCCGCCTCCTGCCGCCCGTTGCCCCCAGCCGATCTCTTGCTGTCTGTTGCGCCGCTCATCCGTTGCCACTCGCTGGTCCCTACCATGGGAGAGGAGAACCTGGGGGCACGGTGCAGCAGTAAGGGCAATGCAAAGGCACAAACAATGTGAGGTAGTTTGAATAAGAACACGCAGCAAGCTACAGAAGTCACAATCAATAACGACGGGATGTAGTGTTGGGAGGCTTAGTTTGTCTGCAAAAAGAATCTGTCTGCACTTCCATAACTTCATATCAGCAGCGGATCATTTAGTAGATGTGTGTGTGTTCCAGGTCTGACAGTAAAATATGATTTACTCAGGAGAGTGCACTTTTAGTTTGCAAAAAGATTTTAAAGTAGAATTAAATGAAAAAAAGAAGATGAATTAGTGGACATGAATGGATGAATAACCTACCTGGGAGCAGAGGACGGCCGCTCCATGGTTCAGGAATAGCGTCAAGCGGCTGGTCAGGTACTTCCAGCTAGGCGCCTCCGCTGCTACTCCTCTCCTCCAGTGCAGCGACCACGCCGGAAGGCCGCCGTATTGGAAGTGACCCGCCGGCCGTCGCCCTCCCCGTACGTCCCTGAACAGCCCCACGCCCACGCATCTGTTGACATGTGCCTCTCCTGATTCCTCCAGCTTTTGCACCAGCCACTGCATGGTCGATGTCACCACCTAGATCGGAAGAAGAGTGTGTTCGTCGTGTGGGGAGGTTGCGGCCGGCACCGCGCCGGTGGAGATCGTTGGCGGCACATCACATGGGAGTCGGCGACGCGTGAAGAGGAGGATCGAGGAAGTTGTCGCCCTCAATATCGCTGCGACCGCGGGACGGCGACATCACGTCTGGAGTTAAGACCATGGTTGGCCCGCGCCGATGGGAACCGTGATCCGCGGCGGCACGGGGAGTGGCGTCGCAGGTTGAGGCCACATCGTAGCCAAGAGGGGGGCGAGTTCGTGGGAGATGGGCCTCCGGGTGGTTTGGGTTTGAGAGAGACGTGGGGATGGGGAGGTGGCAAGTCTGAGAAAACGTGGATGACGTTCTTTCTTCGGTCTTTACGATGGTTCGGAACGTGGATTTTTTTTCCTAGCGATTTTCTTGGTGCCGGATTGAGGGTGGGGGTAGCGAACGAGGTGGGAGGGGGGGCGAAGAAGGTGGGGGTATCGAAGGAGGTCGAACCATCACGACGTTCGATCCTTCTTTAATAGTAGAGATTTGGCAAGCTCGATATGATGACTACTTGATAGTTTAGTGCACCATGCTTTACGGCTTTGAACCGGGACTTTCAGAACTTTTTGAATACCATGGAGCATATAAGATGTTCCAAGAGCTGAAATTGCTATTTCAGACTCATGCCCGAGTCGAGAGGTATGAGACCTTTGACAAGTATTTTGCCTACAAGATGGAGGAGAACAACTCAACCAATGAGCATGTGCTCAGAATGTCTGAGTACTACAATCGCTTGAATCAAGTGGGAGTTACTCTTCCAGATAAGATAGTGATTGACAGAGTTGTCTAGTCACTATCACCAAATTACTAATACTTTGTGATGAACTATAATATGCAAGGGATGACGAAAACGATCCCCGAGCTCTTCATGATGCTGAAATCTACGAAGGTAGATATCAAGAAAAGTATCAAATGTTGATGGTTGACAAGACCACTAGTTTCAAGTAAAAGGGCAAGGGAAAGAAAAGGGAACTTCAAGAATAATGGCAAGCAAGTTTTCACTCCCGTGAAGAAGCTCAAAACTAGACCCAAGCCTGAAACTGAGTGCTTCTACTGCAAAGAAAAATTGTCACTGGAAGTGGAACTGCCCTAGATATTTGGTGGATAAGAAGGATGGTAGAGTGAACAAAGGTATATTGGATATACATGTTATTGATGTGTAGTTTACTAATGTTTATAGCAACCCCTCGGCATTTGATACTGGTTCAGGTGCTAAGAGCAGTAACTCGAAACAGGAGTTGCGGAATGAACAGAAACTAGTTAAGGGTGAGGTGACGATGTGTGTTGGAAGTAGTTCCAAGATTGATATGATCATCATCGCACACTCCCTATACTTTCGGGATTAGTGTTGAACCTAAATAAGTTTTATTTGGTGTTTGCGTTGAGCATGAATATGATTTGATCATGTTTATTGCAATACGGTTATTCATTTAAGTTAGAGAATAATTGTTATTCTGTTTACATGAATAAAACCTTCTATGGTCATACACCCAATAAAATGGTTATGTTGGATCTTTATCGTAGTGATACACATATTCATATTGTTGAAGCCAAAAGATGCAGAGTTGATAATGATAGTGCAACTTATTTGTGGCACTGCCGTTTAGGTCATATTGGTGTAAAGCGTATGAAGAAACTCCATTCTGATGGACTTTTGGAATCACTTGATTATGAATCACTTGGTACTTGCGAACCATGCCTCATGGGCAAGATGACTAAAATGCCGTTCTCCAGAACAATGGAGCGAGCAACAAATTTGTTGGAAATCATACATACTGATGTATGTGGTCCGATGAATATTAAGGCTCGCGGCGTATATCGTTATTTTCTCACATTCATAGATGATTTGAGCGGATATGGGTATATCTACTTAATGAAACATAAGTCTGAAACATTTGAAAAGTTCAAAGAATTTCAGAGTGAAGTGGAAAATCATCGTAACAAGAAAATAAAGTTTCTATGATCTGATCGCGGAGACGAATATTTGAGTTACGATTTTGATCTTTAATTAAAACAATGTGGAATAGTTTCACAAATTCGTGCCACCTGGAACACCACAGCATAATGGTGTGTCCAAACATCATGACAGTACTTTATTGGATATAGTGCAATCTATGATGTCTCTTACCGATTTACCACTATCGTTTTTGGGTTTATGCATTAGAGACAGCTACATTCACGTTAAAAAGGGCACCATCTAAATTCGTTGATACGACACCGTATGAACTATGGTTTAGCAAGAAACCTGAGTTGTCGTTTCTTAAAGTTTAGGATTGCGATGCTTATGTGAAAAAGTTTCATCCTGATAAGCTCAAACCCAAATTGGAGAAGTGTGTCTTCATAGGATACCCAAAAGTAATTATTGGGTACACCTTCTATCACAGATCCGAAGGCAAGATATTCGTTGCTAAGAATGGATCCTTTCTAGAGAAGGAGTTTCTCTCGAAAGAAGTGAGTAGGAGGGATGTAGAACTTGATAAGGTAATTGTACCTTCTCCCGAATTGGAAAGTAGTTCATCACAGAAATCAGTTCCAGTGATGCCTACACTGATTAGTGAGGAAGCTAATGATGATGATCATGTAACTTCAGATCAAGTTACTACCGAACCTCGTAGGTCAACCAGAGTGAGATCCGCATCAAAGTGGTACGGTAATCCTATTCTGGAAATCATGTTACTAGACCATGATGTACCTACGACCTATGAGGAAGCGATGATGAGCCCAGATTCCGCGAAATGGCTTGAGGCCATGAAATCTGAGATGGGATCCATGTATGAGAACAAAGTATGGACTTTGATTGACTTGCCCAATGATTGGTGAGTCATTAAGAATAAATGGATCTTCAAGAGGAAGACGGACGCTGATAGTAGTGTTACTATCTACAAAGCTCGAATTGTTGCAAAATGTTTTCGACAAGTTCAAGGTGTTGACTACGATGAGATTTTCTCACTCGTATCGATGCTTAAAAGTCTGTCCGAATCATGTTAGCAGTTACCGCATTTTATGAAATCTGGCAAATGGATGTCAAAATTGCATTCCTTAATGGATTTCTTAAATAAGAGTTGTGTATGATGCAACCAGAAGGTTTTGTCGATCCTAAAGGTGCTAATAAAGTGAGCAAGCTGCAGCGATCCATATATGGCCTGGTGCAAACATCTCGGAGTTGGAATATATGCTTTGATAAAGTGATCAAAACATATGGTTTTATACAGACTTGCAGTGAAGCCTATATTTATAAGAAAGTGAGTGGGAGCACTACAGCATTTCTGAGAAGTATATGTGAATGACATATTATTGATCACAAATAATGCAGAATTTTCTGGAAAGCATAAAGAGTATTTGAAAAGAGTTTTTCAAAGAAAGACCTCGATGAAGCTGCTTACACATTGAGCATCAAGATCTATAGAGATAGATCAAGACGCTTGATAAGTTTTTTCAATGAGTACATACCTTGACAAGATTTTGAAGTAGTTCAAAATGGAACGGTCAAAGAAGGAGTTCTTGCCTGTGTCGCAAGGTGCGAAGTTGAGTAAAGACTCAAAACCCGACCACAACAGAAAATAGAAAGAGAATGAAAAGTCATTCCCTATGCCTCAGTCATTGGTTCTATAAAGTATGCTATGCTGTTTACCAGTCCTATTGTAAGCATGATTCTAGCAAGGGAGTACAATAGTGATCTAGGAGTAGATCACTGGACAACAGTCAAAATTATCCTTAGAGGACTAAGGAAATATTTCTCGGTTATGGAGGTGATAAAAGAGTTCATCGTAAAGAGTTACGTCGATGCAAGATTTTTACATCGATCTAGATGACTCTAAGTCCCGATCCAGATACATATTGAAAGTGGGAGCAATTAGCTAGAGTAGCTCCGTGCAGAGCATTGTAGACATAGAAAATTGTGAAATACATATGGATCTGGATTTTGCAGACCCGTAGACTAAACTTCTCTCACAAGCAAAACATGATCACTCTTTGGGTGTTAATCACATAGCGATGTGAACTAGATTATTGACTCTAGTAAACCCTTTGGGTATTAGTCACATGGAGATGTGAACTAATCACATAAAGATGTGAACTAGATTATTGACTCTAGTGCAAGTGGGAGACTGAAGGAAATATGCCCTAGAGGCAATAATAAAGTTATTATTTATTTCCTTATATCATGATAAATGTTTATTATTCATGCTAGAATTGTATTAACCGAAAACTTAATACATGTGTGAATACATAGACAAACAGAGTGTCACTAGTATGCCTCTACTTGACTAGCTCGTTGAATCAAAGATGGTTAAGTTTCCTAGCCATAGACATGAGTTGACATTTGATTAATGGGATCACATCATTAGAGAACGATGTGATTGACTTTCCCAATTCCGTTAGCTTAGCATTTGATCGTTTAGTATATTGCTATTGCTTTCTTCATGACTTGTACATGTTCCTATGACTATGAGATTATGCAACTCCCGGATACCGAAGGAACACTTTGTGTGCTACCAAACATCACAGCGTAACTGGGTGATTATAAAGGTGCCCTACGGGTGTCTCTGATGGTACTTGTTGAGTTGGCTGTTGGGGAACGTTGCAGAAAACAAAAAATTTCCTACTCGTTTCACCAAGATCCATCTAGGAGTTCATCTAGCAACGAGTCATCGGATGCATCCACGTACCTTGTAGATCGCGAGCGGAAGCGTTCAAAGAACGTGGATGAGGGAGTCGTACTCGACGTGATTCGAATCACCGAAGATCCTAGCACCGAACGGACGGCACCTCCGCGTTCAACACACGTACGGAACAGCCACGTCTCCTTCTTCTTGATCCAGCAAGGGGGAAGGAGAGGCTGAGGGAGATGGCACCAGCAGCAGCACGACGGCGTGGTGTTGATGGAGCTGCAGTACTCCGGCTTCGCCAAGCGCTATGGAGGAGGAGGAGGTGTTGGAGAGGGAGAAGGAGGCAACCAAAGGCGTGGGATGAAAGCCCTCCCTCCCCCACTATATATAGGAGGGCCAAGGGGGGGCGCCGGCCCTAGGACATCCAATCTCCTAGGGTGGGGCGGCGGCCAAGGGGGTTTCCCTCCCCCCCAAGGCACCTAGGAGGTGCCTTCCCCTCCTAGGACTCTTCCTCCTTGAAACCCTAGGCGCGTGGGCCTCTTGGGGCTGCTGCCCTTGGCCCATGTAGGCCAAGGCGCACCCCCTACAGCCCATGTGGCCCCCCGGGACAGGTGGCCCCACCCGGTGGGCCCCCGGGACCCTTCCGGTGGTCCCGGTACAATACCGATAACCCCGAAACTTGTCCCGATGGCCGAAATTGGACTTGCCATATATAAATCTTTACCTCCGGACTATTCCGGAACTCCTCGTGACGTCCGGGATCTCATCCGGGACTCCGAACAACATTCGGGTTACTGCATATACATATCCCTACAACCCTAGCGTCACCGAACCTTAAGTGTGTAGACCCTACGGGTTCGGGAGACATGTAGACATGACCGAGATCGCTCTCCGGTCAATAACCAACAGCGGGATCTGGATACCCATGTTGGCTCCCACATGCTCCACGATGATCTCATCGGATGAACCACGATGTCGAGGATTCAAACAACCCCGTATACAATTCCCTTTGTCAATCGGTATGTTACTTGCCCGAGATTCGATCGTCGGTATCCCAATACCTTGTTCAATCTCGTTACCGGCAAGTCACTTTACTCGTACCGTAATGCATGATCCCGTGACCAGACACTTGGTCACTTTGAGCTCATTATGATGATGCATTACCGAGTGGGCCCAGTGATACCTCTCCGTCATCCGGAGTGACAAATCCCAGTCTCGATCCGTGTCAACCCAACAGACACTTTCGGAGATACCCGTAATATACCTTTATAGTCACCCAGTTACGTTATGACGTTTGGTATACCCAAAGCACTCCTACGGTATCCGGGAGTTACACGATCTCATGGTCTAAGGAAAGGATACTTGACATTGGAAAAACTCTAGCAAATGAACTATACGATCTTTATGCTATGTTTAGGATTGGGTCTTGTCCATCACATCATTCTCCTAATGATGTGATCTCGTTATCAATGACACCCAATGTCCATAGTCAGGAAACCATGACTATCTGTTGATCAACGAGCTAGTCGACTAGAGGCTTACTAGGGACATGTTGGTGTCTGTTATTCACACGTGTATCACGATTTCCGGATAATACAGTTATAGCATGAATAAAGACAATTATCATGAACAAAGAAATATAATAATAATACTTTTATTATTGCCTCTAGGGCATATTTCCAACAGTCTCCCACTTGCACTAGAGTCAATAATCTAGTTACATTGTGATGAATCGAACACCCATGGAATTCTGGTGTTGATCATGTTTTGCCCTTGGGAGAGGTTTAGTCGACGGATCTGCTATATTCAGATCTGTATGTACTTTACAAATCTCTATGTCTCCATCTGGAACATTTTCACGAATGGAGTTGAAGCGACGCTTGATGTGCCTTGTCTTCTTGTGAAACCTAGGCTCCTTGGCAAGTGCAATAGCCCCAGTGTTGTCACAAAAGAGTTTGATTGGCCCCGACGCATTGGGTATGACTCCTAGGTCGGTGATGAACTCCTTCACCCATATTGCTTCATGTGCTGCCTCCGAGGCTGCCATGTACTCCGCTTCACATGTAGATCCCGCCACGACGCTCTGCTTGCAACTGCACCAGCTTACTGCCCCACCATTCAAAATATACACGTATCCGGTTTGTGACTTAGAGTCATCCAGATCTATGTCAAAGCTAGCGTCGACGTAACCCTTTACGACGAGCTCTTCGTCACCTCCATAAACGAGAAACATTTCCTTAGTCCTTTTCAGGTACTTTAGGATATTCTTGACCGTTGTCCAGTGTTCCTTGCCGGGATTACTTTGGTACCTTCCTACCAAACTTACGGCAAGGTTTACATCAGGTCTGGTACACAGCATGGCATACATAATAGAACCTATGGCCGATGCATAGGGGATGACGCTCATCTCTTCTATATCTTCTGCCGTGGTCGGACATTGAGCTGAGCTCAATTTCATACCTTGTAACACAGGCAAGAACCCCTTCTTAGATTGATCCATATTGAACTTCTTCAATATCTTATCAAGGTATGTGCTTTGTGAAAGACCTCTGAGGCGTCTTGATCTATCTCTGTAGATCTTGATGCCTAATATATAAGCAGCTTCTCCAAGGTCCTTCATTGAAAAACTCTTATTCAAGTAGGCCTTGATGCTGTCCAGGAGTTCTATATCATTTCCCATCAATAGTATGTCATCTACATATAATATGAGAAATGCTACAGAGCTCCCACTCACTTTCTTGTAAATGCAAGCTTCTCCATAAGTCTGCGTGAACCCAAACGCCTTGATCATCTCATCAAAGCGAATGTTCCAACTCCGAGACGCTTGCACCAGCCCATAAATCGAGCGTTGGAGCTTGCACACCTTGTCAGCATTCTTAGGATCGACAAAACCTTCCGGCTGCATCATATACAATTCTTCCTTAAGGAAACCATTAAGGAATGCCGTTTTGACGTCCATTTGCCATATCTCATAATCGTAGAATGCGGCAATTGCTAACATGATTCGGACGGACTTTAGCTTCGCTACCCGTGAGAAAGTCTCATCGTAGTCAACCCCTTGAACTTGTAGATAACCCTTAGCGACAAGCCTAGCTTTATAGATGGTCACATTACCATCCGCGTCTGTCTTCTTCTTAAAGATCCATTTATTTTCTATGGCTCGCCGTTCAACGGGCAAGTTAGTCAAAGTCCATACTTCGTTTTCATACATGGATCCTATCTCGGATTTCATGGCTTCTAGCCATTTGTCGGATCCTCTCTAGTTGCGCCATTTGTCCTATCTCGGATTGCAGGCACCTCAAAAACATTTTCTTGAGTTGCGCCATTTTCCGATTCAAGAGGCAATACTTCATCAAGTTCTACTTTCCTCCCACTTACTTCTTTCGAGAGAAACTCCTTCTCTAGAAAGGATCCATTTCTGGCAACAAAGATCTTGCCTTCGGATCTGAGGTAGAAGGTATACCCAACAGTTTCTTTAGGGTATCCTATGAAGACGCATTTTTCCGACTTGGGTTCGAGCTTTTCAGGTTGAAGTTTATTGACATAAGCATCGCATCCCCAAACTTTTAGAAACGACAACTTAGGTTTCTTCCCAAACCATAATTCAAATGGTGTCGTCTCAACGGATTTCGATGGAGCCCTATTTAAAGTGAATGCGGCAGTCTCTAAAGCATAGCCCCAAAAAGATAGCGGTAAATCGGTAAGAGACATCATAGATCGCACCATATCTAATAGAGTGCGATTACGACGTTCGGACACACCATTACGCTGAGGTGTTCCAGGCGGCGTGAGTTGTGAAACTATTCCACATTTTCTTAGGTGTGTACCAAATTCGTGACTCAAGTATTCTCCTCCACGATCTGATCGCAGAAACTTGATTTTCCTGTCACGTTGATTCTCAACCTCACTCTGAAATTCTTTGAACTTTTCGAAGGTTTCAGACTTGTGTTTCATTAAGTAGATATACCCATATCTACTCAAATCATCAGTAAGGGTGAGAACATAACGATAGCCACCGCGAGCCTCAACACTCATTGGACCGCACACATCAGTATGTATGATTTCCAATAAGTTGGTTGCTCGCTCCGTTGTTCCTGAGAACGGAGTCTTGGTCATTTTACCCATGAGGCATGGTTCGCACGTGTCAAATGATTCGTAATCAAGAGACTCTAAAAGTCCATCTGCATGGAGCTTCTTCATGCGTTTGACACCTATGTGACCAAGGCGGCAGTGCCACAAGTATGTGGGACTATCATTATCAACTTTACATCTTTTGGTACTCACACTATGAATATGTGTAGCATTACGCTCGAGATTCATAAAGAATAAACCATTCACCATAGGAGCATGACCATAAAATATATCTCTCATATAAATAGAACAACCATTATTCTCAGATTTAAATGAGTAGCCATCTCGAATTAAACGAGATCCCGATACGATGTTCATGCTCAAACTTGGCACTAAATAACAATTATTGAGGTTTAAAACTAATCCCGTAGGTAAATGTAGAGGTAGCGTGCCGACGGCGATCACATCGACCTTGGAACCATTTCCGACGCGCATCGTCACCTCGTCCTTTGCCAGTCTTCGCTTATTCCGCAGCTCCTGCTTTGAGTTACAAATGTGAGCAACTGCACCGGTATCAAATACCCAAGAGCTACTACGAGCACTGGTAAGGTACACATCAATTACATGTATATCATATATACCTTTCGTTTTGCCGGCCTTCTTGTCTGCTAAGTATTTGGGGCAGTTCCGCTTCCAGTGACCACTTCCCTTGCAATAAAAGCACTCAGTCTCGGGCTTGGGTCCATTCTTTGGCTTCTTCCCAGCAGCTTGCTTGCCAGGCGCGGCAACTTCCTTGCCGTCCTTCTTGAAGTTCTTTTTACCCTTGCCTTTCTTGAACTTAGTGGTTTTATTGACCATCAACACTTGATGTTCCTTCTTGACTTCTACCTCTGCTGATTTCAGCATTGCAAATACCTCAGGAATGGTCTTTTCCATCCCCTGCATATTGAAGTTCATCACAAAGCTCTTGTAGCTTGGTGGAAGCGACTGGAGGATTCTGTCAATGACCGCGTCATCCGGGAGATTAACTCCCAGCTGAGTCAAGCGGTTATGTAACCCAGACATTGTGAGTATGTGCTCACTGACAGAACTATTTTCCTCCATCTTACAGCTGAAGAATTTGTCGGAGACTTCATATCTCTCGACCGGGCATGAGCTTGAAAAACCATTTTCAGCTCTTCGAACATCTCATATGCTCCATGTCTCTCAAAACGCTTTTGGAGCCCCGGCTCTAAACTGTAAAGCATGCCGCACTGAACGAGGGAGTAGTCATCAGCACGTGTCTGCCAAGCGTTCATAACGTCTTGGTTCTGTGGGACGGGTGGATCACCGAGCGGTGCTTGCAGGACATATTCTTTCTTGGCAGCTATGAGGATGATCCTCAGGTTTCGGACCCAGTCCATATAGTTGCTGCCATCGTCTTTCAGCTTGGTTTTCTCTAGGAACGCGTTGAAATTGAAGACAACGTTGGCCATTTGATCTACAAGACATATTGTAAAGATTTTAGACTAAGTTCATGATAATTAAGTTCATCTAATCAAATTATTCAATGAACTCCCACTTAGATTAGACATCCCTCTTAGTCATCTAAGTATTACATGATCCGAGTTAACTAGGCCGTGTCCGATCATCACGTGAGACGGACTAGTCAACGTCGGTGAACATCTTCATGTTGATCGTATCTTCTATACGACTCATGCTCGACCTTTCGGTCTTCTGTGTTCCGAGGCCATATCTATACACATGCTAGGCTCGTCAAGTTAACCCTAAGTGTTTTGCATGTGTAAAACTGTCTTACACCCGTTGTATGTGAACGTAAGGATCTATCACACCCGATCAACACGTGGTGCTTCGAAACGACGAACTTTAGCAACGGTGCACAGTTAGGGGAGAACACTTCTTGAAATTGTTGTGAGGGATCATCTTATTTACTACTGTCGTTCTAAGCAAACAAGATGCAAAACATGATAAACATCACATGCAATCAAATAATAAACGTGACATGATATGGCCAATATCACATAGCTCCTTTGATCTCCATCTTGGGGCTCCATGATCATCTTGTCACCGGCTTGACACCATGATCTCCATCATCATGATCTCCATCACCGTGTCTCCATGAAGTTGCTCGCCAACTATTACTTCTACTACTATGGCTAACGCGTTTAGCAATAAAGTAAAGTAATTTACATGGCGTTTCTTAATGACACGCAGGTCATATAAAAGAATAAAGACAACTCCTATGGCTCCTGCCGGTTGTCATACTCATCGACATGCAAGTCGTGATTCCTATTACAATAGCATGAACATCTCATACATCACATATAGATCATTCATCATTCATCACAAGTTTGGCCATATCACATCACAAACCACTTGCTGCAAAAACAAGTTAGACGTCCTCTAATTGTTGTTGCAAGTTTTACGTGGCTGAATTAGGGTTCTAGCAAGAACGTCTTCTTACCTACGTTAAAGCCACAACGTGATTTGTCAACTTCTATTTACCCTTCATAAGGACCATGTTCATCGAATCCGCTCCAACTAAAGTGGGAGAGACAGACACCCGCCAGCCACCTTATGCAACTACTGCATGTTAGTCGGTGGAACCGGTCTCACGTAAGCGTACGTGTAAGGTTGGTCCGGGCCGCTTCATCCCACAATGCCGTTGAAGCAAGAAAAGACTAGTAGCGGCAAGAAAGTTGACAAATCTACGCCCACAACAAATTGTGTTCTACTCGCGCAAGAAGAACTACGCATAGACCTAGCTCATGATGCCACTGTTGGGGAACGTTGTAGAAAACAAAAATTTTCCTACTCGTTTCACCAAGATCCATCTAGGAGTTCATCTAGCAACGAGTCATCGGATGCATCCACGTACCTTGTAGATCGCGAGCGGAAGCGTTCAAAGAACGTGGATGAGGGAGTCGTACTCGACGTGATCGAATCACCGAAGATCCTAGCACCGAACGGACGTCACCTCCGCATTCAACACATGTACGGAACAGCCACGTCTCCTTCTTCTTGATCCAGCAAGGGGGAAGGAGAGGCTGAGGGAGATGGCACCAGCAGCAGCACGACGGTGTGGTGTTGATGGAGCTGCAGTACTCCGGCAGGGCTTCGCCAAGCGCTATGGAGGAGGAGGAGGTGTTGGAGAGGGAGAAGGAGGCAACCAAAGGCGTGGGATGAAAGCCCTCCCTCCCCCACTATATATAGGAGGGCCAAGGGGGGGCGCCGGCCCTAGGAGATCCAATCTCCTAGGGTGGGGCGGCGGCCAAGGGGGTTTCCCTCCCCCCCAAGGCACCTAGGAGGTGCCTTCCCCTCCTAGGACTCTTCCTCCTTGAAACCCTAGGCGCATGGGCCTCTTGGGGCTGGTGCCCTTGGCCCGTGTAGGCCAAGGCGCACCCCCTACAGCCCATGTGGCCACCCGGGACAGGTGGCCCCACCCGGTGGGCCCCCGGGACCCTTCCGGTGGTCCCGGTACAATACCGATAACCCCAAAACTTGTCCCGATGGCTGAAATAGGACTTCCCATATATAAATCTTTACCTCCGGACTATTCCGGAACTCCTCGTGACGTCTCATCCGGGACTCCGAACAACATTCGGGTTACTGCATATACATATCCCTACAACCCTAGCGTCACCGAACCTTAAGTGTGTAGACCCTACGGGTTCGGGAGACATGTAGACATGACCGAGATCGCTCTCCGGTCAATAACCAACAGCGGGATCTGGATACCCATGTTGGCTCCCACATGCTCCACAATGATCTCATCGGATGAACCACGATGTCGAGGATTCAAACAACCCCGTATACAATTCCCTTTGTCAATCGGTATGTTACTTGCCCGAGATTCGATCGTCGGTATCCCAATACCTTGTTCAATCTCGTTACCGGCAAGTCACTTTACTCGTACCGTAATGCATGATCCCGTGACCAGACACTTGGTCACTTTGAGCTCATTATGATGATGCATTACCGAGTGGGCCCAGTGATACCTCTCCGTCATCCGGAGTGACAAATCCCAGTCTCGATCCGTGTCAACCCAACAGACACTTTCGGAGATACCCGTAGTATACCTTTATAGTCACCCAGTTACGTTGTGACGTTTGGTATACCCAAAGCACTCCTACGGTATCCGGGAGTTACACGATCTCATGGTCTAAGGAAAGGATACTTGACATTGGAAAAACTCTAGCAAATGAACTATACGATCTTTATGCTATGTTTAGGATTGGGTCTTGTCCATCACATCATTCTCCTAATGATGTGATCTCGTTATCAATGACATCCAATGTCCATAGTCAGGAAACCATGACTATCTGTTGATCAACGAGCTAGTCAACTAGAGGCTTACTAGGGACATGTTGGTGTCTGTTATTCACACGTGTATCACGATTTCCGGATAATACAGTTATAGCATGAATAAAGACAATTATCATGAACAAAGAAATATAATAATACTACTTTTATTATTGCCTCTAGGGCATATTTCCAACATTGGCATAGATCGAGATTAGGATTTGTCACTCCGATTGTCGGAGAGGTGTCTCTGGGCCCTCTCGGTAATGCACATCACTATAAGCCTTGCAAGAAATGCAACTAATGAGTTAGTTGCGGGATGATGCATTACGAAACGAGTAAAGAGACTTGTCGGTAATGAGATTGAGCTAGGTATTGAGATACCAACGATCGAATATCGGGCAAGTAACATACCGATGACAAAGGGAACAACGTATGTTGTTATGCGGTTTGACCGATAACGATCTTCGTAGAATATGTAGGAACCAATATGAGCATCCAGGTTCTGCTATTGGTTATTGACCGGAGATGAGTCTCGGTCATGTCTACATAGTTCTCGAACCCATAGGGTCCGCACGCTTAACGTTCGGTGACGATCGGTATCTTGAGTTTATGTATTTTGATGTACCGAAGGTAGTTCGGAGTCCCAGATGAGATCGGGGACATGACGAGGAGTCTCAAAATTGTCGAGACATAAAGATCGATATATTGGACGACTTTATTCGGACATCGGAAAGGTTCCGAGTGATTCGGCTATTTTTCGGAGTACGGGGGAGCTACGGGAATACGGGGGAAGAAGTATTGGGCCTCATGGGTCAAGTGGTGGAAGAGAGGAGGCAGGACAAGGCAGGGCGCGCGGCCCCCTAGCCCAAACCGAATTGGACTAGGGGGCCGGCCCCCCTTTCCTCCTTTCCTCCCTCTCCTTCCTTCTCCTTCTCCTCCTTCCTTTCCCCCTTTTAATTGGAGTAGGAAAGGGGAGTCCTACTCCTACTAGGATGTCTAACTTGTTTTTGCAGGGCATATTGTGATGTGATATGGTCAAGACGTGATGAGATATAAATTTTTGTATGATATGATCATGTTTTGTTAAAGTAATTGGCAAGTGGCTGAAGCCTTATGGTTGTCTCTTTATTGCATAAGATGCAAGCATCATACAATTGCTTCACTTTATCGCTATGCGATAGCAATAGTTGCAAAAGCAACAGCTGGCGAGACGACCAGAAGACGACACGTTGATAGAGATCAAGATGATGGAGATCATGGTGTCATGCCGGTGACGATAGAGATCATGACGATACTTTGGAGATGGAGATCAAAAGCACAAGATGATGATGTCCATATCATGTCACATATTTTGATTGCATATGATGTTTATCCTTTATGCATCTTATTTTGCTTAGTTCGGCGGTAGCATTATAAGATGATCTCTCACTAAATTTCAAGGTATAAGTGTTCTCCCTGAGTATGCACCGTTGGGATAGTTCTTCGTGCTGAGACACCACGTGATGATCGGGTGTGATAAGCTTTACGTTCACATACAACGGGTGCAAGCCAGTTTTGCACATGTGGAATACTCGGGTTAAACTTGACGAGCCTAGCATATGCAGATATGGCCTTGGAACACTGGAGACCGAAAGGTCGAGCGTGAATCATATAATAGATATGATCAACAGAGTGATGTTCACCATTGAAAACTACTCCATCTCACGTGATGATCGGACATGGTTTAGTTGATATGGATCACGTGATCACTTAGATGATTAGAGGGATGTCTATCTAAGTGGGGTTCTTAAGTAATATGATTAATTGAACTTTAATTTATCATGAACTTAGTACCTGATAGTATTTGCATATCTATCTTGTAGATCAATTGCTCGCGTATAGCTTCCCCTTTTTTATGATATGTTCCTAGAGAAAACTAAGTTGAAAGATGTTAGTAGCAATGAAGCGGATTGGATCCGTGATCTGAGGATTATCCTCATTGCTGCACGGAAGAATTATGTCCGTAATGCACCACTAGGTGGCAGACCGATTGCAGGAGCAGATGCAGACATTATGAACATTTGGCAAGCTCGATATGATGACTACTTGATAGTTTAGTGCACCATGCTTTACGTCTTAGAACCGGGACTTCCAAAACTTTTTGAATGCCATGGAGCATATAAGATGTTCCAAGAGCTGAAATTGCTATTTCAGACTCATGCCCGAGTCGAGAGGTATGAGACCTTTGACAAGAATTTTGCCTACAAGATGGAGGAGAACAACTCAACCAATGAGCATGTGCTCAGAATGTCTGAGTACTACAATCGCTTGAATCAAGTGGGAGTTACTCTTCCAGATAAGATAGTGATTGACAGAGTTGTCTAGTCACTATCACCAAGTTACTAATACTTCGTGATGAACTATAATATGCAAGGGATGACGAAAACGATCCCCGAGCTCTTCATGATGCTGAAATCTACGAAGGTAGATATCAAGAAAAGCATCAAATGTTGATGGTTGACAAGACCACTAGTTTCAAGTAAAAGGGCAAGGGAAAGAAAAGGGAACTTCAAGAAGAATGGCAAGCAAGTTTCCACTCCCGTGAAGAAGCCCAAAGCTAGACCCAAGCCTGAAACTAAGTGCTTCTACTGCAAAGAAAAATTGTCACTGGAAGTGGAACTTCCCTAGATATTTGGTGGATAAGAAGGATGGTAGAGTGAACAAAGGTATATTGGATATACATGTTATTGATGTGTAGTTTACTAGTGTTTATAGCAACCCCTCGGCATTTGATACTGGTTCAGTTGCTAAGAGTAGTAACTCGAAACAGGAGTTGCGGAATGAACAGAAACTAGTTAAGGGCGAGGTGACGATGTGTGTTGGAAGTAGTTCCAAGATTGATATGATCATCATCGCACACTCCCTATACTTTCGGGATTAGTGTTGAACCTAAATAAGTTTTATTTGGTGTTTGCATTGAGCATGAATATGATTTGATCATGTTTATTGCAATACGGTTATTCATTTAAGTTAGAGAATAATTGTTATTCTGTTTACATGAATAAAACCTTGTATGGTCATACACCCAATGAAAATGGTTTTGTTGGATCTTGATCGTAGTGATACACATATTCATATTGTTGAAGCCAAAAGATGCAGAGTTGATAATGATAGTGCAACTTATTTGTGGCACTGCCGTTTAGGTCATATTGGTGTAAAGCGCATGAAGAAACTCCATTCTGATGGACTTTTGGAATCACTTGGTTATGAATCACTTGGTACTTGCGAACCATGCCTCATGGGCAAGATGACTAAAATTCCGTTCTCCGGAACAATGGAGCGAGCAACAGATTTGTTGGAAATCATACATACTGATGTATGTGGTCCGATGAATATTGAGGCTCGCGGCGGATACCGTTATTTTCTCACATTCATAGATGATTTGAGCGGATATGGGTATATCTACTTAATGAAACATAAGTCTGAAACATTTGAAAAGTTCAAAGAATTTCAGAGTGAAGTGGAAAATCATCGTAACAAGAAAAAAAAGTTTCTACGATCTGATCGCGGAGACGAATATTTGAGTTAGGATATTGGTCTTCAATTAAAACAATGTGAAATAGTTTCACAAATTTGTGCCACCTGGAACACCACAGCATAATGGTGTGTCCGAACATCATAACAGTACTTTATTGGATATAGTGCAATCTATGATGTCTCTTACCGATTTACCACTATCGTTTTTAGGTTTATGCATTAGAGACAGCTGCATTCACGTTAAAAAGGGCACCATATAAATTCGTTGAGACGACACCGTATGAGCTGTGGTTTAGCAAGAAACCTAAGTTGTTATTTCTTAAAGTTTAGGATTGTGATGCTTTTGTGAAAAAGTTTCGTCCTGATAAGCTCAAACCCAAATTGGAGAAGTGTGTCTTCATAGGATACCCAAAAGTAATTATTAGGTACACCTTCTATCACAGATCCGAAGGCAAGATATTCGTTGCAGAGAACAATGGAGCCTCTCTAGAGAAGGAGTTTCTCTCGAAAGAAGTGAGCAGGAGGGAAGTAGACCTTGATAAGGTAATTGTACCTTCTCCCGAATTGGAAAGTAGTTCATCACAGAAATCAGTTCCAGTGATGCCTACACCGATTAGTGAGGAAGCTAATGATGATGATCATGTAACTTCAGATCAAGTTACTACCGAACCTCGTAGGTCAACCAGAGTGAGATCCGCACGAAAGTGGTACGGTAATCCTGTTCTGCAAATCATGTTACTAGACCATGATGTACCTACGACCTATGAGGAAGTGATGATGAGCCCAGATTCCGCGAAATGGCTTGAGGCCATGAAATCTGAGATGGGATCCATGTATGAGAACAAAGTATGGACTTTGATTGACTTGCCCAATGATTGGTGAGTCATTAAGAATAAATGGATCTTCAAGAGGAAGACGGACGCTGATAGTAGTGTTACTATCTACAAAGCTCGAATTGTTGCAAAATGTTTTCGACAAGTTCAAGGTGTTGACTACGATGAGATTTTCTCACTCGTATCGATGCTTAAAAGTCTGTCCGAATCATGTTAGCAGTTACCGCATTTTATGAAATCTGGCAAATGGATGTCAAAAGTGCTAATGAAGTGAGCAAGCTCCAGCGATCCATCTATGGACTGGTGCAAGCATCTCGGAGTTGGAATATATGCTTTGATAAAGTGATCAAAACATATGGTTTTATACAGACTTGCGGTGAAGTCTGTATTTACAAGAAAGTGAGTGGGAGCACTACAGCATTTCTGAGAAGTATATGTGAATGACATATTGTTGATCAGAAATAATGCAGAATTTTCTGGAAAGCATAATGAGTGTTTGAAAAGAATTTTTCAAAGAAAGACCTCGATGAAGCAGCTTACACATTGAGCATCAAGATCTATAGAGATAGATCAAGACGCTTGATAAGTTTTTTCAATGAGTACATACCTTGACAAGATTTTGATGTAGTTTAAAACAGAACAGTCAAAGAAGGAGTTCTTGCCTGTGTTGCAAGGTGTGAAGTTGAGTAAAGACTCAAAACCCGACCGCAGCAGAAAATAGAAAGAGAATGAAAAGTCATTCCCTATGCCTCAGTCATTGGTTCTATAAAGTATGCTATGCTGTTTACCAGTCCTATTGTAAGCATGATTCTAGCAAGGGAGTACAATAGTGATCTAGGAGTAGATCACTGGACAACAGTCAAAATTATCCTTAGAGGACTAAGGAAATATTTCTCGGTTATGGAGGTGATAAAAGAGTTCGTCGTAAAGAGTTACGTCGATGCAAGCTTTTTACATCGATCTAGATGACTCTAAGTCCCGATCCAGATACATATTGAAAGTGGGAGCAATTAGCTAGAGTAGCTCCGTGTGGAGCATTGTAGACATAGAAATTTGTAAAATACATATGGATCTGGATGTTGCAGACCCGTAGACAAAACTTCTCTCACAAGCAAAACATGATCACTCTTTGGGTGTTAATCACATAGCGATGTGAACTAGATTATTGACTATAGTAAACCCTTTGGGTATTAGTCACATGGAGATGTGAACTAATCACATAAAGATGTGAACTAGATTATTGACTCTAGTGCAAGTGGGAGACTGAAGGAAATATGCCCTAGAGGCAATAATAAAGTTATTATTTATTTCCTTATATCATGATAAATGTTTATTATTCATGCTAGAATTGTATTAACCGAAAACTTAATACCTGTGTGAATACATAGACAAACAGAGTGTCACTAGTATGCCTCTACTTGACTAGCTCGTTGAATCAAAGATGGTTAAGTTTCCTAGCCATAGAACTGAGTTGACATTTGATTAACGGGATCACATCATTAGAGAACGATGTGATTGACTTGCTCCATTCCGTTAGCTTAGCATTTGATCGTTTCGTATATTGCTATTGCTTTCTTCATGACTTGTACATGTTCCTATGACTATGAGATTATGCAACTCCCGGATACCGAAGGAACACTTTGTGTTCTACCAAACATCACAGCGTAACTGGGTGATTATAAAGGTGCCCTACAGGTGTCTCTGATGGTACTTGTTGAGTTGGCATAGATCGAGATTAGGATTTGTCACTCCGATTGTCGAAGAGGTATCTCTGGGCCCTCTCGGTAATGCACATCACTATAGGCCTTGCAAGAAATGCAACTAATGAGTTAGTTGCGAGATGATGCATTACGGAAGGAGTAAAGAGACTTGCCGGTAACGAGATTGAGCTACGTATTGAGATACCGATGATCAAATCTCGGGCAAGTAACATACCAATGACAAAGGGAACGACGTATGTTGTTATGCGGCTTAACGTTCGGTGACGATCGATATTATGAGTTTATGTGTTTTGATGTACCGAAGGTAGTTCGGAGTCTTGGATGAGATCGGGGACATGACGAGGAGTCTCGAAATGGTCGAGATGTAAAGATCGATATATTAGACGACTATATTCAGACATCAGAAAGGTTCCGAGTGATTCAGGTATTTTTCGGAGTACTGGGGAGTTACGGGAATACGGGGGATGAAGTATTGGGTCTCATGGGCCAAGTGGTGGAAGAGAGGAGGCAGGACAAGGCAGGGCGCGCGGCCCCCCTAGCCCAAACCGAATTGGACTAGGGGGCCGGCCTCCCTTTCCTCCTTTCCTCCCTCTCCTTCCTTGTCCCTCTCCTCCTTCCTTTCCCCCTTTTAGTAGGAGTAGGAAAGGGGAGTCCTACTCCTACTTGGAGGAGGACTCCTCCTCCTGGCGCGCCCTGCAAGGGCCGGTCGGCCTCCCCCTTGCTCCTTTATATACGGGGGTAGGGGCACCCTAGAAGATACGAGTTGATCAGTTGATCTTTTAGCCGTGTGCGGTGCCCCCATCCAACATAATCCACCTCGGTCATATCGTAGTGGTGCTTAGGCGAAGCCCTGCGTCGGTAGTATCATCACCACTGTCATCACGCCGTCATGCTGACGGAACTCTCCCTCGAAGCTCTACTGGATCAGAGTTTGTGGGACGTCACCGAGCTGAACGTGTGCTGAACTCGGATGTGCCGTACGTTGGGTACTTGGATTGGTCGGATCATGAAGATGTATGACTACATCAACCGCGTTCTCATAACGCTTCCGCTTACGGTCTATGAGGGTACATGGACGACACTCTCCCCTCTCATTGCTATGCATCACCATGATCTTGTGTGTGCGTAGGAATTTTTTTGAAATTACTACATTCCCCAACAGAAGGTCTGTGGTAAACTACTCACACATCATCGGAGAGGCTATGGTGTTGATGTAGAAGCCCTCCGTGAGCGATTCCCCCTCCGGCGTCGCTCCGGAAAAGGCCCCGTCGGTGTCAAAACTGGCGGATCTTGGGTAGGGGGTCCCGAACTGTGTGTCTAAGGTTGATGGTAATAGGAGACCGGGGACACGATGTTTTACCAAGGTTCGGGCCCTCTTGATGGAGGTAATACCCTACATTCTGGTTGATTGATATTGATGAATACGAGTATTAAAAGAGTTGATCTACCACGAGATCGTAATGGCTAAACCCTAGAAGCCTAGCCTGTATGACTAAGGTATTGAGTATCCCCTATCCGAACTAAATCCTCCGGTTTATATAGACACCGGGGGCATCTAGGGTTACATAGAGTCGGTTACATAATATGGAATCTTCATAGTTGTCCACCAAGCTTGCCTTCCACGCCAAGGAGAGTCCCATCAGGACACATGTATAGTCTTCGGTCTTCATATCTTCACAGCCCATCAGTCCGGCCCATAGATAACAGGCCGGACGCCCGAGGACCCCTTGGTCCAGGACTCCCTTGGTAGCCCCTGAACCTCGCTTCGATGACAGGGTATCCGGCGCGTTGTGCTGTCTTCGGCATTGCAAGGCGGGTTCCTCCATCCGAACTTCAAAAAATAGTCTTCGGACGAAACGAACGTGTCTGGATCTACAGCGCACACCTGTAGAGGGTATAGCACTTCCATGAATCTGGTCTGCTGACAACTTTAATAATGTGACGTCACGCCCTCCCGGCCTTTATTTCGAACCGTTTCCTGTCCCACCGTTCCACGTTTTGGGGGCGTGGTTTTTACTGGCACGTCTTGTCGAAGCAGGGATCGTGCCCCCTTATTGTGGGATTTTCATCAATACGGGCATGGGTAACCTAACTGTCCTGCAGGAAAGATTCCTCGGGAATAGGTTGGTTCTTAGGCTTTAGGAGGAGGCGTTCAATACCGGAGGCCTTTATGAAGGAACCAAGGGCTGTCTTTTTTACGCCAAACTTCTCCTCGGCCTTCCCAACCCCGAGTTCCAACACCCAAGGTTCGAATCCACTATTTTCAGCCTTCCCATCATGTCCGGATCCAGCTCCCAAGGCTGATGGGTGGCTTCCTCCATTATAGAGGAGGATATTGCAAAGCTTCGGGCAGCCAGATATCTGACTGCAGAGATCCACCACCGTCTTCCTGCTCAAGGACAAGTTATTCCGACCCCAGATCCGGCGAGAGGGTTGTGTTCATCCCCCACTTCCTCCGGGGGTTAGGGTTTGCGCTTCACCCCTTTGTCCGGGGGCTAATGTTTTATTATGGACTGGATTTTCACGATCTTGCCCCAGACTCGATTCTCCATGTCTCGGCGTTTATCATTACATGTGAGGCCTTCCTTCGAATCCCCCTACACTTCGGCTTATGGCTCAAGACCTTTAGTGTGAAACCAAAGATAGCCGACGGGGAACAGGTGGAGTGCGGCGGTGCTACAATCAGCCAACTCGCCAACACTCCCTGGCCAAAAGGTTCCTTTACCGAGACTTCCAATTACTGGCGGTGGGAGTGGTTTTACATTATAGAGCCCCGCGGTACTAAGTGGGTTGCTACACCCACTTTCCGTCCTGGCCCACCGTCATAACTTGCATCATGGGTCAACAAGGGGCTGGACTGGGGATCGGTTGATGAAGTGTGGACCTTACAAAGCCGCATCCAAACCGACCTCGAGAGAGATATCGATCTCATTAGGGTGATTCAAGTGATGTTAGTCCGCCGAACCCTGCCCTGCCAGCGCAGGACTCACCGCATCTGGGAGTTTAATCCAGAAGGACCATAGACCCTCCAACACTTCTTCGGCGCCACACATGAATGGATGTGGAAGTTATTTTTCGGGAAGCGGAAACATTGGTCGGATACCGCAGAGGACGCTGGCCTCAACTGTAATCGTCCGGATACCCCGGTAAGCACTTGGCTCTTGAATACTTTGCAGTCATGCATACAGTAATATGATACTGAGCAGGCTATCTTTTTCCAGGGCTGGATAAAGAAGGCGGAACTAATTATGTGTTCGGCCCCTCTGCCCAAGGGTCCGGCGAATCCTGTCCTAACAAGGATGCTAGCCCCAGCACCATACCAGATGCCGGAGAAGGAGGACGAGGCGGAGGACAAGTGGAAAATAGGCTGCTTCCCCCTGGCTACTTCCCGGACTGCGGACATTACCGAACTACAATGGAAGCTTGATGTGGCCGGGGATGACATTACGTTGATCAATATGCGTCTTGACGAGTCGCAAGGTATGTATTCGGAGCAGTCTCTATACATACATTTTTGTGATATAAGCATGACGCTGAAAGCTATACCTGGCTGCAGATGGTGCTACCGCCGTTGAAATTCTTCGGGCTGAGCTAACCCGGGCCAAGGAGCAGGCCCGGTGTAGTAATGCGGCTACCGAGAAGGCACCAGCAGAGTTAGAAGCCGAACGGGCTGCTCGGCGTCAAGATGAGGAGAAGATATCCATGATGGCGCTTGAGCTAAAAAGTGCCGCCAGCCGCTGTGAGCTCCTTGAGAAGGAGAAAGAAGCCAAAACGGCATAAATTGAAAAGGCTTTACGAGAAGCAAGAGAAGCGCGGTCTGAATCCAGAGCGGCCCGTGAGGAGATCCGGCAAGCTGGGGAGATTGCGGTTGGTAAACCATTTCTGCTACAGGCTAAGTTCGGCGATCCGAACTATGCTCAGCTGAACCAATTGTGGAGTTCTCCGGACAAGTTTTTAGACTTGCCGAAGAGTTCTTCCGATGCGGCGCGTTATTATCAGGTGCGAGAGGGGTATGCAATGGAGAAGCTTTTCTAGTCACTGTTCGGCGCCTCGGAGCGCCCCCTCTTGCTGAATGAGCTGATGTCCTAGTGGGCCGAGCTTCATAGGATATCCGGTGCTGCTATGAAGAACGTCATAATCCGGTTATGGCCACTTGAGCCTGTTCCGAATAGTTACTTTGGCTTGGTGCAGCGGCTTGTTGACGCAGTGCCGCGTATCGACGCTGTGAAGCGATCGGTGTGCATTGAGGGGGCACGGATGGCTTTTGCCTGAGTCAAGACATTCTGGGGGAATATGAAGGCCATCGATGTTGCGGTGAAGAGTCCGCCCAAGGGAAAGGACCTCCACGAACTGGAGCATTATTTTGAAGACGTCCTAGTAGCCGCCCGTTTAATAGAGGGTCAATGCTCGAAGGACATGATATTCGAGTGAGGTATATAAGAATTGTTCGAGAGAATTTTATAATGAATCTATTTGTATATTGTGCTTCAAAGCTTGTGTTCCTCCTGTGCGGCCGTTTTAATATAAACTGGAAGATTTCTAGTCGTCGGCTTCAGCCCCCTTGTAGGAAGTACAGGGGTGTTCGAAAAAGCATATGATCACTCTTGACCCAATGTCTTGGTCCGTAAAGGAGGTGTCAATGTGGCGAACCAGGCAACCAGACTATAGGGCGTTAACACTTTCACTTAGCCATAGGAGTTTTATGGTGGGTCTATGACATAGCCCCTAGTATGTATGCGGCTTATTCATGCGATGCGTTTACATAATTGACCGGAAAAGAGGTCCTTCGTGTGACACGGAGGAATCGCTAGAGACTCCGATAAGTCATCGAGTGGTTGACTAGCTCTCGCCGCATCATGACAGTCAGTTTTCGGCTTTCTCTACTGAGGTGCGTCACCAAGTGAACCGGTAGCACAATCGCAGTAGTTCTCCCTTTACTACCCTAGCCGATAGAGTGGAACATAGGATAGCAAACACAGGAGCCGG
This sequence comes from Triticum urartu, assembly GCF_056163025.1. NCBI lineage: Eukaryota > Viridiplantae > Streptophyta > Magnoliopsida > Poales > Poaceae > Triticum > Triticum urartu. The sequence continues at coordinate 546,036,691 of NC_141878.1, read as the reverse complement.
GCAACCTAACTATTGACCCAAGACATGATTCGGAGCTGATGCATATAAGTCCAAACTCGCGACGCTGAAGTGCGCTGTAAAAGCTGTTCGGACTTTGTTGGCAACTCATTTGTTCCCGTACCGAGCCCCTGGCAAGTTAAGCCGGGGTATGTTTGTGAAACAACCATGGGAGGCGTATTTATTTGCGAAAAGACACGGGTAATTAATTCGGATAGTGTGAACTGGGATCTGAGCGATATGTCAATGATTAATTAATATATATGCCACGACCTCGGTCATTTGATATGCCCTGGGTCGAAGGCAGAGGAAAAAGGCATGTTATAGGCTTTAAAAAAGAGTGCGGTCTACAAAAGTTTATTTTGGACCTCCTGTCGCACATCTGCGCCGCCTGTCCTCAGCGAGGGGAATCCTTGAAGGAAGTAGCCCCGTAGGTGAGTGTATGGATCCGAACTCCGATGGATTCGGTCGTAAGTGTTTCTCCTTTGCGCTACCTGCTTTTAAGAAGTATTGAAAAAAAAGGAAAGTATAGAAAAAACGTTACCAGAATGTTTGCAGACTTATCTGTATTGTGCTTCCGCCACTGCCCATGGTATCTTAAGTGCGTAGTTATGTATACATGGTATAGCTTCATCATGTATATGAGATGGGTGGCGGAAGCCGAACTGCTATTTCTGTTCCGGATTTGATCGATCTTCTGGGGGAAGTTGCTTCTGGACCTCTGCATTTGGCTGTTGAACCATTCCGTCGTCCCTATTGCCTTGCGGCCCCCTTCCCTTGTGTTCGGTGTTGAGCTTGCCGGCCTGCTTAAGGACCCAACAACTTCTGTTGGTACGATTGGGTGGTTCATTGGGGTGGTCGTGTATCTGGCAGGGTCGGTCTAGTATCCTGTCTAGGTTGGATGGTCCGTCTCTGTTTGCCTTGAATGCCTTTTTCCGTTGGCCGGGCTTGGGATTGCTGAATCCGACATTAACGGTTGTGTCGCGTGATCTATCGTTATCATTGCGACTGTTGTATTTGCTTCGTCGTGGCTTGCCATTGCCGTCTCGGATTTCGGAAGTGCCCGAGTTGCTGGCACTATTGCTTCTACGAGTGAGCCAGCTGTCTTCTCCCATGCAAAAGTGGGTCATTAGAGCAGTAAGGGATGTCATGGATGTAGGTCCTTCTTGACGGAGGTGGCGTGCGAGCCATTCACCCCGGAAGCTGTGTTTGAAGGCCGCAAGGGCTTCCGTGTCCGGACAGTCAATGATTTGGTTCTTTTTAACTAAGAACCTGGTCTAGAGCTTCCTTGCTGACTCTCTGGGCTGCTGGACGATATTACTTAGGTCATCAGCGTCCGGTGGCCGGACATATGTTCCTTGGAAGTTGTTGCGAAAGGCGTCCTCCAAGTCCTCCCAGCTGCCAATAGAATTTTCCAGCAGACTGTTTAACTAGTACCGAGCTGGTCCTTTGAGTTTTAGTGGTAGGTATTTGATGGCGTGATGGTCATCTCAGCAGGCCATGTGGATATGGAGGAGGAAGTCCTCAATCCATACTGCGGGATCCGTTGTTTCGTCGTATGATTCGATATTCATGGGTTTGAACCCGTCTGGGAATTCATGCTCCATTACTTCATTTGTGAAGCACAGAGGGTGTGCGGCGCCTCTATGTTGGGCCATGCTGCGGCGTACCTCTGATGGAGTCCATTTGCGGTTTTCAGCCTGGGCGTGGCTAGGTTTGTCACATCCGAATAGGTGGCCGTCGTCGCGTGTCGAGGTGTGTCCTTGCGATCCGTAGATCGCTCTTGTGCATCATGTTTTACTACCCCAGCCCTGTTGAAGGTTGTATGTACAACCTTGAGCTGTTTTGTTCTTGCCTTTACGGCGAGGTGGGGCGGTCTGTAGTTCGGCTTGAGTTGCCGCTTTAACCGGACCAAGTTGTGGTTGACCTGCCGCATTGTGCGATGATCGTACGAGCTCGAACACCTTATCGTCGCCCTGGGGTAGCGATCTATGCTTCGGGTAGCTTTTGGCTGGGCTACCAAGGTCGTATTTTTTGGCGGCTAGGACTTTGGTCCATCTATCATTAAGAAGAACTTGGTCAGCTTGAAGCTGCTGCTGCTTCTTCTTCGGGCTCCTTGCAGTGGCTATTAGTTGGCGCTTTAAGCGCTCCTGCTCGCGAGGTTCCTCGGGCACGATGAAATCTTCAGCGCTGAGGCTCACCTCATCCTCAGAGAGCGGAAGGTAAATGTCATCCTCCGAATCTTCATGAGTGGCCTATTTACCGGGGCTATCCTGTCCGTCGTCCCGTTCATCATTAATTGTATCAACGGGGTCTTTGTTGTCTTCGGCGCCATTGTCCATGCCATCAATATCCTTGGAGTCGTAATCAAGTGTTTCGGTCAAATCCTCGACTGTTGCTATGAAGTGGGTGGCGGGTGGGAAGCAAAATTCTCCATCGTCAGCCCCTAGCTCGAGCTGGATATAGCTCGGTTGAGAGTCCTCCGCCAAGGATAGGTTTTTTAATGAGTTTAGCACGTCGCCCAAAGGCGAGTGCTGGAAGATGTCTGCGGCGCTGAATTTGAAGATCGATAAACGATCAAGCTCGGCGTCCGCGGGTTCGCGTGGTTCGGAACCTACAGCCGGAGACGAGTCCGGCCTTCCGGTGGCATAGGCATCGAGTGAGACCAGGTCCATGTGTGGCTCCAACGCCACGGAATCTGCGGCCTCCGTGGTGGGGTTAATCCTCCCGTCTTTGGATGGCGCGACCTGCTCCGCCTCTAGGGCCGAAGCGGTATAGGAGCGATCTCCTGGATGCGGCCCGATGACAGATTTAGGTCATGATCATCGGGGTGACCGGGAGCGGCTACTGTGGTATCGAATCCAGCGAAGATCAAGTCTCCAAGGATGTCCGCGATGTAGTTCAAGCTCCCGAATCTGACCTGATGGCGAGGGGCGTAGCTTTTAATCTGCTCCAGATGGCCAAACGAGTTGGCCCTCCGTGCGAAGCCGCCGAACGCGAAGATCTGTCTGGGGAGGAAGGTTTCTCCACAGACAGCGTAATTATTGACGATTGAAGGGGCCATCAAACCTTTCAGCGACAGCACAGCGGAACTCTCAATGAAAGCACCAATGTCAGTGTCAAAACCGGTGGATCTCGGGTAGGGGGTCCCGAACTGTGCGTCTAAGGTTGATGGTAACAGGAGATAGCGGACACGATATTTTACCCAGGTTCGGGCCCTCTTGATGGAGGTAATACCCTACGTCCTGCTTGATTGATGTTGATGAATATGAGTATTACAAGAGTTGATCCACCACGAGATCGTAATGGCTAAACCCTAGAAGCCTAGCCTGTATGACTAAGGTATGGAGTATCCCCTATCCGAACTAAGTCATCCGGTTTATATAGACACCGGAGGGGTCTAGGGTTAAATAGAGTCGGTTACGTAATAGGGAATCTTCATAGTTGTTCACCAAGCTTGCCTTCCACACAAAGGAGAGTCCCATCTTAACACAGGTACAGTCTTCGGTCTTCATATCTTCACAGCCCATCAGTCCGGCCCATAGATAACAGGTACAGAAGGTTGCGGCAGTGGAAATAGGGTTTCGTGGTGCTCTCGGATGTTTTCAGGGTATATGAGTATATATAGGCGAAAGAAGTCGGTTAGGGGAGCCATGAGGGGCCCATGAGGGTGGGGGGCGCCTGCCCCCCTGGGCGTGCCTTCCTGCCTCGTGGCCTCCTCGCACTACTAGGGAAAACGTTATACACAGAATCTTAGCAGCAGCGCGGTTTAAAAACAGGCGCTACTGCTAACTAGTAGTAGCGAGCTTAAAGGAACCGCGCTACTAATAACTAGATAGCAGTAGCGCTCTAGGTGAAACAACCGCTACTACTATAATTGCCACGGATTTGCCCCCAGGCTATATATAGTAGTAGCGCCCTTCCCTGGACGCGCTGCTGCTAAAGTACTTAGTAGCAGCGTGTTTGTGCAAAACTCGCTGCTGCTAAGTGTTGCACTTAATTAACTTTAGTCCCATACTGCTAGGCGAACAAGGTGTTTACCACCTTAAATATGTTGACTATTTAGATTCTACACAAAAAGATCAATGACGACCAACGTATATTTTTGATGCGTGCTTAGACTTAGCAGTAGCATTTTTCCTAAAAACGCGCTATAGCTACTTTAGCTATAGCGTGTTTCTTGAAGTGCGCTACTGCTAGTTCGACTTAACCACCCGCCCGCTCAAAATTTCGCTAAGTCCTCCTTCCCCCCACTGTTCCCCTACTCCTCTGTCGCCGCCGCCCGAGCCCGAGCCTGCCCTCACCGCCGCCACCTGTCGCCGCTCTCGACCTCACCATCGCAGCCGCCTCCCCCATCCCCTCCGCTCTCGACCTCACCGCCACTCTCGACCTCACTGTCGCCGCCGCCTCCCCCAACCCCGCCGCCACCTCCCGATCCCGAGCCCTCCCTCGCCGCCCCTACCTCTCCATCGCCGAGCACCTCCCCGCCACCGTCTCTCCCCTCTCTGTAAGACCCCCACCCCTCCCCCACCCTCGTTCTCTTTGCTTAGTTAGTACTAGATGTTTTTTAGTAGTAGTAGTAGATGTTAATTTAGGGTTCATAGATAATGATTTTTAGCAGTAGTAGATGTTAATTAGTAGTAGTGATGGTACTAGTTAACTATTGTATAATGTAGTTTATTTTTACACTTTTTAGTAAGTGTTTAAAATAATTAGTAAGTAAATTAATAAACTAGTTGAACTACTTTAGTTGTAGTTGAACTAGTTTAGTAAGTAAATTAATAAACTAGTTGAACTAGTTGAATTAATAGAACTAATGCATTTTTAGTAAGATAATTAATATAACTAGTTGAACTACTTTATTTTTAGAAAGAACTAGTTTTTTTCTATTTATAGTGAGTTTATATTTAGTAAGAACTAGTTGAATTAATAAAACTAGTTAAACATGTCATATTTGTTGTTATTTTTTAGTTTAAGCAATTATTCGGGATGTATTAGTGATAACTTATACGATTTTTGCTTTTGCAGAAATCAAGGAGCCCCTCCGCCGTCACCGACCCCCTCCGACATCGAGGTGAGACCAGCCAAATATACATGTATATGTTGTGTTGCTCAAATAGGATATGTGGTTGCCCAAGTGGCCGTTCATGTTCAGTTTACACCTCCGAGTGGCCTGTGTTTTGCCGGAGTGTTGATTAATTTCCGTTCCGGCAAATTTCAGGCGCTTGATATGTCCTTTTTTAGCAAAGGTCATGCCGGATTTTTCCGTGAATTCTGGCATGACTTGTGCTAGAATATGTAGGAAATATCGAGTGGCCTGGATTTTCTTGAAAAATAATGATCTAATTTCGGTTTTTTAGTACATATATTTAATTGTACAAGTTTAATCTTTGAATTATGAACGTAGGAAATGTCGTACTCGGACGACGACAGTCTCCCGGGGGAGTGCAGCTGGTGCCACGACGATCGAGGTATGTGCGACAGGTTCGTTGAGCTGGACGAAGATCGGCGCTTCAGCATTAAGCTCGAGGAGACCTTCGATGTTGAAACGGTACGCAACAACGACAAGTGATTTTTTTCGTAATTAAGCATGACTTCAACTATTTCAACATCTAATTTTCATCTTTTACAACTATTTCAATGTCTTGGAGAGGATGGGTTTTGAAGACCATGAAAATTTTCAAACAAAGAAAATACACCTAAGGACCCATCATGATATCGATTTTGAAGTAAATCTGTACAATTCTCAGAGCGTAACCCATTTTGGTTGCCAAAATTGGTAAGCACTTTGCAAAATGTATGGTTTTTATGAGGGTATGATTGTCACCATGGATCTTGGTGATCCTGACATCGAGCAAGACAACATGGACATTTGGGTCCTTGTTGATACGCTTCCGATTCTATCGCAATGTGAGTTTCTCAAACATAGTTATTAACTAATTTATATTGTTTATTTAAAAATAGTTGACAGCTTATTTCCATTGACAACTTATTTTGAATCTTCAAAGAATGTGTAGAAGATGGTAGACAAAACCCACTACACTGATGGCTCCGAATTAACTTATAAGGAGCAAAGTCATCTAATTGCTTATTGTACTTATCTTGAGAATTACAATACCTATTATCGAACTCCTCCAAATTATGGTGAATACGTGCCACTAGTGCACGTGTTGAACCATGGTAACTTCTATGGAGATACCCTGGTAAGGTTTTTTACTATTACGACATCATTGCATCTTTTGTATACTTCTAAAACTAGTACATCATTGCTAACTACGAAGTTATTACTATGTTTTTCAACAGAAAATCCCGATGGATTGTGTGCCTCATCTGATGTATCAGAATGGTCGCCTTGCAGTTCTAAACATACAGCTAGGTCAATCTAAGGAGCTCACCTGTGCATATCAGATTTCTAAAACCGGTGAACACATGCTAATCAAAGAATGGAAAAAATGTTTGGACATTCGCAAGGAGGTTCTTGGAAGTAACATTAAGCGAAAGGCAAGAATTGGAGACAGGATAATCTCCATTCTCCATAATGGAGAGTCAGGGGCTATCTTGTTTTTTGCTATTTTACCTTAGAGAATATAGTAGGTCCTAAGAAAATGTAGTAGGTCCTATGAGGTACAATATGTTTATTATGTGATACAATGTGTTAGAGTTGATGATGAGGAGTACTTGTGATTACGACTAGTGACCAATTTGCTATGTGATGTCTCATTGATGAAAACGATGATCTTGAGGAGGTGTTATATGACAATGATATATTATGATGATAAGTTGTTAATGATATGATGATGATGATATTTATTATATCATTGGGTGAAAGAACCGCAGATTAGTTTCAAGTCGATGTCCATTATGATGTAATAACTCATTATGATGTAAAAACAATTTCTAAATTCCTGTTGTATGAAAACTTGTGTAAAGGTGTACAAATACAACATGAAATAAAAAAGAAATAAAATATGAAATAATAGTAGCAGCGCGGGCAGGGAGAAGCGCTACTACTAATTACTAGTAGTGCTCCTCCGGGAAGTCGCTACTACTAAGTCGATTTAGCAGTAGCGTGGGCTTAGGCACGCTACTGCTATATGTTAGCTGTAGCGCCTTATCAGTAGCGCATCGCCCCGCGCTACTGATAGGCCTAAAACCCGCGCTGCTGCTAGGCTTTTCCCTAGTAGTGTCGATGTTTCCTTGATATCCACTCCAAGTCTCCTGGATTGCGTTTGTTCCAAAAATCACTCTCCTGAAGGTTTCATTCCGTTTGGATTCCGTTTGATATTCCTTTTCTGTGAAACACTGAAATAGGCAAAAAAAAATAGCAATTTGCACTGGGCCTTTGGTTAGTAGGTTAGTCCCAAAAATAATATAAAATTGTATAATAAAGCCCATTAAACATCCAAAATAGATAATATAATAGCATGGAACAATCAAAAATTATAGATACGTTGGAGACGTATCAAGCATCCCCAAGCTTAATTCCTGCTTGTCCTCGAGTAGGTAAATGATAAAAACAGAATTTTTGATGTGGAATTATACCTAGCATAATTTTCTATGAAATTTTTTATTGTGGCATGAATGTTCAGATTCGAAAGATTCAAGACAAAAATTTAATATTGACATAAAAATAATAATACTTCAAGCATACTAACTAAGAAATTATGTCTTCTCAAAATAACATGGCCAAAGAAAGCTCATCCCTACAAAATCGTATAATTTGGTCATGCTCCATTTTCATCACACAAGAATGCTCTCATCATGCACAACCCCGATGACAAGCCAAGCAATTGTTTCATATTTTAGTAATCTCAAACTTTTTTCAACTTTCACGCAATACATGAACGTGAGCCATGGATATAGCACTACGGGTGGAATAGAGTATAATGATGGGGGTTATGTGGAGAAGACAAAAAAGGAGAAAGTCTCACATTGACGCGGCTAATCAATGGGCTAGGAGATGCCCATCAATTGATGTCAATGCAAGGAGTAGGGATTGCCATGCAACGGATGCACTAGAGCTATAAATGTATGAAAGCTCAACAAAAGAAACTAAGTGGGTGTGTGATACGTCCATTTTGCATCATGCTTTTATATCGATATTTATTGCATTATGGGTTTTATTACACATTATGTCACAATACTTATGCCTATTCTCTCTTATTTTACAAGGTTTACATAAAGAGGGAGAATGCCGGCAGCTAGGATTCTGGAATGGAAAAGGAGCAAATATTAGAGACCTATTCTGCACAGCTCCAAAAGTCCTGAAACTTCATGGAAGTCATTTTCAGAATATATAAAAAATAATGAGCGCAAGAAGTTCCAGAGGGGGGCCACACCCTGCCCACGGTGGTGGGGGGCGCGCCCTACCCCCTAGGCGCGCCCCCTGCCTCATGGGCCCCCTGTTGGTCCTCCGGTGTCCATCTTCTGCTATATGAAGTCTTCCGTCCGAAGAAAAATCATAAGCAACCTTTCGGGACGAGACTCCGCCTCCACGAGGTGGAACCTTGGCGGAACCAATCTAGGGCTCTGGCAGAGCTGTTCTGCCGTGGACACTTCCCTCCAGGAGGGGGAAATCATGGCCATCGTTATCACCAACGATCCACTCATCGGGAGGGGGTCAATCTCCATCAACATCTTCACCAGCACCATCTCCTCTCAAACCCTAGTTCATCTCTTGTATCTAATTCTTGTCTCCAAGTCCGGGATTGGTACCTGTGGGTTGCTAGAAGTGTTAATTACTCCTTGTAGTTGATGCTAGTTGGTTTATTTGGTGGAAGATCATATGTTCAGATCCTATATGCATATTAATACCCCTCTGATTATGAACATGAATATGATTTGTGAGTAGTTATGTTTGTTCCTGAGGACATGGGAGAATTCTTGCTATTAGTAGTCATGTGAATTGGGTATTCGTTCGATATTTTGATGAGATGTATGTTGTCACTCCTCTAGTGGTGTTATGTGAACGTCGACTACATGACACTTCACCATTATTAGGGCCTAGAAGAAGGCATTGGGAACTAATAAGTAGATGATGGGTTGCTAGAGTGACAGAAGCTTAAACCCTAGTTTATGCGTTGCTTCGTAAGGGGCTGACTTGGATCCATATGTTTCATGCTATGGTTAGGTTTACCTTAATACTTTTGTCGTAGTTGTGGATGCTTGCAATAGAGGTTAATCATAAGTGGTATTCTTGTCCAAATAAGGACAGTACCCAAGCACCGGTCCACCAACATACCAAATTATCAAAGTACCAAACGCGAATCATATGAACGTGATGAAAACTAGCTTGACGATATTCCCATGTGTCCTCGGGAGCGCTTTTCTCTATATAAGAGTTTGTCCAGGCTTGTCCTTTACTACAAAAAGGATTGGGCCACCTTGCTGCACTTTATTTACTTTTATTACTTGTTACTCATTACAAATTATCCTATCACAAAACTATGTGTTACCTATTATTTCAGTGCTTGCAGAGAATACCTTACTGAAAACCGCTTATCATTTCCTTCTGCTCCTCGTTGGGTTCGACACTCTTACTTATAGAATGGACTACGATAGATCCCCTATACTTGTGGGTCATCAAGACCTGGCGCCGTTGTCGGGGAGTGAAGCGCCCTTGGTAGGTGGAATTTGGTAAGGAAAAAATTATATAGTGTGCTGAAATTTACTGTCACTTGTTACTATGGAAAGTAATCCTCTGTGGGGCTTGTTCGGGGTATCTTCACCCCGACCAGTAGAGCAAAGAGTTTTTGTTTTTGACTAACTACTGCAGGGCACAGCCCCACAGTCTTTTATTCCAAAGAAAACAAGAGTCCAATACAAGTTAACTATATACAAAAAGAAACAAAAAAGGAAGCCCAGGGAGGGCAACTTACCTATACCTACCTATACAAAGGAAAACTCAATGTAACCCATCCAACCAGCTTAGAAGGAGTGGTCTGACATGAGCCTTAACTCTATGGGAAAGCAAAGTTAAATCATGTACAAATTTACAATGCACTAAACGTAGGTCGTTCTCCTCTAAATGTCCTTCCATTCCGAAGAATCCAAATGTTCCAAGCTGCCGTGAACACCACCTCGAAGAAGAAGCTTTTAGAAAATCTTTGCCTGGCCAAAGAAATGCATTGATGCACAGTAGAGCCACCAGACCAGTCAATCTGCAAATAGGTCTAGATTCTTGTACTGAAGTTGCAAGAGAAGAACAAGTGTTGACGATCCTCATATGTATTCTGGTGGCACAAAACACAAAGGTTATCTACATCCCCGGCCCGCCAGTGCCTCCTCACCAGCAGGTCCTTGGTGCTGAATCTGTCAAACAATAATAGCCAAGCAAAAACCTTGATTTTCAGCATGCATCGACTGCTCCATAACCATTTGCAGGGCTGAATGGTGGGCATATGAGAATGCATGATGGTATAGTAGCTCCTTAATGTGTAAGCTCCTGTGGGTCCCACCCAAGACCAAACATCATTTTCCAACGGATCCCTAGCCAAATTGTTCACCCAGGAGGTAAGAGAATCCAGTTCAAGAGCAGCCTGTTGGGAAATAGGCAACTGGAAAAAGGAGGCCCTATCCTGACTGTCAATGAAATCTGCCACTGAAAGAGTTGCTCCTCAACCTACTGAACCTACTGAAAATGAAAATGTCTGCTTTGAAATTCCTTCGGGTATGTTAGAAAAACTGCTATCTAATCCTTTTGCAGGAGATGGAACAAAGCATCCTGATGAGCACCTAATATATGTGGATGAAGTTTGTGGATTATTTAAGCTTGCAGGTGTGCTCGGAGATGTTATTAAGAAGAAGCTCTTCCCTTTATCTTTGAAGGGAGATGCATTGACATGGTATAGGCTATGTGATGATACGGGGTCATGGAACTACAAATGATTGAAATTGGAATTTCATCAGAAGTTTTATCCTATGCATCTTGTTCATCATGATCGCAATTATAAATATAATTTCTGGCCTCGCGAAGGAGAAAGCATCGCTCAAGCTTGGGGGAGGCTTAAATCAATGATATATTCATGCCTCAATCATGAGCTCTCAAGAGAAATGATTATTCAAAAATTTTATGCTCGGCTTTCTGATAACAATCGCACCATGCTCGATACTTCTTGTGCTGGCTCTTTTATGATGAAGACTACTGAATTCAAATGGGATTTATTGGAAAGAATTAAACGCAACTCTGAAGATTGGGACCTCGACGAAGGTAAGGAGTCAGGTATGACACCTAAGTATGATTGTGTTAAATCTTTTATGGATACCGATATTTTCCGTAAATTTAGCACTAAATATGGACTTGACTCTGAGATAGTAGCCTCTTTCTGTGAATCTTTTGCTGCTCATATCGATCTCCCTAAGGAGAAGTGATTTAAATATCATCCTCCCATAGAAGTAAAAGTAGCTGCACCTATTAAAGTTGAAGAAAATACTATCACTTATAATGATCCTATTGTTCCTACTTCTTATGTTGAGAAACCACCTTTCCCTGTTAGGATAAAGGATCATGCTAAAGCTTCAACTGTGGTTCGTAAAAGCAATATTAGAACTTATACACCTCCTGAGAAAATTAAAGTTGAACCTAATATTGCTATTATTAAAGATCTCTTGTCTGATAATATTGATGGGCATGTTATTCATTTCTGTGATGAGACTGCTAGAATTGCTAAACCATGTGCTAAAGATAAACATAGACCCGTGGTAGGCATGCCTGTTATTTCTGTTAAAATAGGAGATCATTGTTATCATGGCTTATGTGATATGGGTGCCAGTGCTAGTGCTATACCTCATGACTTATACAAAGAAATTATGCATGATATTGCACCTGCTGAGCTAGAAGATATTGATCTCACAATTAAACTTGCCAATAGAGATACTATTTCACCAATTGGAAGTGTTAGAGATGTTGAAGTCTTGTGTGGGAAAACTAAATATCCTGCTGATTTTCTTGTTCTTGGTTCCCCACAAGATAGCTTTTGTCCCATTATATTTGGTAGACCCTTCTTGAACACAGTTAATGCTAAGATAGATTGCGAAAAGGATGTTGTTACTATTGGTTTAGGTGATATGTCTCATGAATTTAATTTCTCTAAATTTCGTAGACAACACCGTGAAGAGGAATTTCCTAGTAAAGATGAAATTATTGGTCTTGCTTCTATTGTCGTACCTCCTAGTGATCCTTTAGAACAATATTTGCTAGACCATGAAAATGATATGTTTATGAATGAAAGAAGGGAAATAGATGAAGTATTTTTTAAACAGGAACCCATCCTGAAACACAATTTGCCTGTTGAAATCCTAGGCGATCCTCCTCCACCCAAGGGTGATCCCGTGTTTGAGCTTAAACCGTTACCTCATACTCTTAAATATGATTATCTTGATGAAAAGAAGATATATCCTGTTATTATTAGTGTTAACCTTTCAAAGCATGAAGAAGAGAGATTATTGACAACTTTGAGGAAGCACCGCACTTCTATTGGATATACTCTTGATGATCTTAAGGGCATTAGTCCCACTCTATGTCAACATAGAATAAATTTGGAGAAAGATTCCAAACCAGTTTGTGATCACCGACGACGGTTGAATCCTAAGATGAAAGAAGTGGTAAGAAAGGAAATACTAAAGCTTCTGGAGGCAGGTATTGTTTATCCCGCTGCTGATAGTCAGTGGGTAAGTCCTATCCATTGGATCCCTAAAAAGGGAGGTATTACTGTCGTTCCTAATGATAAAGATGAATTGATGATAACCCACAAGTATAGGGGATCGCAACAGTTTTCGAGGGTAGAGTATTCAACCCAAATTTATTGATTCGACACAAGGGGAGCCAAAGAATATTCTCAAGTATTGGCAGCTGAGTTGTCAATTCAACCACACCTGGAAACTTAATATCTGCAGCAAAGTATTTAGTAGCAAAGTAATATGATAGTAGTGGTAATGGTAGCAAAAGGTAATGATAGCAAAAGTAATGTTTTTGGTATTTTGTAGTGATGATAGCAATAGCAACGGAAAAGTAAATAAGCGAAGAACAATATATGGAAAGCTCGTAGGCAATGGATCGTTGATAGAGAATTATGCCGGATGCGGTTCATCATGTAACAGTCATAACCTAGGGTGACACAGAACTAGCTCCAATTCATCAATGTAATGTAGGCATGTATTCCGAATATAGTCATACGTGCTTATGGAAAAGAACTTGCATGACATCTTTTGTCCTACCCTCCCGTGGCAGCGGGGTCCTAGCGGAAACTAAGGGATATTAAGGCCTCCTTTTAATGGAGTACCAAACCAGAGCATTAACACATAGTGAATACATGAACTCCTCAAACTACGGTCATCATCGGTAAGTATCTCGATTATTGTCACTTTGGGGTTAACGGATCATCACACATAATAGGTGACTATAGACTTGCAAGATAGGATCAAGAACTCTCATATATTGATGAAAATATAATAGGTTCAGATCTGAAATCATGGCACTCAGGCCCTAGTGACAAGCATTAAGCATAGCAAAGTCATAGCAACATCAATCTCAGAACATAGTGGATACTAGGGATCAAACCCTAAAAAAACTAACTCAATTACATGATAAATATCATCCAACCCATCACCGTCCAGCAAGCCTACGATGGAATTACTCATGCACGGCGTGAGCATCATGAAATTGGTGATGGAGGAAGGTTGATGATGACAATGGTGACGGATTCCCCTCTCCGGAGCCCCGAACGGACTCCAGATCAGCCCTCCCGAGAGGTTTTAGGGCTTGGCGGCGGCTCCGTATCGTAAAACGCGATGAATCCTTCTCTCTGATTTTTTTTCTCCCCGAAAGCAAATATATAGAGTTGGATTCGATGTCGGAGGAGCTCCAGGGGGCCCACGAGGTAGGGGGCGCGCCCTAGGGGGGCAGGCACGCCCCCCCCCCCACCCTCGTGGCTAGGGTGTGGGCCCCTGGTCTTCATCTTTTGCAAGGATTTTTTATTATTTCCGAAAAGATGTTCCATGAGGTTTCAGATCATTCCGAGAACTTTTGTTTCTGCACATAAATAACACCATGGTAATTCTGCTGAAAATAGCGTCACTCCGGGTTAGTTCCATTCAAATCATGCAAGTTATAGTCCAAAACAAGGGCAAAAGTGTTTGGAAAAGTAGATACAACAGAGACGTATCAACTCCCCCAAGCTTAAACCTTTGCTTCTCCTCAAGCAATTCAGTTTATAAACTGAAAGTGATGAAGAAAAACTTTTACAAACTCTGTTTGTTGTTGTTGTTGTAAATATGTAAAGCCAGCATTCAAGTTTTCAGCGAAGATTATGAACTAACCATATTCACGATAACGCATAGGTCTCATGTTTACTCATATCAATGGCATAATCAACTAGCGAGCAATAATAGTAAATCTCGGATGACAACACTTTCTCAAAACAATCATAATATGATATAACAAGATGGTATCTCGCTGGCCCTTTCTGAGACCGCAAAACATAAACGCAGAGCACCTTTAAAGATCAAGGACTGACTAGACATTGTAATTCATGGTAAAAGAGATCCAGTCAAGTCATACTCAATGTAAACTAACAGTGATGAATGCAAATGACAGCGGTGCTCTCCAGCTAGTGCTTTTTAATAAGAGGATGATGACTCAACATAAACGTAAATAGATAGGCCCTTCGCAGAGGGGAGCAGGTATTTGTAGAGGTGCCAGAGCTCGGTTTTGAAATAGAGGTGAATAATATTTTGAGCAGTATACTTTCATTGTCAACATAACAACCAAGAGATGGCGATATCTTCCATGCTACACACATTATAGGCGGTTCCCAAACAGAATGGTAAAGTTTATACTCCCCCTCCACCAACAAGCATCAATCCATGGCTTGCTCGAAACAACAAGTGCCTCCAACTAACAAGAGTCCCAGTGGGAGTTTTGTTTGCAATTATTTTGATTTAGCTTGCATAAAGCATGGGACTGGGCATCCCGGTGACCAGCCACTTTCTCGTGAGTGAGGAACGGAGTCCACTCCTCTTGAGAATAACCCGCCTAACATGGAAGATACGGACAACCCTAGTTGATACATGAGCTATTCGAGCATACAAAACAGGATATTTATTTGAAGGTTTAGAGTTTGGCACATATAAATTTACTTGGAACGGCAGGTAGATACCGTGTATAGGTAGGTATGGTGGACTCATATGGCATAACTTTTGGGTTTATGGGATTGGATGCACAAGCAGTATTCCCGCTTAGTACAGGTGAAGGCTAGAAAAAGACTGGGAAGCGATCAGCTAGAGAGCGACAACAGTCATGAACATGCATTAAAATTAATCAACACCGAATGCAAGCATGAGTAGGATATCATCCACCATGAACATAAATATCGTGAAGGCTATGTTGATTTTGTTTCAACTACATGCGTGAACTTGTGCCAAGTCAAGTCACTTAAATCATTCAGAGGAGGATACCACTGATACGTCTCCAATGTATCTATAATTTTTGATTGCTCCATGCTACTTTATCTACTGTTTTAGGCAATATTGGGCTGCTTTATCAACTTTTATATTATTTTTGGGACTAACCTATTAACCGGAGGCCCAGCCCAGATTTGCTGTTTTATGCCTATTTCAGTATTTCAAGGA
The DNA here is from genome assembly GCF_056163025.1 of Triticum urartu. Taxonomy (NCBI): domain Eukaryota; kingdom Viridiplantae; phylum Streptophyta; class Magnoliopsida; order Poales; family Poaceae; genus Triticum; species Triticum urartu. Next base: position 546,021,067 of record NC_141878.1, on the reverse strand, counting down.
AAAGGAATATCAGACGGAGTCAAAACGGAACGAAATCAACTGGAGAAGTTATTTTTGGAAGGAAACCACCTGATGGACTTGGACCCCACGTCAGAAGAGCCACGAGGCGGTCACAAGGGTGGAGGGCACGCCCTCCCCCCCTGGGCGCGCCCCCCTGCCTCGTGGGGCCCTCGGAGCTCCACCGACGTACTCCTTTCACCCATATATACAGTCGTACCCTAAAACCTCCAGAACAGAAGATAGATCGGGAGTTCCGCCGCTGCAAGCCTCCAGAACCATGAAAAACCAATCGGGACCCCTTTTCGGTACCCTGCCGGAGGGGGGATCCATCACCGGTGGCCATCTTCATCATGTCGGCACTCTCCATGACGAGGAGGGAGTAGTTTTCCCTCGGGGCTGAGGGTATGTACCAGTAGCTATGTGTTTGATCTCTCTCTCTCTCTCGTGTTCTCTCTCGTGTTCCTCTATGGCACGATCTTGATGTATCCCGAGCTTTGCTATTGTAGTTGGATCTTATGATGTTTCTCCCCCTCTACTCTCTTATGATGAATTGAGTTTCCCTTTTGAAGTTATCTTATCGGATTGAGTCTTTATGAGAACACTTGATGTATGTCTTGGTGATCAACTTGCGGGTTTCGTGACATTGGGAACCTATGCATAGGGGTTGGCACACGTTCTTGATTCTCCGGTAGAAACTTTGGGGCACTCTTTGAAGTACTTTTATGTTGGTTGGATAAATCTGAGATTGTGTGATGCATATCGTATAAGCATGCCCACAGATACTTGAGGTGACAATGGAGTATCTAGGTGACATTAGGGTTTTGGTTGATTTGTATCTTAAGGTGTTATTCTAGTAAAAACTCCAGGGTTGTTTGTGACACTTATAGGAATAGCCCAACGGATTGATTTGAAAGAATAACTTTGAGGTGGTTTCGTACCCTACCATAATCTCTACGTTTGTTCTCCGCTATTAGTGGCTTTGGAGTGACTCTTTGTCGCATGTTGAGGGCTTGTCATATGATCTATCTATGTTATTATTGTTTAGAGAACTTACACTAGTGAAAGTATGAACCCTAGGCCTTGTTTCCTATCATTGCAATACCGTTTACGCTCACTTTTACCACTTGTTACCTTGCTGTTTTTATATTTTCAGATTACAAAAACCTATATCTACCATCCATATTGCACTTGTATCACCATCTCTTCGCCGAACTAGTGCACCTATACAATATACCATTGTATTGGGTGTGTTGGGGACACAAGAGACTTTTTGTTATTTGGTTGCAGGGTTGTTTGAGAGAGACCATCTTCCTCCTACACCTCTCGCGGATTGATAAACCTTAGGTCATCCACTTGAGGGAAATTTGCTACTGTCCTACAAACCTGTGCACTTGCAGGCCCAACAACGTCTACAAGAAGAAGGTTGTGTAGTAGACATCAAGCTCTTTTCTGGCGCCGTTGCCGGGGAGGCTAGGTAAGTGAAGGTATATCTTTAGATCTTGCAATCGAATCTTTTTGTTTCTTGTTTTAGCACTAGTCTAGTTTATAAAAGAAACTACCAAAAATGGAATTGAGTTCGTCTCATACGCTTCACCTTTTTAATATCTTTCGTGAGTATGATGGAAAGGATAATTGTGCTCAAGTGCTAGAAGAAGAAATCTCTAAATTGTTTGGCACTAAATATGTGAATGATGAGCATGATTGCAATGTTGTTAGTATGAATTCCTTGAATATCCATGATGCTAATGATATGCAAAGCCACAAGCTTGGGGAAGCTATGTTTGATGAAGATGATATTTTTTGTCCCCCAAGCTTTGATGAGCAAATTTACTATGATGAAAGCATGCCTCCTATCTATGATGATTATTGTGATGACACGTATGCTTTAAAGAATAATGATAACCATGAAACTTCTCATCTTGATCTTAATTCTCAATCTTATGATAGTTATTTTGTTGAGTTTGCTCCCACTACTATTCCGAATGAGAAGAATTTTGCTTATGTGGAGAGTAATAAAATTTCTATGCAAGTAGATCATGAAAAGAATGCTTTAGGTGCTGGTTATATTGATGAATTCATTCATGATGCTACTGAAAATTATTATGAGGGAGGAACATATGCTTGTAGGAATTGCAATAATATCAAGTTTCCTCTCTATGTGCTTAAAGTTTTGAAGTTATGCTTGTTTTACCTTCCTATGCAAGATGATTCTTGTTCCCATAAGTTATTTGTTCACAAAATCCCTATGCATAGGAAGTGGGTTAGACTTAAATGTGCTAGTCATATTCTTCATGATGCTCTCTTTATGTTTCAATTCTTATCTTTTATGTGAGCATCATTGAAATCATCATGCCTAGCTAGGGGCGTTAAACGATAGCGCTTGTTGGGAGGCAACCCAATTTTATTTTAATTTCTTACTTTTTGGTTCTGTTTAGTAATAAATAATCCATCTAGCTTCTGTTTAGATGTGGTTTTATCTTTTAATTAGTGTTTGTGCCAAGTTAAACCTATTAGATCTTCTTGGAAGATAGTTATTTGATCTTGCTGTAATTTCCAGAATCTTTGCGCTCAGTGCCCGAATTGTCAAAAATCACCAGAACGTGATAAAATAGTGATTCCAATTGATTCTGATCAATAAACAAATTTCCCAGGTCTTCTAATTTTGGTAGAATTTTTTGGGTTCCAGAAGTTTGCGTTAGTAACAGATTACTACAGACTGTTCTGTTTTTGACAGATTCTGTTTTGCGTGTGTTGTTTGCTTATTTTGATGAATCTATGGCTAGTAAAATAGTTTATAAACCATAGAGAAGTTGGAATACAGTAGTTTTAACACCAATACAAATAAATAACAAGTTCACTACAGTACCTTAAAGTAGTCTTTTGTTTTCTTTCTCTAACGGAGCTCACGAGATTTCTATTGTGTTTTGTGTTGTGAAGTTTTCATGTTTTGGGTGAATTCTTTTGATGGATTATGGAACAAGGAGTGGCAAGAGCCTGAGATTGGGGATGCCCATGGCACCCCCAAGATAATACAAGGACACCAAAAATTCAAAGCTTGGGGATGCCCCGGAAGGCATCCCCTCTTTCGTCCACTTCCATCGGTAATTTACTTGGAGTTATATTTTTATTCACCACATGATATGTGTTTTGCTTGGAGCGTCTTGTATTATTTGTGTCTTTGCTTGTTAGTCTACCACAATCATCCTTGCTGTACACACCTTTTGAGAGAGCCATGTATGAATTGAAATTTGTTAGAATACTCTATGTGCTTCACTTATATCTTTTGAGCTTGATAGTCTACTCTATGTGCTTCACTTACATCCTTTTGAGCGTGATAATTTTTGCTCTAGTGCATCACTTAGATCTTTTAGAGCACGGTGGTGGTTTGTTTTAAAGAAACTTGATCTCTCATGCTTCACTTAGATTATTTTGAGAGTCGTTAATAGCATGGTAATTTGCTTAATCTTAATATACTTGGTATTCAAGATATGTGAAACTTTCTTTTTAGTGGGTTGAATACTAAGATAAGTTTGATGCTTGATAATTGTTTTGAGATATGGAGGTGATAATATCATAGTCGTGCTAGTTGAGTAGTAGTGAATTTGAGAAATACTTGTGTTGAAGTTAGCAAGTCCCGTAGCATGCACGTATGGTTAAAGTTGTGTAACAAATTTGAAGCATGAAGTGTACCTGGCTTGTGCATCCTTATGAGTGGCGGTCGGGGAGGAGCGATGGTCTTTTCCTACCAATCTATCCCCCTAGGAGCATGCGCGTAGTACTTGATTTTTGATGACTTCTAAATTTTTGCAATAAGTATATGAGTTCTTTTGACTAATGTTGAGTCCATGGATTATACGCACTTTTACCTTTCCGCCATTTGCTAGCCTCTTCGGTACCGTGCATTGCCCTTTCTCACATTGAGAGTTGGTGCAAACTTCGCCGGTGCATCCAAACCCCGTGATATGATACGCTCTTTCACATATAAACCTCCCCATATGTTCCTCAAAACAGCCACCATACCTACCTATCATGGCATTTCCATAGCCATTCCGAGATATATTGCCATGCAACTTCCATCATCATCATCATCATCATGACATGCTTTACTTTTGTCATATTGCCATTGCATGATCTTGTAGTTGACATCGTATTTGTGGCAAAGCCACCATGCATTATTCTTCATACATGTCACTCTTGATTCATTGCACCATCCCGGTACTCCGCCGGAGGCATTCATATAGAGTCATATCTTGTTCTAGTATCGAGTTGTAATCATTATGTTGTAATCAATAGAAGTGTGATGATCATCATTATTAGAGCATTGCCCAAAAAAAAGGAGAGAAAGGCCAAAAAGAAAAAAAAGAAAGGCCCAAAAAAAAGAGAAAATAAAAAGGGCAATGCTACTATCTCTTTTTCCACAATTGTGCTTCAAAGTAGCACCTTGTTCTTCATGTAGTGAGTGTCATATATTGTGCTTCAAAGTAGCACCATGATTTTCATATAGTGAGTCTCATAAGTTGTCTTGTTCATACTAGTGGGAATTTTTCATTATAGAACTTGGCTTGTATATTCCAACGATGGGCTTCCTCAAAATGCCCTAGGTCTTCATGAGCAAGCAAGTTGGATGCACACCCACTAGTTTTCTTTTGTTGAGCATTCTTAGCTCTAGTGCATCCGTTGCATGACAATCCCTACTCTTTGCATTAACATCAATTGATGGGCATCTCCATAGCTCATTGATTAGCCTCGTTGATGTGAGACTTTCTCCTTTTTTGTCTTCTCCACACAATCCCCATCATCATATTCTATACCACCCATAGTGTTATGTCCATGGCTCGCGCTCATGTATTGCGTGAAGGTTGAAAAAGTTTGAGATTATTTGACTATGAAACAATTGCTTGGCTTGTCATCGGGGGTATAGAAGTAGTGTAACATCCCAAATTTTCAATTTGGAATCTTATACACTAGATCATCATGCATATCATATTTTTCTTGCATTTTGGTTGATCCTAGAAATTTCACGCAACTCAAGGACCCTCGGAGAGGGTTGGAGATTTCGTTATTTTCATATTTGAGAGTTTTCTCGAATTTTGAAAAGAGGATCATTTGATTTATTTATTTTGTCTTCAATAATTTTTCCGATATCAAAATATGAGAGAGGGAATAATATGACTTTCCCAAAATATAGGAAAAATGAAGATTTAATAAATAGATCACATTTTGTTTGCTGGAGTTTATTTGCATTTTATTCGGATAGGGAAAAATGCGCGTTTTCAAAAATTGCATTTTAGGTCCGGAGTAAAGTTCATTTTGTTCGGCTCATTTTTAGGAGTCGGGGAAAATTTACTTTAGATTTTTCGGAGTTCGTTTACATCTCTTTTTGTTTTTTTCTGCGCGCTGAACCATTTATAAAAAAAATCGCAGGCCAGCCGGGACAAAGGCCCAGCCAGCCACCGCCTCAGCCTCCCTGCGCGCGCAGCATGCAGCAGCGCCAGGAGCCGGCCGGCCGCCTCGCCTCTTGTCTTAGCCGAGTCCTAGATGGACTCTAGGCTAGCTTTTTCCTCTTTCCGTTTTTCTTTTTCATCTAGGATTCCTATTCCTAGTCTAATTCCTTGCCCTCTACCCCAAGTAAACCCCTCGCCTCCCCAATATAAATACCCAAGCACCCCCCCCCTCTAAATCATCAAACCCAAAGCCTAGAGCTCCACCACACCCCACGCCGCGCCACGCCGCCACCCCACACCCGCCGCCGCCTTTAGCCGCCGCCGCCGCACCTAGCCACCGCCGCCGCCCCACGCCCACGCCGCCGGAGCCCCTCACCGGAGACCTCGCCGGAGGTAGCCCCGCGCTACATCTATTCTTTTCATCGGATCGTTTTCTTCTAATCGTTCCGATTCTTTTCTTCGCTAAACCGTTCCGGTTTTCTAGATCGGTTTTTCGTTCGGTTTTCTTCTCCGAAACCCTAGATCGGATTCGTTTTCTTCTCCGATTTAGTTGCCTTTGGACCGTTCACCGGACCGTTCGTCCTAACGAACGTGATCACCGGATTCTTCTAGGTTAACGACATCCGTTCGTTTAACCGTTCTTCTTTTTCTTCTCGTCGGATTTATTCCGCGTCTTTTCCGCAATCGTGATCTCAGATCCGATCTTCGTTCTAGTCTTTCTTCTCGCTCGTTTATCTGGATCAGGTGATTCAAGCGCCTGGAGTTTCGTCTCGAAACCGCCGTTCCGTTTAATCAACTTGAACAAGCTTTTGCTACAGTAAAATTTGACCTAGTTTCAACTTGCTAGAACCGAGTTGTTTTCTTCCGCCGTTTGTTTCTTTGTTCGTTTCGTTCTTTCTTTGCAACCGGAGTTCTTAAATTGAACTACCTGGTTCGTTCTCTTGTTCGAGTTTTACCTGTGCATTAGATGAGTACTTATTGGATGCTTGTTGTTTGTCTGCGATAGATTACCCGGATTGTGCCGCTTGTTACTTCGAAACCCTAGGACTCGCGGATCATCAGCAAGGCAAGTAACACTTTGATCATACCTTTTCTACAACCCATGTTTTATTGCATTAGATCAATCCTCTCACATTGCATGATTAGGATCTAATTAAATTGTGGGATGGGAAGTAGATGAGGTAGTACCTATTACCTGTTTACTATGAAACCTTTGGGAGTTACTTCTACGTTTGCTTATTATGCCATGCTATGCTAGTAGACATGGATTGGGTGAGTGATATCCATTGACAGATGTGAGTTGATAATTTTAATGGTTTATCTAAGGTGGCAACTTAAACACACATCTGGGTGGATTGAGGCACCTGATGTCTATCAGGACTTGCCTGTTTTTTTTGGACCGCTACCCAGGCTCAAAGGGATCATAAGATCTTTCATGCTAGAAACTTCCGTGTGCAACCACATGCCATTATGGGCTCTGGCATAGTTGACTAAGTTGTGCGAACTCTTACGGGGTGGACTAGCAGATGTAGGGGTTATAGGTGGTACGGTCTACCCCACATGTAAGGTGCTAGCGCTTTTGAAAGACTGTGTCTCGGTCATCTGCTTCTCAAACACCATGTAGTGCGAGAAAACAAACGGAGGCGATCGAGTCTTGTGGGAAAAGTGCGCAAACCTCTGCAGAGTGTACAAACTAATCATGATTAGCCGTGTCCCCGGTTATGGACAACTTGAGTATCTAGTACTTGAATATCATTGTGAATCTCAACATGTTACTCTAATTAATGTTGTTGGGTTTTAATTATTTTTAATTGGGATTGAGAATGCTGTCAACCATTCTCAATGTTACACAACCACCATGATAGTTAAATAAATTTATTCCTTTGCAGTAGGGAAAAATTGGCTTTACGCAAAACTGTAACCATAGAGCTTTCCACCAGCCATATATGCATATAGTATAGCTGTTTCATTCCATTACTCTCTATGTGTTACTTTGCCAGCATATTCCATGTGCTGGCCCGTTTCGGGCTGCAACTTCTCATGTTGCAGACTTTTTAGACGACGATTGAGGTGTTTTTAGGTCGTGGTTCTATACTCAGTGATGCCGCTGGAGTTGATGGACCCATTTATCTTCCGAGTCTTCCGCTGTTATCGATATTATATGGCCTTCAGCCATATTTATTGTAATAAGTTCTTTTTGAGCCATCGATGTAATAAGTGTGTGATTGCAACTCTGCTATAAATCCTCGATGTACTATGTGGTGTCAGCATTACTGATCCAGGGATGACACCGTAGCACAGTAGACGTGATCCATTCGGGTTAGGTTGCTACAGAGATGGTATCAGAGCACACGCTGACTGTAGGACACGACCACTAAGTTAAAGCCATAGATCACTCTTCTCTTCTCATTTTCTAACTCCTCATCTTCTCTACTCTTTAGGATGACGAACACGAAGATTAAGTACGCTCAACCGGATGAAGGCACACCATTTGGAATTCACCTGAAGGAAGTCACCAAGTACCTGAACATTGCATTACCAAGCTTCACGGGAACCTTCAACGCCACTCTGCCTGAAGAGGAGCGCTGGAAGATTCAAGCTCACATTCCGGGAAGGACATTCGCGCCAATCACGAAGCCTATAGATAGTGTTTTCAATGCACCAACCTGGAGTCTAGGAAAAAGCATGGCAGCTCATATCACCATAGGACGCATTGGAGAAGCTTATCAAGAAGACCTCAAGGACACTATCTACCAGATTTGCGGACGCCGAGATGAACAATGGGAGTTAGTCAGCACCAAGAAGGATAGATCCATTGCATCTTTCATCCAGGAGTTAAACCAGCACATTCGACGCCACGAGAACTAGATGTGCAATGACATGATAGAGTTGAAGAATGCGAAGGCAAGGATCATCGAGCTAGAAGGAGAACTGAAGTCTACACGCAAGGACTACATGGATGAGATCGTAGCTCTAGCGAGGCACAATTGCGATCTTAAGCAGGAGATTGAAGAACTCAAGAGGAAGTTAGGATCCAAGGAGGAAGACGAGTACGTCGCATGTCCGAACAACTACATCATCATCGATGACACCGATTCGGATCCAAGTGAACCCGACTTTGAAGACGAAGCTGGAACAGATATCATGGAGTCTTCCACCGGTTCAAATTTCTAGATGACCACCAGATAGTAGTAGTATTCCCCCATGTAAACAATAGTCGAGCACTTTTGCGATAGATTTAGATCGTTTGTAAGCCCTTTTTTGATTGATTGAAGTGATTTTGTGTGTTTTTGCCTCATGTGCATATGGGTAGTGTTTTCTCTTTAGACCCCCTCTATTCTTATATCTCGTCTTTTCTAAACCCTTAGATGCCTCCGAGACGTGACAATGGATTCCCACCGGAGCTCACTCAGTTGATCCAGCAGCAGAATCAATTGATGCAGATGTTAGTCCAGAACCAGCAGAACAACAACAACCCACCACCACCTGTTGACCACTTAGCCCGTTTCCTTAGGCTGAACCCGCCGGTGTTTTCCAGTGGCACCGAGCCGATAGTAGCAGATGATTGGCTCCGCAAGATAGGAAGGGAGTTGACCACTGCAGGTTGTACAGATGGTGAGAAAGTGAAGTTTGCCGCACACCAGCTTGACGGACCCGCGGCAGCATGGTGGGAGAATTTCACAGCCACTTACCCAGTAGACACTGTCACATGGGATCAGTTTCAGCAAGCTTTCCGCACTGCCCATGTTTCAGCAGGAGCTATGGCCATAAAGAAGCGTGAGTTTCGCAACTTACGCCAAGGAGGAAGGACAGTTGGCCAGTATGTGGAGGAGTTTAGTAAGCTAGCACGTTATGCCCCAGATGACGTTGCTACGGATGCAGCTAAGCAGGAGAAGTTTCTGGAAGGATTGAACGATGAACTAAGCATGCAGTTGATGGTAGCGAGTTTCAACAACTACCGGGATTTGGTAGATCGTGCCATCATGATTGAAGGGAAGCAACAGCAGATTGAGAACCGCAAGAGGAAATATGGACAGGGGAAGTATAACTCTGGAGCCCAGCAGAAGCCCTGTTTTGCCCCTAAACCGGGATTTAAGTTTCAGCACACCCATGGAGGAGGTAGCTCGCACAACCATAATGGCCACAAGAATGGTAATGGGAATGGAGGAAGCAACAGCCAGAATCGAACCACCCCATCGACCCCAACCAAGAGAGACCTGAGTCAAGTCACTTGTTTCAAGTGTTCCAAGACCGGACATTATGCCAATGAATGTCCTGAAGGCCAGAATGGAAATGGCAATGGAAGCTCTGGGAAGAAGCCGAACCCTTTTAGCAGGGGACAGGTGAACCACAGTAGTGTGGAGGAGGTTGAAGATCAGCCCGATGCAGTAATCGGTAAGTTTTTGGTTAAGTCATTTACCGCACTCGTTCTTTTTGATACTGGTGCATCGCATTCATACATATCAAGGGGATTTGTGGATAAATATAACCTGCCAACCCAAGCCCTTAGGTCACCCATGTTAGTAAGCTCACCAGGAACAGAGTTTATGGCTAGACGATGGTGTGATCGGTTACCATTAAGGATTGGTAACTATGTATTTCCCTCAGACCTAATAGTATTGGAATCTCAAGGACTAGATGTGATATTAGGCATGGATTGGTTATCAAAGTTTGAAGGGAATATTGAGTGTGCTAGTAAGTCAATTTTGCTTACCACACCAGAAGGAAGAAGGATCAAGTATGTATCCCGGCATGTACCAAAAAGGACACAAGTGAATTGCCTAACAGGAGTCGTGCAGGAGGAAGTACTAGTGGTAAAGGATTTTCCTGATGTATTTCCTGAGGAATTACCAGGCATGCCACCGGATAGAGACATTGAGTTTTTGATTGAGTTATTGCCAGGTACAGGCCCAATATCGAAGCGACCGTACCGAGTGCCAGCAAAGGATTTGGTAGAAATTAAGAATCAGATTAAGGAGTTACTGGAGAAAGGTTATATTCGCCCAAGTTCTTCACCTTGGGGATCACCCGTACTTCTAGTGGAAAAGAAGGATGGATCATTAAGGATGGTTGTAGATTATCGGGGATTGAATGAAGTAACCATCAAGAATAAGTACCCACTGCCAATGATCAACGATCTGTTTGATCGGTTGCAAGGAGCTAAAGTGTTTTCCAAGATCGATTTGCGATCAGGGTACCATCAATTGAAGATTCGAGAGCAGGACATACCTAAGACAGCATTCACCACAAGATATGGACTGTATGAGTATACCGTTATGTCATTTGGATTGACTAACGCGCCTGCCTATTTCATGAACCTGATGAACAAAGTGTTTATGGAGTTTTTGGATAAGTTCGTCGTAGTGTTCATTGATGACATCCTAGTTTATTCAAAGAATGAAGAGGAGCATAAGGAACATTTGCGTTTGGTTTTGGAGAAACTAAGAGAACATCAGTTATACGCCAAATTCAGCAAATGTGAGTTTTGGTTAAAGGAAGTTGGATTCCTCGGACACGTTATATCCGAAGAAGGTATAGCAGTTGACCCCACTAAGGTTGAGACCATAACCGAATGGGAAGCACCAACGACAGTTGGAGAGATCCGGAGTTTTCTTGGGCTCGCAGGATACTACCGGAGATTTATTGAGAATTTCTCAAAGATTGCAAAGCCTATGACTGAATTGTTGAAGAAGGATACTAAGTTCAAATGGACTGAGGAGTGTGAGGCTAGTTTCCAGGAGTTGAAGAAACATTTGGTCACCTCACCAGTATTGATTTTGCCAGATCAGACCAAGGATTATGAGGTGTATTGCGACGCTTCACGTCGAGGACTTGGAGCAGTGCTTATGCAGGAAGGAAGAGTTGTTTCGTATGCTTCACGACAACTGAAGCCTCATGAGTTGAATTATGCCACGCATGATTTGGAGTTAGCAGCCGTAGTGCATGCATTGAAGACGTGGAGACATTTCCTCATTGGAAATCATTGTGAGGTGTACACGGATCACAAGAGTTTGAAGTACATTTTCACGCAGAAGGAGTTGAACCTCCGACAAAGGAGATGGTTGGAGCTCATCAAGGATTATGACATGAGATTGCATTACCATCCCGGAAAAGCTAATGTAGTAGCTGACGCATTGAGCCGTAAGAGCAATGTCAATACGATAATGACGGGAAGTATACCCAAGGAGTTAGCAGAAAACCTTCATGAACTAAGTTTAGAGATAGTTCCGAAAGGCTATGTAGCAGCATTGGAGATTCAGTCAACATTGATGGATAAGATCAGAGAAGCTCAGAAATCTGACAAAGAGATTGCTGCTATAAAGGAGAAACTTAGCAAAGGAAAAGCTAAGGGATTTCGTGAGGATGAGCACGATACCCTATGGTTTGAAGACCGTGTTTATGTGCCAAATGACCCGGAGATCAGGAAGTTGATTTTGCAAGAGGCACATGATTCACCATATTCGATTCACCCAGGGAATACCAAGATGTATTTGGATTTAAAGGAAACATTCTGGTGGACCGGAATGAAGAAGGATATTGCAGCATATGTAGCAGTTTGTGACGTATGCCAGAGAGTAAAGGCAGAACATCAGAAGCCAGCAGGATTGTTACAACCATTGCCGATACCCAAATGGAAGCGGGATAAGATAGGCATGGATTTTATCACAGGACTACCCAGGACGAAAGCAGGCTATGACTTGATATGGGTAGTAGTTGATCGTTTGACGAAGGTAGCACATTTCATTCCAGTTAAGACCACTTACACCAGTGCTAAGTTGGCAAAGATATACATGACTAGAATCATTTGTTTGCATGGAGTTCCGAGGAGTATCGTATCAGATAGAGGAACCCAATTTACCTCAAAGTTTTGGAATCAGTTGCATGAAACTTTAGGGACCAGACTAGAGTTCAGCACAGCTTTTCACCCGCAGACAGATGGACAGACTGAGAGAGTCAATCAGATTTTGGAAGATATGCTGAGAGCTTGTGCACTAGATTATGGATCTAGTTGGGACGATAACTTGCCATATGCGGAGTTTTCTTATAACAACAGTTACCAAACCAGTTTGAAGATGACACCTTTCGAAGCTTTATACGGAAGGAGGTGCAGGACACCGTTGTCATGGAACGAAGTTGGAGACCGTCAATTCTTTGGACCAGATTTGATTAAGGAGTCTGAACGGAAAGTTAAGTTGATTCGCGATAGGCTCAAGGTAGCCCAGTCCAGGCAGAAGAGCTATGCAGATTCAAAACGCAAGGAGACAGTTTACGAAACCGGAGACAGAGTTTATCTTCGAGTATCCCCACTTCGAGGAGTTAAGCGCTTTGGAGTTAAGGGAAAGTTAGCACCGCGTTTCGTTGGACCATTTAAGATCTTGAAACGTATGGGAGAAGTCGCCTATAAGTTGGGATTACCAGAGGGACTGTCAGGAGTTCATGATGTATTCCATGTTTCTCAGCTGAAGAAATGTCACGCCGAGATGGCGGATATACCGCTAAGAGATACCGTGCCACTCGAAGCGATTCAGTTAAAGGATAACCTAACGTATGAGGAGAAGCCAGTCAAGATTCTTGAGTTTGCCAGTAGAGTTACTCGCAGCAAGGTTATCAAGTTTTGCAAAGTTCAGTGGAACCACCATTCAGAGGATGAAGCCACCTGGGAAAGAGAAGAAGATTTGCTCAAGGACCACCCTCACCTATTTTCTAGCCAACCCGAATCTCGAGGGCGAGATTCATCTTAAGGGGCGTAGGTTTGTAACATCCCAAATTTTCAATTTGGAATGTTATACACTAGATCATCATGCATATCATATTTTTCTTGCATTTTGGTTGATCCTAGAAATTTCACGCAACTCAAGGACCCTCGGAGACAGTTGGAGATTTCGTTATTTTCATATTTGAGAGTTTTCTCGAATTTTGAAAAGAGGATCATTTGATTTATTTATTTTGTCTTCAATAATTTTTCCGATATCAAAATATGAGAGAGGGAATAATATGACTTTCCCAAAATATAGGAAAAATGAAGATTTAATAAATAGATCACATTTTGTTTGCCGGAGTTTATTTGCATTTTATTCGGATAGGGAAAAATGCGCGTTTTCAAAAATTGCATTTTAGGTCCGGAGTAAAGTTCATTTTGTTCGGCTCATTTTTAGGAGTCGGGGAAAATTTACTTTAGATTTTTCGGAGTTCGTTTAGATCTCTTTTTGTTTTTTTCTGCGCGCTGAACCGTTTATAAAAAAAATCCGCAGGCCAGCCGGGCCAAAGGCCCAGCCAGCCACCGCCTCAGCCTCCCTGCGCGCGCAGCATGCAGCAGCGCCAGGAGCCGGCCGGCTGCCTCGCCTCTTGTCTTAGCCGAGTCCTAGATGGACTCTAGGCTAGCTTTTTCCTCTTTCCGTTTTTCTTTTTCATCTAGGATTCCTATTCCTAGTCTAATTCCTTGCCCTCTACCCCAAGTAAACCCCTCCCCTCCCCAATATAAATACCCAAGCACCCCCCCTCTAAATCATCAAACCCAAAGCCTAGAGATCCACCACACCCCACGCCGCGCCACGCCGCCACCCCACACCCGCCGCCGCCTTTAGCCGCCGCCGCCGCACCTAGCCGCCGCCGCCGCCCCACGCCCACGCCGCCGGAGCCCCTCGCCGGAGACCTCGCTGGAGTTAGCCCCGCGCTACATCTATTCTTTTCATCGGATCGTTTTCTTCTAATCGTTCCGATTCTTTTCTTCACTAAACCGTTCCGGTTTTCTAGATCGGTTTTTCGTTCGGTTTTCTTCTCCGAAACCCTAGATCGGATTCGTTTTCTTCTCCGATTTAGTTGCCTTTGGACCGTTCACCGGACCGTTCGTCCTAATGAACGTGATCACCGGATTCTTCTAGGTTAACGACATCCGTTCGTTTAACCATTCTTCTTTATCTTCTCGTCGGATTTATTCCGCGTCTTTTCCGCGATCGTGATCTCAGATCCGATCTTCGTTCTAGTCTTTCTTCTCGCTCATTTATCGGAATCAGGTGATTCAAGCGCCTGGAGTTTCGTCTCGAAACCGCCGTTCCGTTTAATCAACTTGAACAAGCTTTTGCTACAGTAAAATTTGACCTAGTTTCAACTTGCTAGGACCGAGTTGTTTTCTTCCGCAGTTTGTTTCTTTGTTCGTTTCGTTCTTTCTTTGCAACCGGAGTTCTTAAATTGAACTACCTGGTTCGTTCTCTTGTTCGAGTTTTACCTGTGCATTAGATGAGTACTTATTGTATGCTTGTTGTTTGTCTGCGATAGATTACCCGGATTGTGCCGCTTGTTACTTCGAAACCCTAGGACTCGCGGATCATCAGCAAGGCAAGTAACACTTTGATCATACCTTTTCTACAACCCATGTTTTATTGCATTAGATCAATCCTCTCACATTGCATGATTAGGATCTAATTAAATTGTGGGATGGGAAGTAGATGAGGTAGTACCTAATACCTGTTTTACTATGAAACCTTTGGGAGTTACTTCTACGTTTGCTTATTATTCCATGCTATGCTAGTAGACGTGGATTGGGTGAGTGATATCCATTGACAAATGTGAGTTGATAATTTTAATGGTTTATCTAAGGTGGCAACTTAAACACACATCTGGGTGGATTGAGGCACCTGATGTCTATCAGGACTTGCCTGTTTTTTTGGACCGCCACCCAGGCTCAAAGGGATCATAAGATCTTTCATGCTAGAAACTTCCGTGTGCAGCCACATGCCATTATGGGCTCTGGCATAGTTGACTAAGTTGTGCGAACTCTTACGGCGTGGACTAGCAGATGTAGGGGTTATAGGTGGTACGGTCTACCCCACATGTAAGGTGCTAGCGCTTCTGAAAGATTGTGTCTCGGTCATCTGCTTCTCAAACACCATGTAGTGCGAGAAAACAAACAGAGGCGATCGAGTCTTGTGGGAAAAGTGCGCAAACCTCTGCAGAGTGTACAAACTAATCATGATTAGTCGTGTCCCCGGTTATGGACAACTTGAGTATCTAGTACTTGAATATCATTGTGAATCTCAACATGTTACTCTAATTAATGTTGTTGGGTTTTAATTATTTTTAATTGGGATTGAGAATGCTGTCAACCATTCTCAATGTTACACAACCACCATGATAGTTAAATAAATTTATTCCTTTGCAGTAGGGAAAAATTGGCTTTACGCAAAACTGTAACCATAGAGCTTTCCACCAGCCATATATGCATATAGTATAGCTGTTTCATTCCATTACTCTCTATGTGTTACTTTGCCAGCATATTCCATGTGCTGACCCGTTTCGGGCTGCAACTTCTCATGTTGCAGACTTTTCAGACGACGATTGAGGTGTTTTTAGGTCGTGGTTCTATACTCAGTGATGCCGCTGGAGTTGATGGACACATTTATCTTCCGAGTCTTCCGCTGTTATCGATATTATATGGCCTTCAGCCATATTTATTGTAATAAGTTCTTTTTGAGCCATCGATGTAATAAGTGTGTGATTGCAACTATGCTATAAATCCTCGATGTACTGTGTGGTGTCAGCATTACTGATCCAGGGATGACACCGTAGCACAGTAGACGTGATCCATTCGGGTCAGGTCGCTACAAGTTGGGAACATCTTTGTGTGACGAAAATGAAGCATAGCCTAACTATATGATTTTGTAGGGATGAACTTTCTTTTGCCATGCTATTTTGAGAAGACATGATTACTTTGATTAGTATGCTTGAAGTATTATTATTTTTATGTCAATATGAACTTTTGTCTTGAATCTTTCGGATCTGAATATTCATATCACAAGTAAGAAGAATTACATTGAAATTATGCCAAAGTATCATTCCGCATCAAAAATTCTCTTTTTATCATTTACCTACTCGAGGACGAGCAGGAATTAAGCTTGGGGATGCTTGATACGTCTCCAGCGTATCTATAATTTTTGATTGCTCCATGCTACTTTATCTACTGTTTTAGGCAATATTGGGCTTTATTATCCACTTTTATATTATTTTTGGGACTAACCTATTAACCGGAGGCCCAGCCTAGATTTGCTGTTTTATGCCTATTTCAGTATTTCGAGGAAAAGGAATATCAGACGGAGTCAAAACGGAACGAAATCAACTGGAGAAGTTATTTTTGGAAGGAAACCCACCTGATGGACTTGGACCCCACGTCAGAAGAGCCACGAGGCGGTCACGAGGGTGGAGGGCGCGCCCTCCCCCCCTGGGCGCGCCCCCTGCCTCGTGGGGCCCTCGGAGCTCCACCGACGTACTCCTTTCACCCATATATACCGTCGTACCCTAAAACTTCCAGAACAGAAGATAGATCGGGAGTTCCGCCGCCGCAAGCCTCCAGAACCACGAAAAACCAATCGGGACCCCTTTCCGGTACCCTGCCGGAGGGGGGATCCATCACCGGTGGCCATCTTCATCATGTCGGCACTCTCCATGACGAGGAGGGAGTAGTTTTCCCTCGGGGCTGAGGGTATGTACCAGTAGCTATGTGTTTGATCTCTCTCTCTCTCTCATGTTCTCTGTCGTGTTCCTCTATGGCACGATCTTGATGTATCCCGAGCTTTGCTATTGTAGTTGGATCTTATGATGTTTCTCCCCCTCTACTCTCTTGTGATGAATTGAGTTTCCCCTTTGAAGTTATATTATCGGATTGAGTCTTTATGAGAACACTTGATGTATGTCTTGGTGATCAACTTGCGGGTTTCGTGGCATTGGGAACCTATGCATAGGGGTTGGCACACGTTCTTGATTCTCCGGTAGAAACTTTGGGGCACTCTTTGAAGTACTTTTATGTTGGTTGGATAAATCTGAGATTGTGTGATGCATATCGTATAATCATGCCCACGGATACTTGAGGTGACAATGGAGTATCTAGGTGACATTAGGGTTTTGGTTGATTTGTATCTTAAGGTGTTATTCTAGTAAAAACTCCAGGGTTGTTTGTGACACTTATAGGAATAGCCCAACGGATTGATTTGAAAGAATAACTTGAGGTGGTTTCGTACCCTACCATAATCTCTACGTTTGTTCTCCACTATTGGTGGCTTTGGAGTGACTCTTTGTCGCATGTTGAGGGCTTGTCATATGATCTATCTATGTTATTATTGTTGAGAGAACTTACAGTAGTGAAAGTATGAACCCTAGGCCTTGTTTCCTATCATTGCAATACCGTTTACGCTCACTTTTACCACTTGTTACCTTGCTGTTTTTATATTTTCAGATTACAAAAACCTATATCTACCATCCATATTGCACTTGTATCACCATCTCTTCGCCGAACTAGTGCACCTATACAATTTACCATTGTATTGGGTGTGTTGGGGACACAAGAGACTTTTTGTTATTTGGTTGCAGGGTTGTTTGAGAGAGACCATCTTCCTCCTACGCCTCTCGTGGATTGATAAACCTTAGGTCATCCACTTGAGGGAAATTTGCTACTGTCCTACAAACATGTGCACTTGTAGGCCCAACAACGTCTACAAGAAGAATGTTGTGTAGTAGACATCAACCACCCTATCATACCACATCACAACCATTTTAATAGCATGTTGGCACGCAAGGTAAACCATTATAAGCTCCTAGCTAATCAAGCATGGCACAAGAAACTATGATCTCTAGTTGTCATTGCAAACATGTTTATTCATAATAGGTTGCATCAGGAACGATGAACTAATCGTATTTACAAAAACAAGAGAGGTCGAGTTCATACCAACTTTTCTCATCTCAGTCAGTCCATCATATATCGTCATAATTGCCTTTCACTTGCACGACCGAACGATGTGGATAATAATAATAGTGCACGTGCATTGGACTAAGCTAGAATCTGCAAGCATTCAATAAACAGGAGAAGACAAGGCAGTATGAGCTCTTTTGTCAAATCAACAATAATGCATATAAGAGCCAATTCAACAATTTAATCATGGTCTTCTCCTATCGACCCCCAAAGAAAACAAAAGAAATAAAACTATTTACACGGGAAAGCTCCCAACAAGCAAAAAGAAGAACATGAAATCTTTTTGGGTTTTCTTTTTAATTACTACTACAAGCATGGAAAGTAAACTAATTAAAAGCTACAACTAAATTTTTTTGGTTTTTCTTAAGGTTTATTAAACACACAAGAAGAAAGCATAAAAATGAGAACAAGCTAGAGTGGATGATACAATAAAAAAAGTATGAGCACCGACATCTAGCAATGAGTGTATGAACATGAATGTAATGTCGGCGGGAAATACGTACTCCCCCAAGCTTAGGCTTTTGGCCTAAGTTGGTCTATGGCCACGGCTGGTCTGGCAGATATCCATCATAATAGTTGGGGTCGTACTGCGATGAAGAAGACTCTGATTGCCACTGGTTGGCAATCATCTTCGGATGCCAATGGTAATTAGACTATCGTGGAGGATCAACTTGTGGTTCCGACTCTGGCTATGTGGCTGATGTAGGGTTCCGATAGGCGTGAATAGCCTCTAACGGAACAAGGAACTGGCCTGTAGATAAATCAAACAAGGAAGGAGCACGCAGGGTAATAGTCTCAGGATGATGTTTATGAAAGAACAATTTGTATTTAAGCTCCCCTTCCCTATTCTTAACAATAAAGTCATGTGCCACCATACTCTTATAATCTAAATAAACAGGAGGCAGCAATTTTTCTTCCTTCTCATAATGCCTAATAGGTATGTTAAAATGCATAGATGCCTCCAAAGATGGGGCCCTTTGTACGGTTCAGACTTAACCGTTTAGCAATAATACCGCCCATACTAACAGAGTTATCACTGAATAAACCGTGGAACAAAATAATAATATCAGGAACACTAAGGTTTCCACAGTTTCCACGACCAATTAAGCAACGACTAACAAATATTGCAAAGTAGCGTAAAACAGGAAAACGTATGCTAGTGATTCGTGCATCGGAAACCTTCCTCGTTTCCCCTACAGTGATGGTATCAATAAACCCATCCACATCGCCGCGATGCGGTTCCTCTATCATGCCCTCGATAGGGATCAAACAAACCCGACAAAAATCATAAAGTGACATCTCCTTATGCTCATCATATAAATAAAACTCCACCGTCGGTGGTGAGCTCCTAGCATAGAAATGAAAGTTTTGCACAAAGATATTGGTGAGTAAGAGATATTGTTCGCATTGGTCGTGGAGGAAGGCGGTGAGGCCTGCATTCTCACCCAATTCATAAAAATCATCATAAATCTCGGTTGCTCTCAAGAAATCATCGGATGGCCATTCACACGGCCGAACCTCCGCGATGCGAGGCATATTATATTTGGGCTTCTCTGCTTTTTAATTTTGCTTTTCCTTCGAGCTTCGGCTCAATAAGCCCCTCAAAAATCTCTTCATTATTTTTTGAAAAATTCTGAAATTTTTAGTAACTTCAAATAAAAGTGAGCCAAACTCAACAATATTGATAGCAACTACTCCTACAAGTGCCTAGAGCATAGATCATGCATCAAAACTACTTTTGACCATATAAATTTGACATGCAAGCTCAAGAACAGGGTCACCTAAGCAGAAAAAATTTGCAATGAATAAAGCACTAGAACAAAAACTAATTGGACCAATGGAGGAGTCACATACCAAGGAACAATCTCCCCAAGCAGTTTTGTGAGAGGTGCTTTGAGCAAGGAGATCGAAAATCGCAGCAAAATGAGCTAGAACTCATGCTTGAGCTGGATATTCGTGTTTGTGGGAGGAAGAAGTGTGTGGGTGCAGGAATAAGTGGCGGAGGGCCACCGTGGGCCCACGAGGCACGGGGCGCGCCCAGGGGGTAGGGCGCGCCCTCCACCCTCGTGGACAGGTGGATGCCCCTCCTGCTGTGTTCTCAGTGCCAAATATTCTCAAATATTCCAGAAAAAAATCATATTTAAATTTCAGGGCATTTGGAGAACCTTTTTTCAGGGTATTTTTATATTGCACGAATAATTCAGATAACAGACAGAAAATACTATTTTTATTTTATTAATATAAATAACAAAAAGTAAAAGGAGGGTACAGAGAGTTGTGCCTTCTAGTTTCATCCATCTCATGCTCATCAAAAGGAATCCACTAACACGGTTGATCAAGTCTTGTTAACGAACTCATTCCGAATAACATGGAACCGGAGAAATTTCGAATAACACTATGTTACCTCAACGGGGATATGCACATCCCCAATAATAAGCATATAATATTTCTTCATGACAGTGGGAAGAGGAAATTCAAAAACCTCCAAATATAATCGATGGAATTTTTCCAATAGAATTGATACTATGAACTTGAGGTTGTTTCCTCGGAAAGTGTACTGTATGCTCATTACCATTTACATGAAAAGTGACATTGCCTTTAGTGCAATCAATAACAACCCCTGCAGTATTCAAAAAGGGTCTTCCAAGAATAATAGACATACTATCGTCCTCGAGAATATCAAGAATAACAAAGTCCGTTAAAATAGTGACGTTTGCAACCACAACAGGCACATCCTCACAAATATCGATAGGTATAGCAGTTGATTTATCAGCCATTTGCAAAGATATTTCAGTAGGTGTCAACTTATTCAAATCAAGTCTACGATATAAAGAGAGAGGCATAACACTAACACCGGCTCCAAGATCACATAAAGCAGTTTTAACATAGTTTCTTTTAATGGAGCATGGTATAGTTGGTACTCCGGGATCTCCTAGTTTCTTTCGTATTCCACCCTTAAAAGTATAATTAGCAAGCATGGTGGAAATTTCAGCTTTCGGTATCTTTCTCTTATTTGTAACAATTTCTTTCATATACTTAGCATAAGGATTCGTTTTAAGCATATCAGTTAATCGCATACGCAAAAAGATAGGTCTAATCATTTCAGCAAAGCGCTCAAAATCCTCATCATCCTTTCTCTTGGATGGTTTGGGAGGAAAAGGCATGGATTTCTGAACCCATGGTTCTCTTTCTTTACCATGTTTCCTAGCAACAAAGTATTTCTTATCATAACGTTGATTCTTCGATTGTGGGTTATCAAGATCAACAACAGGTTCATTTTCTATATCATTATCATTGCTAGGTTGAGCATCATCATGAACCTTATCATTAACATTATCACTAGTTTTAGGTTCATTACCGCATTGTGTTTCAGCATCAGAAATAGAAATATCATTTGGATTCTCAGGTGTTTCATCAATAGGTTCACTAGAAGCATGCAAAGTCCTATCATTCTTCTTTTTCTTCCTTTTAGAAGGACTAGGTGCATCTATATTATTTCTCTGAGAATCTTGCTCAATTCTCCTAGGATGGCCTTCAGGATACAAAGGTTCCTAAGTCACTCTACCACCTCTAGTCATAACTCTAACAGCATTGTCATTATTCTTACTATTCAATTCATTGAGCAAATCATTTTGAGCTTTAAGTACTTGTTCTACTTAAGTATGTTTACTAACAAGTTTAAGTTCACCTTTGACATTAGCCATATAATCACCTAAGTGTTCAAGCATATTTGAATTGTATTTCAATTGTCTACCAAAATAAGCATTAAAGTCTTCTTGCTTAGCCATAAATTTATCAAACTCATCTAAGCATGGGCTAGCAAACTTAGTAAATGGGATTTCAGCTTTATCATATTTATAGAGAGAATTTACCTTTACTACATGTGTCGGGTTATCAAGACCATGTATTTCTTCAATAGGTAATGGATTAAGATCATATGTTTCTTCAACAGGCGGTAAATTAAGACTGTGTATTTCTTCAATAGGAGGTAAATTCTTAACATCTTCAGCTTTAATACCCTTTTCTTTCATAGATTTCTTTGCCTCTTGCATATCTTCAGGACTGAGAAATAGAACACCTCTTTTCTACAGAGTTGGTTTAGGAATAGGCTCGGGAATTGTCCAATTATTTTCATTTGTCAACATATTATTCAATAGAATTTTAGCTTCATCCGATGTTCTTTCCCTGAAAACAGAACCAGCACAACTATCCAGGTAATCTCTGGAAGCATCGGTTAGTCCATTATAAAAGATATCAAGTATTTCATTTTTCTTAAGAGGATGATCAGGCAAAGCATTAAGTAACTTGAGAAGCCTCCCCCAAGCTTGTGGGAGACTCTCTTCTTCATTTTGCACAAAGTTGCATATATCCCTTAAAGCAACTTGTTTCTTATGAGCACGGAAATATTTAGCAGAGAAGTAATAAATCATATCCTGGGGACTACGCACACAACCAGGATCAAGAGAATTAAACCATATCTTAGCATCACCCTTTAATGAGAATGGAAATATTTTAAGGATATAAAAGTAACGAGTTCTCTCATCATTAGTAAATAGGGTGGCTATATCATTTATTTTAGTAAGATGTGCCACAACAGTTTCAGATTCATGCCCATGAAAAGGATCAGATTCAACCAAAGTAATTATATCAGGATCAACAGAGAATTCATAATCCTTATCAGTAACACGGATAGGTGAAGTAGCAAAAGCAGGGTCAGGTTTCATTCTAGCATTTAGAGATTGCTGCTTCCATTTAGCTAATAACCTCTTGAGTTCGTATCTATCTTTGCAAGCTAAAATAGCTAAAGTAGCTTCTTTTTCAAAAACATAACCCTCAGGAATAAAAGGTGATTCATATTCACTAGAGGGAGAGTCTTCATCATCACTTTCATCAATATTATCAGATTCAATATTTTCATTCTCTCTAACCCTAGCAAGTTGTTCATCAAGAAATTCACCAAGTGGCACATTAGTATCAAGCATAGAAGTAGTTTCATCATAAGTATCATGCATAGCAGAAGTGGCATCATCAATAACATGCGACATATCAGAACGAATAGCAGAATCAGGTTTAGGTGTCGCAAGCTTACTCAAAACAGAAGGTGAATCAAGTGCAGAGCTAGATGGCAGTTCCTTACCTCCCCTCGTGCTTGAGGGATAAATCTTGGTTTTTGGATCTCTCAAGTTCATAATAATGATAAGAAGATATAAATCCCAAGTGACTCAAAGAATAGAGCTATGCTCCCCAGCAACGGCGCCAAAAAATAGTCTTGATAACCCACAAGTATAGGGGATCGCAACAGTTTTCGAGGGTAGAGTATTCAACCCAAATTTATTGATTCGACACAAGGGGAGCCAAAGAATATTCTCAAGTATTAGCAGCTGAGTTGACAATTCAACCACACCTGGAAACTTCATATCTGCAGCAAAGTATTTAGTAGCAAAGTAATATGATAGTAGTGGTAACGGTAGCAAAAGGTAATGATAGCAAAAGTAATGTTTTTGGTATTTTGTAGTGATGATAGCAACAGCAACGGAAAAGTAAATAAGCGAAGAACAATATATGGAAAGCTCGTAGGCAATGGATCGGTGATAGAGAATTATGTCGGATGCGGTTCATCATGTAACAGTCATAACCTAGGGTGACACAGAACTAGCTCCAATTCATCAATGTAATGTAGGCATGTATTCTGAATATAGTCATACGTGCTTATGGAAAAGAACTTGCATGACATCTATTGTCCTACCCTCCCGTGGCAGCGGGGTCCTAGCGGAAACTAAGGGATATTAAGGCCTCCTTTTAATAGAGTACTGGACCAAAGCATTAACACATAGTGAATACATGAACTCCTCAAACTACGGTCATCACCGGTAAGTATCCCGATTATTGTCACTTTGGGGTTATCGGATCATAACACATAATAGGTGACTATAGACTTGCAAGATAGGATCAAGAACAGTCATATATTGATGAAAACATAATAGGTTCAGATCTGAAATCATGGCACTCGGGCCCTAGTGACAAGCATTAAGCATAGCAAAGTCATAGCAACATCAATCTCAGAACATTGTGGATACTAGGGATCTAACCCTAACAAAACTAACTCGATTACATGATAAATCTCATCCAACCCATCACCGTCTAGCAAGCCTACGATGGAATTACTCACGCACGGCGGTGAGCATCATGAAATTGGTGATGGAGGAAGGTTGATGATGACAATGGCGACGGATTCCCCTCTCCGGATCCCCGAACGGACTCCAGATCAGCCCTCCCGATAGGTTTTAGGGCTTGGCGGCGGCTCCGTATCATAAAACGCAATGAATCCTTCTCTCTGATTTTTTTCTCCCCGAAAGCAAATATATAGAGTTGGAGTCGAGGTCGGAGGAGCTCCAGGGGGCCATGAGGTAGGGGCGCGCCCTAGGGGGGCAGGCCCCCCCCCAACCCTCATGGCTAGGGAGTGGGCCCCCTGGTCTTCATCTTTTGCAAGGATTTTTTATTATTTCCGAAAAGATGTTCCGTGAAATTTCAGGTCATTCCGAGAACTTTTATTTTTGCACATAAATAACACCATGGTAATTCTGCTGAAAACAGCGTCAGTCTGGGTTAGTTCCATTCAAATCATGCAAGTTAGAGTCCAAAACAAGGGCAAAAGTGTTTGGAAAAGTAGATACGACGGAGATGTATCAATTGATTCCGCAAAGAATTATTACATGTTATAGGATGGTAATTGATTTCCGCAAATTAAATAAGGCTACTAAAAAGATCATTACCCCTTACCTTTTATTGATCAAATGCTAGAAAGATTATACAAACATACACATTTTTGCTTTCTAGATGGTTATTCTGGTTTCTCTCAAATACATGTGTCAGCTGATGATCAATCTAAGACCACTTTACTTGCCCGTTTGGTACTTTTGCTTATAGACGTGTGCCTTTTGGTTTATGTAATGCACCTTCTACCTTCTAAAGATGCATGATGGCTATATTCTCTGACTTTTGTGAAAAAATTTGTGAGGTTTTCATGGACGATTTCTCCGTCTATGGATCCTCTTTTGATGATTGCTTGAGCAACCTTGATCGAGTTTTGCAGAGATGTGAAAAAAACTAATCTTGTCTTGAATTGAGAAAAGTGCCACTTTATGGTTAATGAAGGTATTGTCTTGGGGCATAAAGTTTCTGAAAGAGGTATTGAAGTTGATAAAGCCAAGGTTGATGCTATTGAAAAGATGCCATGTCCCAAGGACATCAAAGGTATAAGAAGATTCCTTGGTCATACTGGTATTTATAGGAGGTTCATTAAGGACTTCTCAAAAATTTCTCGGCCTCTGACTAATTTATTACAAAAAGATATACCATTTGTTTTCGATGATGATTGCGTAGAAGCATTTGAAATACTTAAGAAAGTATTAATCTCTGCACCTATTGTTCAGTCACCTGATTGGAATTTACCTTTTGAAATTATGTGTGATGCTAGTGATTATGCTGTAGGTGCTGTTCTAGGACAAAGAGTTGATAAGAAATTAAATGTTATTCAATATGCTAGTAAAACTCTAGATAATGCTCAGAAGAATTATGCTACTACTGAAAAAGAATTCTTAGCAGTCGTAATTGCTTGTGATAAGTTCGGACCTTATATTGTTGATTATAAAGTAACTATTCACACTAATCATGCTGCTATTAAATATCTCATGGAAAAGAAAGATGCTAAACCTAGACTTATTAGATGGGTTCTCCTGCTACAAGAATTTGATTTGCATATTATTGATAGAAAGGGACAACTTGTCTAGGCTAGAGAATGTGCTTGATGACCCACTTGTCTAGGCTAGAGAATGTGCTTGATGACCCACTACCTATTGATGATAGCTTTCCTAATGAACAATTAAATGTCATAAATTCTTCTCGTACTACCCCATGGTACGCTGATTATGCTAATTATATTGTTGCTAAATTTATACCACCTAGTTTCACATACCAACAAAAGAAAAAAAATTCTATGATTTGAGGCATTACTTTTGGGATGACCCACATCTTTATAAAGAAGGAGTAGATGGTGTTATTAGACGTTGTGTACCTGAGCATGAACAGGAACAGATCCTACGCAAGTGTCATTCCGAGGCTTATGGAGGACACCACGCTGGAGATAGAACTGCACATAAGGTATTGCAATCCGGTTTTTTTATTGGCCTACTCTCTTCAAGGATGCCCGTAAGTTTGTCTTGTCTTGTGATGAATGTCAAAGAATTGGTAATATTAGTAGACGTCAAGAAATGCCTATGAATTATTCACTTGTTATTGAACCATTTGATATTTGGGGCTTTGATTATATGGGACCTTTTCCTGCCTCTAATGGATATACACATATTTTAGTTGTTGTTGATTACATTACTAAGTGGGTAGAAGCTATTCCAACTAGTAGTGCTGATCATAAAACCTCTATTAAGATGCTTAAAGAAGTTATTTTTCCAAGGTTTGGAGTCCCTAGATATTTAATGACTGATGTTGGTTCACATTTTATTCATGGTGCTTTCCGTAAAATGCTTGCTAAATATGATGGTAATCATAGAATTGCCTCTCCTTATCACCCACAGTCTAGTGGTCAAGTAGAATTGAGTAATAGAGAACTCAAATTAATTTTGCAAAAGGCTGTTAATAGATCTAGAAAGAATTGGTCCAAGAAACTTGATGATGCATTATGGGCCTATAGAACTGCATATAAAAACCCTATGGGTATGTCTCCATATAAAATGGTTTATGGAAAAGCATGTCACTTACCTCTCGAACTAGAACATAAGGCTTATTGGGCAATTAAAGAGCTCAACTATGATTTCAAACTTGCCAGTGAGAAGAGGTTATTTGACATTAGCTCACTTGATGAATGGAGAACCCAAGCCTACGAAAATGCCAAGTTGTTTAAAGAAAAAGTCAAAAGATGGCATGACAAAAGAATACAAAAGCGTGAGTTTAATGTAGGTGATTATGTATTATTATACAACTCTCGTTTAAGATTTTTTACAGGAAAAACTTCTCTCTAAATGGGAAGGTCCTTACGTTATCGAGGAGGTCTATCATTCCGGTGCCATAAAAATCAACAACTTCGAAGGCACAAATCCGAAGATGGTGAATGGTCAAAGAATTAAACATTATATCCCAGGTAATCCCATAAATGTTGAAACCAATGTTATTGAAACCATAACCCTGGAGGAATACATAAGGGACACTTTCCGGAACGTTTCAGACTCCGAAAAGGAATAGGTATGTAGTACGGTAAGTAAACCGACTCCAAAACAGTTTTTATGGCAATATTTCTCCGTTTTGGAATATTTAGAAAAATAGAAAAATAAGAAGCAGTCTGGGAAGGACATGAGGCCTCCACGAGGGTGGAGGGCGCGCCCTACCCCCTGGGCGCACCCCCCTACCTCGTGGGCACCTCGTGTGCTCTTCGGACTCCGTTTTCTTACACGTTACGTATTTTGGTCGGTAAAAATTCATTATATAATCTCCCGAAAGTTTTGACCACATTATCACGCAAAAATCGTCTGTTCTTGTTTCGAGCTGTTTCTTCTACAGATTAGAGCAATATGTCGTCCCAGGATTTGGAAGGAGAAAGCTATGTGGCTAATTATCTTGTAGATCCTAAGGTCTATGGGGACGTGGAGCATTGTGGTTGGACCACGGAAGAAGAAGAGGACTATGAACCCAGGGGAAAGGAGGAGATGAGTTCAGATGAAGATGAAGTCCCATTACCTCAACCTGGGGACATGCATGTGGAGTTCAAAAAGTCAAGCCTCCCTGATAGAGCAAAGAAACCTAAGATCGAGTTTATCCCTTTTCGCCTCTTGCAGGAAAACAAACATGAATTATGCAAGAAGATATTAAGCCTTGAGCAGGAGATGGATGACCTAAGGGATCAAAACTCTGTCCTCAAGCGCAAATTAAGGAAGAAGCCTACGCCATCAACAAAACCAACACCCTCTTCACCAACAAAAAAGGAGATATAATCACATGGGTATGGGCACTCCCCTTGGCAACTGCCAAGCTTGGGGGAGTGCCCCGGTATCGTATCACCATCACTTCTATCTTTACCATTTTTCTTAGTTCGATCCTTTTGGTAATATCTTGATCTAGTAGCATAAAGTTTTAGTATGATCTAGTTGTGAGTTTTGCTTTATGATCCTTCTATCTAATCGAGTCCGTGAGCTACATATAACAAGGATTAGTGTTGAGTCAAGGGCTTGATTATTTTGCCATGATATTGAGTGAATAAAATAAAAGAGATCATTTGTATCTTATGGAGAGTAATGAGCTCACATAGAAAAAGTATGATGAATAAAAGCTGTTGAGAGTTGACAAACATAGTTTTGGTCATCGTTGCAATTAATAGGAAGTAATAAAGAAAGAGAGGTCTTCAGATATAAATATACTATCTTGGACGTCTTTTATGATTGTGAGCACTCATTAAAATATGACATGCTAAAGAGTTGATGTTGGACAAGGAAGACAACATAATGGGTTATGTTTTCTTACATCTGAGATAAATTATATTGTCATGGATCATCCAACATGGTTGAGCTTGACTTTCCCTCTCATGCTAGCCAATTCTTTGCACCAAGTAGAGATACTATGTGTGCTTCCAAACACCCTTAAACCAGTTTTGCCATGAGAGTCCACCATACCTACCTATGGATTGAGTAAGATCCTCCAAGTAAGTTGTCATCGGTGCAAGCAATAAAAATTGTCCTCTAAATATGTATGACTTATTAGTTTGGGAGAAAATAAGCTTTATACGATCGTGTGATATGGAAGAAATAAAAGCGACAGACTGCATAATAAAGGTTCATATCACAAGTGGCAATATAAAGTGACGCTCTTTCACATTAAGATTTTGTGCATCCAACCATAAAAGCGCGTGACAACCTCTGCTTCCCTCTGCGAAGGGCCTATCTTTTACTTTTATCTTCTACCTTGCATAAGAGTCATGGTGATCTTCACCCTTCCTTTTTAAATCTTATCTTTTGGCAAGCACAACATGTTGGAAAGATCCTGGTATATATGGCTAATTGGATGTGAGTTTTCATGAACTATTATTGTTGACATTACCCTTGAGGTAAAACGTTGGGAGGCAAAACTATAAGCCCCTATCTTTCTCTATGTCCGATTAAAACTCCATACCCATAAGTATTGCGTGAGTGTTAGCAATTGTGAAATACTATATGATAGTTGAGTATGTGGACTTGCTGAAAAGCTCTTATATATTGACTCTTTCCTATGTTATGATAAATTGCAATTGCTCCAATGACTGAGATTATAGTTTGTTAGTTTTCAATGAAGTTTATGATTCATACTTGAAATTGTGATTGAATTGTTACTCTAGCATAAGAGATCATATGACAAGAATTATATAAGTTGTTGTTCTAAGAATAATCATGATGCCCTCATCTCCGTATTTTATTTTTATCGACACCTCTATCTCTAAACATGTGGACATATTTTTCGTTCGGCTTTCGCTTGAGGACAAGCGAGGTCTAAGCTTGGGGGAGTTGATACGTCCATTTTGCATCATGCTTTTATATCGATATTTATTGCATTATGGGATGTTATTACACATTATGTCAAAATACTTATGCATATTCTCTCTTATTTTACAAGGTTTGCATAAAGAGGGAAAATGCCGACAGCTAGGATGCTGGGATGCTGGGCTGGAAAAGGAGCAGATATTAGGGACCTATTCTGCACAGCTCCAAAAGTCCTGAAACTTCATGGAAGTCAATTTCAGAATATAAAAAAATAATGAGTGCAATAAGTTCTAGAGGGGGCCACACCCTACCCACGAGGGTGGGGGGCGCGCCCTACCCCCCTGGGCGCGCCCCCCTACCTCGTGGGCCCCCTATTGGTCCTCCGGTTACCATCTTCTTCTATATGAAGTCTTTCGTCCGAAGAAAAATCATAAGCAACCTTTCGGGACGAGACTCCGCCGCCATGAGACAGAACCTTGACGGAACCAATCTAGGGCTCCGGCAGAGCTGTTCTGCCGGGGACACTTCCCTCTGGGAGGGGGAAATCATCGCCATCGTCATCACCAACGATCCTCTCATCGGTAGGGGGTCAATCTCCATCAATATCTTCACCAGCACCATCTCCTCTCAAACCCTAGTTCATCTCTTGTATCCAATTCTTGTCTCCTAGTCCGGGATTGGTACCTGTGGGTTGCTAGTAGTGTTAATTACTCCTTGTAGTTGATTCTAGTTGGTTTATTTGGTGGAAGATCATATGTTCAGATCCTATATGCATATTAATACC
This sequence comes from Triticum urartu, assembly GCF_056163025.1. Taxonomy (NCBI): domain Eukaryota; kingdom Viridiplantae; phylum Streptophyta; class Magnoliopsida; order Poales; family Poaceae; genus Triticum; species Triticum urartu. Next base: position 545,990,584 of record NC_141878.1, on the reverse strand, counting down.
CCTCTGATTATGAACATGAATATGCTTTGTGAGTAGTTACGTTTGTTCTTGAGGACATGGGAGAAGTCTTGCTATTAGTAGTCATGTGAATTTGGTATTCGTTCGATATTTTGATGAGATGTATGTTGTCACTCCTCTAGTGGTGTTATGTGAACGTTGACTACATGACACTTCACCATTATTTGGGCCTAGAGGAAGGCATTGGGAAGTAATAAGTAGATGATGGGTTGCTAGAGTGACAGAAGCTTAAACCCTAGTTTATGCGTTGCTTCGTAAGGGGCTGATTTGGATACATATGTTTCATGCTATGGTTAGGTTTACCTTAATACTTTTGTTGTAGTTTCGGATGCTTGCAATAGAGGTTAATCATAAGTGGGATGCTTGTCCAAGTAAGGACAGTACCCAAGCACCGGTCCACCCACATACCAAATTATCAAAGTACCGAACATGAATCATATGAACGTGATGAAAACTAGCTTGACGATATTCCCATGTGTCCTCGGGAGCGCTTTTCTCTATATAAGAGTTTGTCCAGGCTTGTCCTTTGCTACAAAAAGGATTGGGCCACCTTGATGGACTTTATTTACTTTTGTTACTTGTTACTCGTTACAAATTATTCTATCACAAAACTATTTGTTACCTATTATTTCAGTGCTTGCAGAGAATACCTTACTGAAAACCGCTTATCATTTCCTTCTGCTCCTTGTTGGGTTCGACACTCTTACTTATCGAAAGGACTACGATAGATCCCCTATACTTGTGGGTCATCAGTGTGCATCCAACTTGCTTGCTCACGAAGACCTAGGGCATTTGAGGAAGCCCATTGTTGGAATATACAAGCCAAGTTCTATAATGAAAAATTCCCACTAGTATATGAAAGTGACAAAACAAGAGACTCTCTATCATAAAGATCATGGTGCTACTTTGAAGCACAAGTGTGGAAAAAAGGATAGTAGCATTGTCCCTTTTTATTTCTTTTCTCTTTTTGGGAGGACTTTTCTTTTTTTATTTGGCCTTTCTCCCTTCTTCTTTTTGGGACAATGCTCTATTAATGATGATCATCACACTTCTATTTATTTACAACTTAGTGATTACAACTCGATACTAGAACAAAATATGACTCTATATGAACACCTCCGGCGGTGTACCGGGAAGGGCAATGAATCAAGAGTGACATGTATGATAAATTATGCATAGTGGCTTTGCCACAAATACGATGTCAACTACATGATCATGCATGGCAATATGACAATGATGAAGCGTGTCATAATAAATGAAACGGTGGAAAGTTGCATGGCAATATATCTCGGAATGGCTATGGAAATGCCATAATAGGTAGGTATGGTGGCTGTTTTGAGGAAGATATAAGGAGGTTTATGTGTGATAGAGCATATTATATCACGGGGTTTGGATGCACCGGCAAATTTTGCACCAACTCTCAAGGTGAGAAAGGGCAATGCACGCTACCAAAGAGGCTAGCAATGATGGAAAGGTGAGAGTGCGTATAATCCATGGACTCAACATTAGTCATAAAGAACTCACATACTTATTGCAAAAATCTACAAGTCATCAAAAACCAAGCATTACGCGCATGCTCCTAGGGGGATAGATTGGTAGGAAAAGACCATCGCTCGTCCCCGACCGCCACTCATAAGGATGACAATCAAAGAACATCTCGTGTTTCAAATTTGTTACACAACGGTTACCATACGTGCATGCTACGGGACTTGCAAACTTCAACACAAGTATTTCTCAAATTCACAACTACTCAACTAGCACGACTCTAATATTACCATCTTCATATCTCAAAACAATCATCAAGTATCAAACTTCTCATGGTATTCAATGCACTTTTATCAAAGATTTTATTATACCAATCTTGGATGTCTATCATATTAGGACTAATTTTATAGCCAAAGCAAACTACCATGCTGTTCTAAAGGATTCTCAAAATAATATAAGTGAAGAATGAGAGATAAATAATTTCTATAAAATAAAACCACCACCGTGTTCTAAAAGATATAAGTGAAGTACTAGAACAAAATTATCTAGCTCAAAAGATATAAGTGAAGCACATAGAGTATTCTAATAAATTCCGATTCATATGTGTCTGTCCCAAAAGGTGTGTATAGCAAGGATGATTGGGGTAAACTAGAAATCAAAGACTCAAATCATAAAATGCGCTCCAAGCAAAACACATATCATGTGGTGAATAAAAATATAGCATCAAGTAAAGTTACCGATGGACGAAGACGAAAGAGGGGATGCCTTCTGGGGCATCCCCAAGCCTTCTGGGGCATCCCCAAGCTTAGGATTTTGGTTGTCCTTGAATTTTACCTTGGGGTGCCTTGGGCATCCCCAAGCTTACGCTCTTGCCACTTCTTATTCCATAATCCATCAAATCTTCACCCAAAACTTGAAAACTTCACAACACAAAACTTCAACAGAAAATCTCATGAGCTCCGTTAGTATAAGAAAACAAACCACCAATTAAGGTACTGTAATGAACTCATTCTTTATTTATATTGGTGTTAAACCTACTGTATTCCAAATTCTCTATGGTTCATACCCCCCGATACTAGCCATAGATTCATCAAAATAAACAAACAACACACGAAAAACAGAATCTGTCAAAAACAGATCAGTCTGTAGTAATCTGTAGGTTTCGAATATTTCTGTAACCCCAAAAATTCTGAAATAAATTGGTGGACGTGATAAATTTGTCTATTAATCATCTGCAAAAAGAATCTACCTAATCTCACTCTCCAGTAAAAATGGCAGAAAATCTCGTGAGTGCTAAAGTTTCTGTTTTTTACAGCAAGATCGCAAAAACTTCCCCCAAGTCTTCCCAAAGGTTCTATTTGGCACAAACACAAATTAAAAGCATAAAACCACATATAAATAGAAGATAGATGAATTATTCATTACTAAACAGAACCAAAAAGCAAGAAACAAAAATAAAATTGGGTTGCCTCCCAACAAGCGATATCATTTAACGCCCCTAGCTAGGCATAAAAACAAGAATAGATCTAGGTATTATCATCTTTGGTAGGCAATTCTTCAATAGAACACTTATAACCCTTGGGAGTTTCCTTCTTTTTATTAATGATCAATCTCCTAGGCAATTAATCAAGAAATTCATTTGTAGTGAAGGTTCCTTAATGATAGCGAAGAAGTTGGGGTGAACACTTATTGATTTGAGATCCGCATTTTACTTACTAGAAGATTCACCCTTATTTTTAGGAACATACATTAATTTGGCAACCTTGGTAGTAGGAGGATTTGGAGTATTTTTCACGGATGAAAAGGCAGACCCTAAATTGGTAATAATATCCTCAAGTTTACCAATTCTTGTGGAATCTTGATCTATTCTTTTGTTAACTATAGGTTATTTTTCTTTTAAAAAATTCAGAGTAACTCCTACGGTAGATCCATATTGGGTGATTTGGTTGTGGATCTTTTTATCCAAATTTTCAATCAACTCCACAGAGGCAACTTTATTTTCAATAATTTCAAGCCTTTGCATCACATGTTCCAAAGTTAAAATAGTTCCATTAACCAAAAGAGGTGGTGGGCCAAACAAATCTATCATAGCATTATAAGAATCAAAAGTATGGCTACCCAATAAATTCCCTCTGGTAATGGTATCAAGAATATATCTGTTCCAAGGAGTGATGCCTACATAAAAATTGCGAAGAAGGGAGGAAGTGGATTTCTTCCTAGTAGATCTATTCTGAGCATTGCAAATTCTATGCCAAGCATCTTTTAAATTTTCTCCCTCCCTTTGTTTAAAATTAAGAACTTCATGATCGGGGGTACTAACAATGATAGAAGGATTAGCCACGATGACACACGGTGACACGAGAAGCAAGCGAAAAGGAGGTGAACGTAAAAAGAGGGCGAATAAAATGGCAAGGGTGAAGTGGGTGAGAGGAAAACGAGAGGCAAATGGCAAATAATGTAATGCGAGGGATAAGAGTTTGTGATGGGTACTTGGTATGTCTTGACTTGACTTGACTTGGCATAGATCTCCCTGGCAACGGCGCCAGAAATCATTCTTGCTACCTCTTGAGCACTGCGTTGGTTTTCCCTTGAAGAGGAAAGGGTGATGCAGCAAAGTAGCGTAAGTATTTCCCTCAGTTTTTGAGAACCAAGGTATCAATCTAGTAGGAGACTACACGTAAGTCACCTCGCATCTACAAAAACAAATAAGACCCTTGCGACCAACGCGGTAAAGGGGTTGTCAATCCCATCATGGCCACTTGCAAAAGTGAGATATGATAGAGATAATAAGATAAATATTTTTGGTATTTTTATGATATAGATTGAAAGTAAAGATTGCAAAGTAAAATAGATTGGAAACTTATATGATGGAAAATAGACTCGAGGGCCATAAGTTTCACTAGTGGCTTCTCTCAAGATAGCATAAGTATTACGACGGGTAAACAAATTATTGTCAAGCAATTGATAGAAAAGTGCATAATTATGAGAATATCTAGGCATCACATCCGCGACAAGTAGACCAAAACGATTCTGCATCTACTACTATTACTCCGCACATCGACCGCTATCCAGCATGCATCTAGAGTATTAAGTTCATAAGAACAGAGTAACGCATTAGGCAAGATGACATGATGTAGAGGGATAAAATCAAGCAATATGATATAAACCCCATATTTTTATCCTCGATGGCAACAATACAATATGTGCCTTGCTGCCCCTGATGTCACTAGGAAAGGACACCGCAAGATTGTACCCAAAGCTAAGCACTTCTCCCATTGCAAGAAAGATCAATCTAGTAGGCCATACCAAACTGATAATTCGAAGAGACTTGCAAAGATAACAAATCATACATAAAAGAATTCAGAGAAGAACCAAATATTGTTCATAGATAATCTTGATCATAAACCCACAATACATCGGATCCCGACAAACACACCGCAAAAAGAATTACATCAAATAGATCTCCAAGAAGATCGAGAAGAACTTTGTATTGAGATCCAAAGAGAGAGAAGAAGCCATCTAGCTAATAACTATGGACCCGAAGGTCTATGGTAAACTACTCACACATCATCGGAGAGGCTATGGTGTTGATGTAGAAGCCCTCCGTGATCGATTCCCCCTCCAACGGAGCTCTGGAAAAGGCCCGAAGATGGGATCTCTTGGGTACAGAATGTTGCGGCGGTGGAAATAGGGTTTCGTGGTGCTCTCGGATGTTTTCAGGGTATATGAGTATACATAGGCAAAAGAACTCGGTCATGGGAGCCACGAGGGGCCCACGAGGGTGGGGGCGCACCTACCCCCTGGGCCCGCCTCCCTGCCTCGTGGCCTCCTCGATGCTTCCTAGATGTCCACCCCAAGTCTCCTAGATTGCATTTGTTCCAAAAATCACTCTCCCGGCAGTTTCATTCTGTTTGGATTCCGTTTGGTATTCCTTTTCTATGAAACACTGAAATAGGCAAAAAAACAGCAATTTGCACTGGGCCTTGCTACCTCTTGAGCACTGCGTTGGTTTTTCCTTGAAGAGGAAAGGGTGATGCAGCAAAGTAGCGTAAGTATTTCCCTCAGTTTTTGAGAACCAAGGTATCAATCCAGTAGGAGATCACGCTCAAGTCCCACGCACCTACACAAACAAATAAGAACCTCGCAACCAACGCGATAAAGGGGTTGTCAAGCACTTCACGGTCACTTACGAGAGTGAGATCTGATAGATATGATAAGATGATATTTTTGGTATTTTTATGATAAAGAGAAATAAAGATGCAAAGTAAAATAAATGGCAAAGGAAATAACTAAGTGTTGGAAGATTAATATGATGGAAGATAGACCCGGGGGCCATAGGTGTCACTAGTGGCTTCTCTCAAGAGCATAAGTATTACGGTGGGTGTCGTGGAAACGTCACGGCAGATGTCCTAGTGTGAGGACTTAGTCGTGAGGCCAACGCATCTACGCGGTAGCTTGAAGGGGTTGATCGGAATCGAGAGACGCAACACGCAAGACGAAGATTTAGACATCTTCGGGCCCGGGGAAACATCATTCGGTAACAACCCTACATGTTGTTTGTGGCTAGGTCTCATTATCATCATGAGGGAGTCGCCGTAACTCCGGCTCTCCTAGTTGTGTCTAAACTTAATGATTATTCAACTTGTCCTTCTTGGGGTGCCCTGCCCCTCCTTATATATGTTGAAGGGGCGGGTTACATGTAGAGTCCAACTCGGACTTAGAATTAACTATTCTGACTTCTCTCCATGGGCTTCTTAATGTTTCGGGCTTCTTAACTGTTGATTTACAATCTGGCTTAACTGTCTGGCTTAACTGTTCGGCTTGACTATCCAGCTTAACTGTCCGGCTTAACGGTTTGACTTAAATGTCTGCTTAACTATCCGGGTTACATGACTGTGTCTGCTAGGTTACATGATTGTGTCTGTCGGGTTACATGACTGTGTCTGCCGGGTTACATGACTGTGTCTGCCGGGTTACATGAATGTGCATGCCGGGTTACATGACTGTGTCTGCCAGCTTACAATGACTAACTGTTCCCGCCGGCTTATAGTCTGCCGGGTCACCAATGAAACATCAAGTCCCAGCCGGGTCATATCTCCGGCCTGGTCATATCGCGGGGTATATCCCCGACATTAGCCCCCAGTTTAATTTGGATTTATCCATGTTAAACTGATCATGTAAACAAAACACAAGAACAATTTTAATAGGTTATGCTCCGGGTTAAATATTCTTGTAAGCCGGCACCTGAACATCTTTAAGTCCTTGTCATTTCCTTCTTCCAGAAAATCCGGGTCAATAGCCAACTTCATAATCAATTTGCTGATGTTGGTTTCTCACAAAGAAAGACTATGAAGAATAATTCATTTGACTCAGCTCCCAATGCTTAAAAATATTGGTCTTTGAAATAGTCATGTGACCTTCAACCGGCTTAAAGATGAAAGACTTGCCGGGTTATAAATAGATAATGCCAAGTTATAATTGTTGTCGACGCCGGGTCAAAACTGAGAATTTTGAAGATTTGTCTCCCTCATATCCATATTACCTGTAGCCCCCAAGTCTTAAGAGGAGAAACATAGTGATAGCTTAAGACTTGTTTCAATATAAATGATGCAACCTTGAAGAAATCCAGATTGTCCATCTCAGTCACTAATCAAAACTGAATATTCCACATATGTAGCCCCCAAGTGTCGGGTTGTCATGCTTGCAGCAACCTGGGACTTGTAATTGCCGTATGCTCATAAAAACTTCAACCAGTGTAGCCCCCAAGGGCCGGGTCATTATGCAATAATGAGCAGGGACTTTATAAATATGATCATGTAGATCTAAATAGCAATGTGTAGCCCCCAACGGTCGGCTCAGTAAGATAATATTGAGCTGGGACTTTATATATACTTTTTGGAAAAGAACATCATATGATGTAACCCCCATCACGGGGCTTGTACCCACGTCCACAAGGTTAAGAGCTTTGTGCTTTACCAACTGAGCAAGTGGACCCTTCAATATAATGGATTAAGACTTGTGTACCTTGAATTATTGACAAGAGCAATTAGTAGCCCCCAAGGGCTGGCTCATTTACAATGGGATGAGTCGGGTCTTCAATAAGTTGATCAAAAAATGACTTTACATTAGCCCACAAGTGCCATGGTGCATGCTGGCATTGACCTGGGACTTGCATATTTGATGTAATCTCAATTTGAATAATATAGCCCCCAAGTGTCGGGTCGTAAGCCTGCAGTGACTCAGGACTATTCCTTCCATTGTAGAATAAATTATATCCATTGATAAAATAATATCCATTGCGCTGAAGCGACTTTGAAAACCTCAATCGTAATATTGGTTATTGATAACCATAATAAAAATCCAGCCATGTTGGCTATTAAAGATTTGAATAGTATAACCCAGTTTGAAAAACCGGTTCCTGTGATATTGAATTGTACTGCTGGTTTAGGATACCTGTGCAGTAAGGGTGATAACCCAATCTTTAGAAGCCAAAAACTTCCATATGTTTTATGATTGTCATATATGGCGACTTATCATCCAAAGTCAAGCCGGGTTAATCGAAACCACATATATGCTTCAGATATGAACAAAAAGTCTCAAGACAAAACCCAAAAAACTGTTTTCAAAAAACTTAAGCAAAATAGAAAGAAGAATTTGAGGCTTCTAATTCGAATACGATCAGTAAACTGTTCCAAAGGGGTTAAGCTAGGATTCGAATACGATCATGTAGCCCCTAGTGGCTTTGGCGTTGCACCGATCAAGAGGGTACCGACAGCTATGTTCTCTTTGGTTCGAATACGACCTATGTTTGAACAAGAAGCCCCCAAATGACCTTGAGAGGTTTTTAACGACCCTCATTCGAATACAATACAAGTCAGACCCAAAAGGGTTTAAGCTATGATTCGAATACGATCAAGAAGGCCCCTAGTGAGTTTGGCAGTGTGCCGATCAAGAGGGTACCGACAGTTATGTTCTCTTTGGTTCGAATACGACCTATGTTTGAACAGGAAGCCCCCAAATGACCTGTAACTATGGCTATGAGCCAGATCAAAGGGTAATCATAGCTTAGCTCAATAAGCCAGAAGCCCACAAGTGATATATTTCTGAGCTGTGCTCGCCGGGTGCCTATGTTTGAGTTGTGCTGTGCAACAAACTCTCTTTGGTCCCTGTAATTTTTTCTGAAAAAAACTCAAACTTGCGAGAGATGAATTCTTTTTAAACCGGAATTTCAAACCGGATATTGAGAGCTTCAAAGCTTTGTGGGAGGCAGGTTTACCTTGAGCCGGATTTTAAACCAGATATTGAGAGATTTAGCGCTTTGTGGGAGACAAATTTCCCTTGAACCGGAATCCTTTTTTTAAGCTAGAAATTTTCTGACAGCCTTTAAATATTCGCCAATAAAGTAGTAGCCTCCGGGGCCGGGTTATTTTTCTCTCCAATGACCCAGAGTTCTTGATTATTAATACTGGCCAATTTTACCGAGTCATGCCATTGTAGCCCCCAAGTCTTAAGGCGACTCGAGGAGTTGTCTTGAGATTCTCCATATTTGACCGTGATACAAACCGGTATGAGTCATTCTACATCTTAGTGATATAACTTGCCCTGCACTGGAGAACTTGCAAGCCGGAGTAATTGCTCTTTTAAAGAAAGCAATAAAAATATACTGGATGGATCTTACCTGACATATCAGGCAAGAATTTATCTGCCACAGAGTTGATGATCAGTTGACCACCACGATGAAGTGAGACGGTGAACCGTGCGAACGGGCAAGTTAGCCGCATTATGTTGATATACACCAAACCGCGGAGGCAGACATAAAAAACAACCGCAACATTAGAGGTAGTATGGACGCGGGCGAGTCGCTACTGCTATTGCAGTGACCAAATGTCCTGCATGAATAATATCATAACCCGGAGTAATTGTTCTCAAAATAAAAAATTTGATACATGCTATTTAAAATAGTCTGGAAAGACATCACCTGATGTATTTATGATCCTCAGCGGTGTCCGTTAGTCAACCCGGCATGTTGAATAGGCCGGACCGCAGGGCGAACAGTAAAACGACCACAGCATCAGAGGCAGCACAGATAGATGAGTCAGCCGTGGCGTTGTAAGCCGGCGCGGACGCATGAACCAGGCCGCAAAAGTGGACGGATGAGTCGTCTGTGGTGTTGTAAGCCAGTGTGGACGCGTGAAACGGCCACAACGTTGTAAGCCGGTGCAGACGGGAGAATCGGCCGCGAGGGCGGACGGGTGACTTATCTGTGGTGTTATAAACCGGCGCGGACGGGTGAGCCGGATACGTTGTTGTTGTTGTTGTAGATTAAGTTGCACGGGCGGCGGCTCGCGCACACCCGTACAACAACAAGCGGGTGCGGACGCTAGCGCATGATGATGGCACCACCTTTATAATGAATCATTGTCCTGCACAAAATATATTGTGGACCAAAGTAATTGTTCTTTGATAAAAAACAATGTGTCAAGAAAATATACTTAGATGAATATCACCTGATTTGTCCGGATGACAAATGACCGTAGCATCCGTGAATCCCCTATTAGTATTGCTTGTTGAATTCCTTTTGATCCTTATATATCCACAACAAGTAGGACCGCACCAGTTGACCCGGCGCATTTGTAGTAGACATGATCATCGGTAGTTAGCGCGGCATGAACAGAGGCCGACATAGGATGACACTGGCGCGAGCTCCATATCCACTTTATGAATGAGGCACCGTCTTGGTGTTGTCCAGCCGCAGACGAAACATCAGTAGCGAGCAGAGGTTGGCACTTCTCCTTATCTGTCTTGATTGATAATATTTTGGATGTGCGTAGACTTAGCACTGATGAACCTTTGGTATTCTGGATTTGCTTCTCATAGTGGCACGTCTTAACCCGCATTGGTTGATATGACTTGTCCCTGTCGTACTCCATCTAATTACCCCATGTACGGCTTCTGTAGAACCGGATCCTTAACATCTGTCTGATCCTCAAATCCTATATTCAACAGAAATCGTCTTCACTTGTAGCTTGCAATGAGTTAACCATTAGGGGAGAAGCTGATTCCCAGGACAGGTTTCACATGCCCAATGTAAGGCAAAGGAGCTAGAGGTACGTCGGAGAATACGGCCGGCGGCTTCGCAGGGCCGGCGACAGCAGAGGAGAGGCGGCGAGTGAGCAAGCTGGCGATTCGACACGGCGACTCAGCGAGGCCAGCCCGAAGTAGAGCGAAACAGGCAGTGGCCACAGCAGAAGCGGGTTGACCCGGGGCGGCTCAATGGCGCGGTGGCAAGGGCTTGTGGCCGACCGCGGCGGAGGTGGTGGCTTGCAACGGTAGCAAGGGCAGGCCCGCGGCAGCGAAGGCGAGGCCACTCCGCTGGGGCAGCTCGATACGGCTGTGTCAGCGGCTTGAAGGCGATGCAGGGCCAACTCTGGGCAGTTGTGGTTGATGTGGTGTGGAACAGAGGTAGCCGACGGCTTCCCGGCTAATTAAGGCCTCGGTTTTAACTAGGCGGAGGCAACGATCGCAGCCGGCGGCTCAACTCGAGGCATTTGGCCATGGGGGCCTGCCGGCGAATGGACGACGTGTTGAAAGGCCGATAGCAGCAGGAGGTGGATGGCAGCAGTAGGTCTGGTTGTGGCCAGAGGACAGAGGCGTTGGTGGTGGCTCACCACGATAGTCAACATGGCAGGTCAACGGAGCGGGTCAACAGAGAAGTCCGAACCAGTGGAGAATCTGCTTCCGACTCGTGGATGGTCCAGCGAGTCCGTTTTTTTCAGCACCTTCCGTGAACTTTGTTGTAAGCCAGGCTCAATCTGACTTAGATTTGTACTCAGTTGAATTACCCGACCGGCCGACGGCAGAACTTCTGAAGAGTCTTGGCGACTCATGATCCTCATCATCCCATAACACAAGAAAAGTAAGCGCGAGTCCTAGGGCATCGTGGATCTTGTTTTCATCATGTGTGTCACCCCAAATTTTCCATCGTAGCCGTCCCTGTTTGACGTTTGGACGATCCTTCGCTCTCTTGCACAGAGGACAGAGGACGGGCGTGTGTGCCATCGCCGTCGAAGTTGCCTTTCGACTTTGATCTGATATTAAAACTTTTTCAATAGCAATCTGACGAAACCAGAGTTGATGTATAATCTTCTATGCCGGCTCTTTTCCATCCGACGAATTGCGAACATCTCGACTCCTGAGGAATTCCCTCCAAAAACTCAACACCACCGTGCGCGGACCCCATGGTGGGCGCCAACTGTCGTGGAAACGTCACTGTAGATGTCCTAGTGTGAGGACTTAGTCGTGAGGCCAACGCATCTATGCGGTAGCTTGAAGGGGTTGATCGGAATCGAGAGATGCAACTCGCAAGATGAAGATTTAGACAGCTTCGGGCCCCGGGAAACATCATCCAGTAACAACCTGATGTCTACTACACAACCTTCTTCTTATAGACGTTATTGAGCCTTCAAGTGCAGAGGTTTGTAGGACAGTAGCAAATTTTCCTCAAGTGGGTGACCTAAGGTTTATCAATCCGTAGGAGGCGTAGGATGAAGATGGTCTCTCTCAAGCAACCCTGCAACCAAATAACAAAGACTCTTGTGTCCCCAACACACCCAATACAATGGTAAATTGTATAGGTGCACTAGTTCGGCGAAGAGATGGTAATACAGGTGGTATATGGACGGTAGATAAAGGTTTTTGTAATCTGAAATATAAAAACAGCAAGGTAACTAATGATAAAAGTGAGCGTAAACGGTATTGCAATGCGTTGAAACAAGGCCTAGGGTTCATACTTTCACTAGTGCAAGTCCTCTCAACAATAATAACATAATTGGATCACATAACTATCCATCAACATGCAACAAAGAGTCACTCCAAAGTCACTAATAGCGGAGAATGAACGAAGAGATTATGGTAGGGTACGAAACCACCTCAAAGTTATTCTTTCCAATCAATTCGTTGGGCTATTCCTATAAGTGTCACAAACAGCCCTAGAGTTTGTACTAGAATAATACCTTAAGACACAAATCAACCAAAACCCTAATGTCACCTAGATACTCCAGTGTCACCTCGAGTATCCGTGGGTATGATTATACGATATGCATCACACAATCTCAGATTCATCTATTCAACCAACACATAGAACCTCAAAGAGTGCCCCAAAGTTTCTACCAGAGAATCATGACGAAAACGTGTGCCAACCCCTATGCATAGGTTCATGGGCGGAACCCGCGAGTTGATCACCAAAACATACATCAAGTGAATCACATGATATCCCATTGTCACCACAAATACGCACGGCAAGACATACATCAAGTGTTCTCAAATATTTAAAGACTCAATCTGATAAGATAACTTCAAAGGGGAAACTCAATCCATTACAAGAGAGTAGAGGGGGTAGAAAACATCATAGGATCCAAATATAATAACAAAGCTCGCGATACATCAAGATCGTATCACCTCAAGAACACGAGAGAGAGAGAGAGAGATCAAACACATAGCTACTGGTACATACCCTCAGCCCCGAGGGAGAACTACTCCCTCCTCGTCATGGAGAGCACGGGGATGATGAAGATGGACATCGGAGAAGGATTCCCCCTCCGGCAGGGTGCCGGAACGGGTCTAGATTGGCTTTCGGTGGCTACGGAGACTTCTAGCAGCGGAACTCCCGATTTATTGTGCTCTCGAATATTTTTAGGGTATATGGAGATATATAGGCGGAAGAAGTACGTCAGGGGAGCCATGAGGGGCCCACGAGGGTGGAGGGCGCGCCCCCCTACCTCATGGCCTCCTCGAAGCTTCCCTTACGTGGACTCCAAGTCTTCTGGGCTTCTTCTGATCCAAAAATAAGTTCCGTGAAGTTTCAGATCAATTGGACTCCGTTTGATTTTCCTTTTCTGCGATACTCTAAAACAAGGAAAAAAACAGAAACTGTCACTGGGCTCTAGGTTAATAGGTTAGTCCCAAAAATCATATAAAATGGCATATAAATGCATATAAAACATCCAAGGTTGATAATATAATAGCATGGAACAATCAAAAATTATAGATACGTTGGAGACGTATCAGCATCCCCAAGCTTAATTCCTGATCGTCCTCGAGTAGGTAAATGATAAAAACTGAATTTTTGATGTGGAATGCTACCTAACATATTTATCCATCTAGTTTGTGGCAAGAATATTCATATCCATAAGATTCAAGACAAAAGTTTAATATTGACATAAAAATAATAATACTTAAAGCATACTAACTAAGCAATCATTTCTTCTCAAAATAACATGGCCAAAGAAAGCTATCCCTACAAAATCATATAGTTTGGCTATGCTCTATCTTCATCACACAAAATATTTAAATCATGCACAACCCCGATGACAAGCCAAACAATTGTTTCATACTTTTGATGTTCTCAAACTTTTTTAATCTTCGCGCAATACATGAGCGTGAGCCATGGATATAGCACTATAGGTGGAATAGAATGGTGGTTGTGGAGAAGACAAAAGGGGAGAAGATAGTCTCACGTCGACTAGGCGTATCAACGGGCTATGGAGATGCCCATCAATAGATATCAATGTGAGTGAGTAGGGATTGCCATGCAACGGATGCACTAGAGCTATAAATGTATGAAAGCTCAACAAAAGAAACTAGTGGGTGTGCATCCAACTCGCTTGCTCATGAAGACCTAGGGCATTTTGAGGAAGCCCATCATTGGAATATACAAGCCAAGTTCTATAATGAAAGATTCCCACTAGTATATGAAAGTGACAACATAGGAGACTCTCTATCATGAAGATCATGGTGCTACTTTGAAGCACAAGTGTGGTAAAAGGATAGTAGCATTGCCCCTTCTCTCTTTTTCTCTCATTTTTTATTTTTTTTATTTGGGCCTTTCTCTCTTTTTTATTCTCTTTTTTTATTTGGGCTTCTTTGGCCTCTTTTATTTATTTATTTTCCTCCGGAGTCTCATTCCGACTTGTGGGGGAATCATAGACTACATCATCCTTTCCTCACTGGGACAATGCTCTAATAATGATGATCATCACACTTTTATTTTCTTACAACTCAAGAATTACAACTCGATACTTAGAACAAGATATGACTCTATATGAATGCCTCCGGCGGTGTACCGGGATGTGGAATGACTCATGAGTGACATGTATGAAAGAATTATGAATGGTGGCTTTGCCACAAATACGATGTCAACTACATGATCATGCAAAGCAATATGACAATGATGAAGTGTGTCATAATAAACGGAACGGTGGAAAGTTGCATGGCAATATATCTCGGAATGGCTATGGAAATGCCATAATAGGTAGGTATGGTGGCTGTTTTGAGGAAGATATATGGTGGGTTTATGGTACCGGCGAAAGTTGCGCGGTACTAGAGAGGCTAGCAATGGTGGAAGGGTGAGAGTGTGTATAATCCATGGACTCAACATTAGTCATAAAGAACTCACATACTTATTGCAAAAATCTATTAGTTATCGAAGTAAAGTACTACGCACATGCTCCTAAGGGGATAGATTGGTAGAAAAAGACCATCGCTCATCCCCGACCACCACTCATAAGGAGGACAATCAATAAATATGTCATGCTCCGGCTTCATCACATAACGGTTCATCATACGTGCATGCTACGGGAATCACAAACTTTAACACAAGTATCTCTCAAATTCACAACTACTCAACTAGCATGACTCTAATATTGCCATCCTCATATCTCAAAACAATCATCATGTATCAAACTTCTCATAGTATTCAATGCACTTTATATGAAAGTTTTTATTATATCCTCTTGGATGCCCATCATATTAGGACTAGTTTCATAACCAAAGCAAATTACCATGCTGTTCTAAAAGACTCTCAAAATAATATAAGTGAAGCGCGAGAGTTCATCTATTTCTTCAAAATAAAACCATCACCGTGCTCTAAAAAGATATAAGTGAAACACTAGAGCAAATGACAAACTACTCCAAAAGATATAAGTGAAGATCAATGAGTAGTCGAATAATTATGCAACTATGTGAAGACTCTCTAACATTTAATAATTTCAGATCTTGGTATTTTATTCAAACAGCAAGCAAAACTAAATAAAATAAAATGACGCTCCAAGCAAAACACATATCATGTGGAGAATAAAAATATAGCTCCAAGTTACCGATGAACGAAGACGAAAGAGGGGATGCCTTCCGGGGCATGCCCAAGCTCAGGATTTTGGTTGTCCTTGAATATTACCTTGGGGTTCCTTGGTCATCCCCAAGCTTAGGCTCTTGCCACTCCTTATTCCATAGTCCATCGAATCTTTACCCAAAACTTGAAAACTTCACAACACAAAACTTAATAGAAAACTCGTAAGCTCCGTTAGTATAAGAAAATAAATCACCACTTAGGTACTGTTGTGAACTCATTATTTATTTATATTGGTATTATATCTACTGTATTCCAACTTCTCTATGGTTCATACCCTCCGATACTACTCATAGATTCATCAAAATAAGCAAACAACACATAGAAAACAGAATTTGTCAAAAACAGAACAGTCTGTAGTAATCTGTATCAAACGTATACTTCTGGAACTCATAAAATTCTAAAATAAATTGTTGGACCTGAGTAATTTTTCTATTAATCATCTGCAAAAATAATTAACTAAATATCACTCTCCAATAAAAAATGTCAGCAATCTCGTGAGCGCTAAAGTTTCTATTTTTTACAGCATGATCGCAAAGACTTTCCCCAAGTCTTCCCAAAGGTTCTACTTGGCACAAACACTAATTAAAAGCATAAAACCACATATAAACATAGGCTATATGAATTATTTATTACTAAACAGGAGAAAAATCAAGGAACAAAAATAAAGTTGGGTTTCCTCCCAACAAGCGCTATCGTTTAACGCCCCTAACTAGGCATGATGATTTCAATGATGCTCACATAAAAGATAAGAATCGTAACATAAAGAGAGCATCATGAAGAATATGACTAGCACATTTAAGTCTAACCCACTTCCTATGCATAGGTATTTTGTGAGCAAACAATTTATGGGAACAATAATCAACTAGCATAGGAAGGCAAAACAAGCATAACTTCAAAACTTTTAAGCACATAGAGAGGAAACTTGATATTATTGCAATTCCTACAAGCATATATTCCTCCCTCATAATAATTTTCAGTAGCATCATGAATGAATTCAACAATATAACGAGCACCTAAAGCATTCTTTTCATGATCTATAAGCATAGAAATTTTACTACTCTCCACATAAGCAAGATTCTTCTCATTCGGAATAGTGGAAGTATCATAAGAAACTCGAATACTATAAATTGTTTCCACATTAGAAGAGTAATGTTCAGAAAAAGGGTAATCATAATCATGACAAGTTTTATAAATATAATCACTACTTTTTATAGCATATGTATCATCACAATAATCATCATAGATAGCAACTTTGTTCACATAATCAATTGGAACCTCTTCCGAAATAGTGGAATCATTACTAAATAAAGTCATGACCTCTCCAAATCCACTTTCATCAATATAATCATCATAAATAGGAGGCATGCTTTCATTATAATAAATTTGCTCATCAAAACTTGGGGGACAAAAAATATCATCTTCATCAAACATAGCTTCCCCAAGCTTGTGGGCTTTGCATATCATTAGCATCATGGATATTCAAGGAATTCATACTAACAACATTGCAATCATGCTCATCATTCAAATATTTAGTGCCAAACATTTTAACGCATTCTTCTTCTAACACTTTGGCACAATTTTCCTTTCCATCATACTCACGAAAGATATTTAAAAGATGAAGCGTATGAGGCAAACTTAATTCTATTTTTTGTAATTTTCTTTTATAAACTAAACTAGTGATAAAACAAGAAACTAAAAGACTCGATTGCAAGATCTAAAGATATACCTTCAAACACTCACCTCCCCGGCAACGGCGCCAGAAAAGAGCTTGATGTCTACTACACAACCTTCTTCTTGTAAACGTTATTGGGCCTCCAAGTGCAGAGGTTTGTAGGACAGTAGCAAATTTCCCTCAAGTGGATGACCTAAGGTTTATCAATCCGTAGGAGGCATAGGATGAAGATGGTCTCTCTCAAGCAACCCTGCAACCAAATAACAAAGACTCTTGTGTCCCCAACACACCCAATACAATGGTAAATTGTATAGGTGCACTAGTTCGGCGAAGAGATGGTAATACAGGTGGTATATGGACGGTAGATAAAGGTTTTTCTAATCTGAAATATAAAAACAGTAAGGTAACTAATGATAAAAGTGAGCGTAAACGGTATTGCAATGCGTTGAAACAAGGCCTAGGGTTCATACTTTCACTAGTGCAAGTCCTCTCAACAATAATAACATAATTGGATCACATAACTATCCCTCAACATGCAACAAAGAGTCACTCCAAAGTTACTAATAGCAGAGAACGAACGAAGAGATTATGGTAGGGTACGAAACCACCTCAAAGTTATTCTTTCCAATCAATTCGTTGGGCTATTCCTATAAGTGTCACAAACAGCCCTAGAGTTCGTACTAGAATAACGCCTTAAGACACAAATCAACCAAAACCCTAATGTCACCTAGATACTCCAGTGTCACCTCGAGTATCCGTGGGTATGATTATACGATATGCATCACACAATCTCAGATTCATCTATTCAACCAACACATAGAACCTCAAAGAGTGCCCCAAAGTTTCTACCGGAGAATCACGACGAAAACGTGTGCCAACCCCTATGCATAGGTTCATGGGCGGAACCCACGAGTTGATCCCCAAAACATACATCAAGTGAATCACGTGATATCCCATTGTCACCACAGATACGCACGGCAAGACATACATCAAGTGTTCTCAAATATTTAAAGACTCAATCCGATAAGATAACTTCAAAGGGGAAACTCAATCCATTACAAGAGAGTAGAGGGGGGAGAAAACATCATTGGATCCAAATATAATAGCAAAGCTCGCGATACATCAAGATCGTATCACCTCAAGAACACGAGAGAGAGAGAGAGAGAGAGATCAAACACATAGCTACTGGTACATACCCTCAGCCCCGAGGGAGAACTACTCCCTCCTCATCATGGAGAGCACCGGGATGATGAAGATGGCCACCGGAGAAGGATTCCCCCTGCGCAGGGTGCCGGAACGGGTCTAGATTGGCTTTCGGTGCATACGGAGGCTTCTGGCGGCGGAACTCCCGATCTATTGTGCTCTCGGATGTTTTTAGGGTATATGGAGATATATAGGCGGAAGAAGTACGTCAAGGGAGCCACGAGGGGCCCACGAGGGTGGAGGGCGCGCCCCCCTACCTCGTGGCCTCCTCGAAGCTTCCCTTATGTGGACTCCAAGTCTTTTGGGCTTCTTCTGATCCAAAAATAAGTTCCGTGAAGTTTCAGGTCAATTGGACTCCGTTTGATTTTGCTTTTCTGCGATACTCTAAAACAAGGAAAAAACAGAAACTGGCACTAGGCTCTAGGTTAATAGGTTAGTCCCAAAAATCATATAAAATGGCATATAAATGCATATAAAACATCCAAGGTTGATAATATAATAGCATGGAACAATCAAAAATATAGATACGCTGGAGACGTATCACAACCCTACATGTTGTTTGTGGCTAGGTCTCATTATCATCATGAGGGAGTCGCCGTAACTCCGGCTCGTCTGGTTGTGTCTAGACTTAATGATTATTCAACTTGTCCCTCTTGGGGTGCCCTGCCCCTCCTTATATATGTTGAAGGGGCGGGTTACATGTAGAGTCCAACTCGGACTTAGACTTAACTATTCTGACTTCTCTCCATGGGCTTCTCTCCATGGGCTTCTAACGTTTTGGGCTTCTTAACTGTTGATTTACAATCTGGCTTAAATGTCTGGCTTAACTGTTCGGCTTGACTGTCCAGCTTAACTGTCCAGCTTAACCATCTGACTTAACTGTCTGCTTAACTATCCGGGTTACATGACTGTGTCTACCCGGTTACATGACTGTGTCTGCCGGGTTACATGACTGTGTCTGCCGAGTTACATGACTGTGTCTGCCAGCTTACAATGCTTAACTGTTCCTGCCGGCTTATAGTCTGTCGGGTCACCAATGAAACATCAAGTCCCAGCCGGGTCATATCTCCGGCCAGGTCATATCGCGGGATATATCCCCGACAGTGGGTAAACGAATTACTATCGAGCAATTGATAGAATTGAGCATAGTTATGAGAATATCTAGGTATGATCATGTATATAGGCATCACGTCCGAGACAAGTAGACCGAAACAATTCTGCATCTACTACTATTACTCCACACATCGACCGCTATCCAGCATACATCTAGAGTATTAAGTTCATAAGAACAGAGTAATGCTTTAAGGAAGATGACATGATGTAGAGGGATAAACTCATGCAATATGATATAAACCCCATCTTTTTATCCTCGGTGGCAACAATACAATACGTGTCGGTTCCCTTTCTGTCACTGGGATCGAGCACCGCAAGATTGAACCCAAAGGTAAGCACTTCTCCCATTGCAAGAAAGATCAATCTAGTAGGCCAAACCAAACTGATGGTTATGTTTCCTAACCATAGACATGAGTTGTCATTTGATTAACGGGATCACATCATTAGAGAATGATGTGATTGACTTGACCCATCTGTTAGCTTAGCACGATGATCGTTTAGTTTGTTGCTATTGCTTTCTCCATAACTATACATGTTCCTATAACTATGAGATCATGCAACTCCCGAATACCGGAGGAACACTTTGTGTGCTACCAAATGTCACAACGTAACTGGGTGATTATAAAGGTGCTCTACAGGTGTCTCCGATGGTGTTTGTTGAGTTGGCATGGATCAATATTGGGGTTTGTCACTCCGATTGTCGGAGAGGTATCTCTGGGCCCTCTCGGTAATGCACATCACTATAAGCCTTGCAAGCAATGTGACTAATGAGTTAGTTGCGGGATGATGCATTACGGAACGAGTAAAGAGACTTGCCGGTAACGAGATTGAACTAGGTATTGGGATACCGACGATCGAATCTCGGGCAAGTAACATACCGATGACAAAGGGAACAACGTATGTTGTTATGCGGTTTGACCGATAAAGATCTTTGTAGAATATGTAGGAACCAATATGAGCATCCAGGTTCTGCTATGGGTTATTGACCAGAGACGAGTCTCGGTCATGTCTACATAGTTCTCGAACCCGTAGGCTCCGCACGCTTAAAGTTCGGTGACGGTCGGTATTATGAGTGTATGTGTTTTGATGTAACAAAGGTAGTTCGGAGTCCTGGATGTGATCACGGACATGACGAGGAGTGTCGAAATGGTCAACACGTAAAGATTGATTTATTGGACGGCTAGATTCGGACACCGGAAGTGTTCCGGATGGTTTCGAAGAAAACCGTAGTGCCGGAGGGGTTACCGGGACCCCCCGGGGAAGTATTGGGCCTTAGTGGGCCTGAGGGGGGAGAGAGGGCTGCAGCACAGGAGGTGGTGCACCCCCTCCCATGAGGAGTCCGAATTGGACTAGGGGAGAGGGGCGCGACCCCTCTTTCCCTCCCCCTCTCCCTCTCTTTCCTTCCCCCTTCCCTCTTCCTAGTTGGACTAGGAAAGGATGAATCCTCTTCCTAGTAGGAAGAGGATTCCTCCTCTCCTTGGGGCGCACCAAGGCTGGCCAACCTTCCCCCCTTGCTCCTTTATATACGGGGGCGGGGGGCACCCAAAGAGACACAAGTTGATCAGTTGATCTTTTAGCCGTGTATGGTGCCCCCTCCACCATAATCCACCTCGGTTATATCGTAGCGATGCTTAGGCGAAGCCCTGTTCCGGTAGCATCATCATCACCGTCTCACACCGTCATGCTGACGAAACTCTCCCTTGAAGCTCTACTGGATCGTGAGTTCGCGGGCCGTCACCGAGCTGAACGTGTGCAGATCACGGAGGTGTCGTACGTTCGGTACTAGGGATCGGTCGATCGTGAATACGTATGACTACATCAACCGCGTTGTCATAATGCTTTCGCTTATGGTCTACGAGGGTACGTGGATGACACTCTTCCCTCTCGTTGTTATGCACCACCATGATCTTGCGTGTGCGTAGGAATTTTTTTGAAATTACTGAGTTCCCCAACAGGAGCATGGTATAGTTGGTACTCCTGGATCTCCTAGTTTCTTTGGTATTCCACCTTTAAAAGTATAACTAGCAAGCATGGTGGAAATTTCATCTTCCGGTATCTTTCTTTTATTTGTGAAAATATCTTTCATATACTTAGCATAAGGATTCATTTTAAGCATATCACTCAAACGCATACGCAAAAAGATAGGTCTAATCATTTCAGCAAAGCGCTCAAAATCCTCATCATCCTTTTTCTTGGATGGTTTAGGAGGAAAAGGCATGGGTTTCTGAACCCATGGTTCTCTGTCTTTACCGTGCTTCCTAGCAACGAAGTCTCTCTTATCATAACGTTGATTCTTTGATTGTGGGTTATCAAGATCAACAGCAAGTTCAATCTCTACATCATTGTCATTGATAGGTTGAGCATCAACATGAACATCATCATTAATATTATCACTAGGTTCATGTTCATTACCAGATTGTGTTTCAGCATCAGAAATAGAAATATCATTGGGATTCTCAAGTGTGTCAACCACAGGTTCACTAGAAGCATGCAAAGTTCTATCATTTTTTTTCTTCTTGGAAGAAGAACTAGGTGCATCAACATTAATTCTCTAAGAATCTTGCTCAATTCTCTTGGGGTGGCCCTCAGGATACAAAGGTTCCTGAGTCATTTTACCCCCTCTAGTCATAACTCTAACAGCATTATCATTTTTCTTATTATTTAATTCATTGAGCAAATCATTCTGAGCTTTAAGTACTTGTTCTACTTGAGTGGTAACCATAGAAGCATGTTTACTAATGAGTTTAAGTTCACCTTTAACTCTAGACATATAATCACTCAAGTGTTCAATCATATAAGCATTACATTTCAATTGTCTACCAACATAAGCATTGAAGTCTTTTTTTAACCATAAAATTATCAAACTCATCCAAGCATTGGCTAGCAAACTTAGTAGATGGAATTTCACATTTATCAAATCTATAGAGAGAATTTACCTTTACTACCTGTGTCGGGTTATCAAGTCCATGTATTTCTTCAATAGGTGGTAAATTCTTAACATCTTCAGCTTTGGTACCTTTTTCTTTCATAGATTTCTTTGCCTCTTGCATATCTTCAGAACTGAGAAATAGAATCCCCTTTTCTTCGGAATTGGCTTAGGAGTTGGTTCAGGGAGTGTCCAATCATTTTCATTACTCAACATGTTATTCAATAGCAATTCAGCTTGATCAATAGTTCTTTCCCTGAAAACACAACCAGCACAACTATCCAGGTGGTCTCTGGAAGCTTCAGTTAGTCCATTATAAAAGATATCAAGTATTTCATTTTTCTTGAGAGGATGATCAAGCAAAGCATTAAGTAACTGGAGAAGCCTCCCCCAAGCTTGTGGGAGACTCTCTACTTCAATTTGCACAAAATTATATATTTCCCTTAAGGCAGCTTGTTTCTTATGAGTGGGGAAATATTTAGAAGAAAAGTAATAAATCATATCCTGGAGACTACGCACGCAGCCAGGATCAAGAGAATTAAACTATGTTTTAGCATCACCCTTTAATGAGAACAGAAACAACTTAAGGATAAAGTAATAGCGAGTTTTCTCATCATTAGTGAACAGGGTGGCTATATCATTTATTTTAGTAAGATGTGCCACAATAGTTTCAGATTCATAGCCATAAAAAGGATCAGATTCAACCAAAGTAATTAACTCTGGGTTGACAGAGAAATCATAATCCTTTTCGGAAATAAAGATAGGTGAAGTAGCAAAAGCAGGGTCATATTTCATTCTAGCATTGAGAGATTTTTCTTTAAGCTTAGCTAATAATTTCTTAAGATCATATCTATCACTACAAGCTAAGAAGTCTAGCAGTTTCTTCATCCATAACATAACCCTCAGGAACAATAGGCAATTCATATCTAGGGGGAGAATCTTCATCATCACTTTCATCGATATTATTAGTTTCAATAATTTCATTCTCTCTAACCCTAGCTAGTTGTTCATCAAGAAATTCACCTAATGGCACAATATTATCAAGCATAGAAGTAGTTTCATCATAAGTATCATGCAAAGCAGAAGTGGCATCATCAATAATATGCGACATATCAGAATGAAAAGCAGGTGTAGGTGTCGCAAGTTATAAGGTGAATCAAGTGCAGAGCTAGATGGCAGTTCCTTACCTCCCCTCGTAGTTCAGGAAAAAATCTTGATTCCTTTATCTTTCAAGTTCTTCATAGTGATCAGCAGATATAAATCCCAAGTGACTCAAAGAATAGAGCTATGCTCCCCGGCAACGGCACTAGAAAATAGTCTTGATAACCCACAAGTATAGGGGATCGCAATAGTTTTCGAGGGTAGAGTATTCAACCCAAATTAATTGATTCGACACAAGCGGAGCCAAAGAATATTCTCAAGAATTAAAAGTTGAGTTGTCAATTCAACCGCACCTGAAAGACTTAATATCTGCAGCAAAGTATTTAGTAGCAAACTAATATGATAGTAGTGGTAACGGTGGCAAAAGTAATGGTATTGGTTTTGTAGTGATTGTAACAGTAGCAACGAAAAAGTAAATAAGCGAAGATCAATATGTGAAAAGCTCGTAGGCAATGGATCAGTGATGGATAATTATGTCGGATGTGATTCCTCATGCAATAGTTATAACATAGGGTGACACAGAACTAGCTCCAATTCATCAATGTAATGTAGGCATGTATTCGGAATATAGTCATCCGTGCTTATGGAAAAGAACGTGCATGAAATCTTTTGTCCTACCCTCCCGTGGCAGCGGGGTCCTATTGGAAACTAAGGGATATTAAGGCCTCATTTTAATAGAGTATCGGACCAAAGCATTAACACTTAGTGAATACATGAACTCCTCAAACTACGGTCATCACCGGTAAGTATCCCGATTATTGTCGCTTCGGGGTTAACGGATCATAACACATAATAGGTGACTATAGACTTGCAAGATAGAATCAAGAACTCACATATATTCATGAAAATATAATAGGTTCGGATCTGAAATCATGGCACTCGGGCCCTAGTGACAAGCATTAAGCATAGCAACATCAATCTCAGAACATAATGGATACTAGGGATCAAACCTTAACAAAACTAACTCGATTACATGATAAATATCATCCAAACCATCACCGTCCAGCAAGCCTACGATGGAATTACTCATGCACGGCAGTGAGCATCATGAAATTGGTGATGGAGGTTGGAGGAAGGTTGATGATGATGATGGCGACGGATTTCCCTCTCCGGAGCCCCGAACGGACTCCAGATCAGCCCTCCCGAGAGAGATTAGGGCTTGGCGGCAGCTCCGTATCGTAAAACACGATGAATCCTTCTCTCTGATTTTTTTTCTCCCCGAACGTGAATATATAGAGTTGGAGTTGAGGTCAGTGGAGCACCAGGGGGGCCCACGAGGCAGGGGACGCGCCCAGGGGGGTAGGTGCGCCTCCCACCCTCGTGGACAGGGTGTGGGCCCCTGGCCTTGATTCTTTCGCCAGTATTTTTTATATATTCCAAAAATATTCTCCGTTGATTTTCAGGTCATTCCGAGAACTTTTATTTCTGCACAAAAATAACACCATGGCAATTCTGTTGAAAACAACGTCAGTCCAGATTAGTAGCATTCAAATCATGCAAGTTAGAGTCTAGAACAAGGGAAAAAGTGTTTGGAAAAGTAGATACGATGGAGACGTATCACTTCCCCATGTGGGAGTTCAGTCCGGAGGAACCACGGACCTTGAAGCGCTTCTTTGGCACCACGCACGAAGATATATGGAAGCATCTCTTCAAGGCTCAGAAAATTTGGCTGATGAAGACCGAAGACATCGGACTCGACATCGAGAACCCGGCCTCAGCGGTAAGCATAATTTTTCGAAGACCTATTCGGTCAGTAATTCAGATATAATATATTGTCTGCCTTCCGTACGGGGCTGGATGGCAAAGGCGGAGCGGATCAACTGTCCGGCAGCGCTGCCTGAGACTCAGACACACCCCAGCTAACTGAGATGCTGGTCCCGGCGCCCTATCGGGCGCCGGAGAAGAAGGCCAAGAAGAAGAAAGGCAAGGAGGCCAAGGGAGGCCCCCGCCACAATGGTCCTTCAGACATAGTGTCCGGAGAGACCGAAGCCCTCTCTTCCCACGAGGGAGACGAGGAAGAAGAGGAGGAGGAGGTGGTGGTGGAAAGCAACTCCCCTCGTAAGGGGAGGGAGAAGAAGGGCGGCCTCCGAGGACCCGAAGGGGGAGGCACCCAAGAGAGGGAAGGTGGTCCTCTCAGACAGTTCGGACTCAGAGTCCGAACTAGTCCCCAAGAGACCTCCTAGGGTGAATCCCCTGGCCGAATCATTAGTATTCAGAAACCTACTGTTTATCTTCGGTCTCCTTGCTTCCATTATATAAGTTATTTTGTCTATTAGCCTTTCGGACCTCCTCGTGAGCTCCCGCAAACTCCATTATCGGAGGGGAATTCTCTGCCGCCCAAGATGGCAGAGAGTGACACTCCGCCTCGAGCCCCCTCGCCTATCGCCGTGGAGGACACCGAAGTGTCGCCCCGAAGGGCCTCTCCTGGCTGACAGGGGGCGAATGAGGCCGTCGAGAGAGCGCCCGAGGTTAATACCTCGGTCGTCGAAAACCTAGGGGAGGCGACCCCTATGATGACCGACGGTGGGGACCCCCAACAATTCAGGCCCCAGCCAAACACCGTTCTGGAGACCAACACGGCTCCGGGATCGGACAAGCAGCCCCCTTCGAAAGAGGGGGGAGGAGCGTCAGCTCCATCGGCAGCCTCCGCTAATCCGGAGGCGCCCAACGCTCTGGAGGAAGCACTGCAAAGTGCTTCCATTGTGGAGGAGCACCGCACCCTGATGGGTGCGGTTATGGGGAAGGTTTAGTCCGCTAAAAACGAACTGAATGAAGCCTTCTGCAGCCTACTAACAGGCTTTGAGGTATGCGATGTAATGTTCTAAATACCTTTTATATAGAAGACTAATCCTATATACAGACAGTAGCCCCTGAGACTCTGTCCGGTATAGAAGAAACCGGACAGAGGATCCACATAGTATTCGGGAAAGTAACATACTGTGTTGATATCCTACCACAGAAGTTTCCGACCTCAATCAGAAGCTTCAGGTGGCTGATGAGGAACTCGACCGCATTAATAAGCAGTTCGACGAGACGCAAGGTATGCATACAATGTTGATAAAGAATTTATTTTTTATATTAGAAGTGATATGTATATTTAGAGGTTAACTCATTGAATGCTTTGATTATGATCGCAGATGGCGCAGCCGAGGTCGAGACCCTCAAAGGCGCCCTCGCCCAGGCCAAGAAAGAGACGAAGGCGAATAAGGCAGCCGCTGACAAAGTGGCTACTGAACTAAAGACCGAGCAAGCTGCCCGCCACCAACACGAAGCTCGGGTGGCCGAAGTTGAGCAGGAGCTGAAGGATGCCATCAACAAATGCGAAACCTTGGAGGAGAAGACTTCGGCCCAATCGTCCGAGTTTGCCAAGGCTCTTCAAGATGCCAAAGAAGCGTGGATCGAGTCCCGTAGTGCTCGCGAAGAGATCCATCAGGCGGGGCAGATAGCGGGTGGTAAGTTCTTTCTTTTGCAGAGTATCTTTGGAGGTCACAGGTATGCTTTGCTCACCCAAGTGTGGAGTTCTCCAGGCGCGTTTGCGGATCTTCCGAAGAGTGCCACCGATGCCGCACAATTCTTCCGAGCCCAGGAGGGGA
Organism: Triticum urartu; assembly: GCF_056163025.1. Lineage (NCBI taxonomy): Eukaryota > Viridiplantae > Streptophyta > Magnoliopsida > Poales > Poaceae > Triticum > Triticum urartu. The sequence continues at coordinate 545,963,228 of NC_141878.1, read as the reverse complement.
ACTCGGCCGAGAAGTTGTTTTGGTCACAATTTCTCGTGCCGGAGCACCCGACGCCTCTGAATGACCAGTTGAAGTAGCTGACGGAGCTGCATACTGAAGATATTTTAATATTTTTTTGTAAAAGTGAAGATTTGCAAAAATGATAAATAAAATTGTAGGTAATATGAAGAGAGAAGAGAAGATATCATTAGTTTAGGAAATAGAGGTTCATTCCAAAAGGTATTGGTAATTAAAATCCCAACTTCAGGTTTTTAAGCGTGGCAAATCAGAGTTTTTTATGGCTATTTATGTTGGTGAGAGGATGACAAATTTAGTTTGCAAGCACCACAATTTCCCGGTAAAAAGATAAACTAATGCGGATTTTCCATGATTGCCAACTAAACTTGCCATCCTCAACAAACATAAATTGCCATAAAAAATGTTTGATTAGCCATGGTTAAAAATCTGAAGTCAGATTTGTAGTTGAGTCTAAAGTTATTGGAAAAATATGGCTAGTTCGATGAAACTTTAGAAATAAAATGTTTGTTACTTTACGGGAAATTCATGGTTTTGTATTAACCAAATTTCAAGAATTTTTTGTATTTTTGTTTTTTTTCTAATTTTTAATCTTACCTACTAATAAAGCAGGAACTGTTTCTGGTCGTCCGTCGTGCATTTTACAAATAAACCCCCCAGTTTTCTCTAAATCAACCCGCAGTACACGTTTAAGTTACAAACGAACCGTTTTTTTATTTTCCCAGAAAACCCCCTGATATTTTAGATAATCAGCCTGCCGTCCAGTTTTAAGTCAGCCGAAACGTTTTTTTCCGTTTACACAAAGAAACCCTTGACGTTTTGGTTATCAATCCACAGTTTATGTAAAACAAAACTATCCATATCTTTTAAACCGTAACTTCGATTTTAACATATTATATATGAAATTTGATTAAAAATATGTAGAATCTAAATATGATATTATTTTTAGCTGTTAAGTATTTTCTAAAATATTATGTTTGGTGCAAACTTAATCTATAGTGCATAGTCCGTTTTTCTTTCGTACAGTCAGTGATTCTAATTGCAAATAAACATCTATTAAAACCAGTGTGAGAGAAAAAAACATCAAGAACCAGACATGCAGACCTATGAAAAATCTTGCAGGGAAAACAACATATTTTTCATATTATTTCGAGCGAGTGTGCACGCGTGCGCGAGAGAGAGAGACCTTAGGACTGACCACATTCAAACGCGTTTTAATTGTGTGAGCACCGAGGTTACTGTCGGCAACACAAATGTGATGCCATGTGAAACTAAAAGATGCGGGCCTATTAAGGTCTTGAGTCATGATTATTGGGTTAAGAGTGTGTGTTATTTTCTTTCCCGTTGCAACGCACGGGCTTTTTTGCTAAAATCTTTAGTCAACTTACCAAAATATTTAGGTTTGTCCATTTACCACTTCTCTAAATTGTTATTAATTTTGTGTTGATTGGGCTGTCACGTGTGAAATTGCCATCACTTCATCACGGCAACCACTTTACCGAAAAAGCCCCCCCCCCCCCCCCCCCACTTCATCGTGGCAACTACTTTCAATAGAGCAATGGACCAAATGTACAGAATTATACTGTTTGGACATGTGACGAGCCAAGACTTGTGGTAATATATGTACTAGTAATTAAACTTAGACCTATGCAATAGTTGAGGGACTAAAACTTTGTTTTTTTCTATAAAGTAAGCCAGACAAGTACTCCGTTGATGATATTGTTCGGGAAATAATGATCTAGATGCAAAACAAAATGATCTAGATGCAATTTCAATACATGACACAAAAGAATGATTTAAAATCTGGCACATGATGGTTGGAGTTGCCCCCCCCCCCCCCCCCCCCTGATGGGTACAATCTGCTGGCCCATCACCTGTGACTGGAGGTAAAATAATCGACATAGATGAGGGTTTTGGCCCGCCAGATATGCATGCTATGTGCCAGCGCCCCTCGATTCTTGTTGCATCCTAAATTTTGGTTTTCAAAATTTCGTGGTCCCTCAAGTGTGTAAACTATCTAAATTTGTTCCTTCATTCCATTGCAAGTAATTTTATCGACCATGTCGTGGAACATTCTTACATGTAGCAACCAAGTCAGCATGAAAATGAGAAAGGAAAACTAAAACAAAACGAATAACTTGAAGGGTTTTTTTGCAAATGAAACCAATTAACATAATTTTGGGTGGAAATATATTTTACATTCTCTAATTTGTATGGAACTTATATGGGGAAAAGTGCATACTGAAAAAAAATTAAAAAGATTTTGTAAAAAGGAAGGTTTGCAAAAATGTAGGTAATATGAAGATAGAAGAGAAGATATTATCAAGTTTAGGAAATACCGAAATAGAGGTTTATTTCAAAAGGTATTGGTAATGTTAAAATCCCAACTCCAGGTTTTTAAGCATGGCAAATCATAGTTTTTATGGCTATTTATGTTGGTGTGAGGATGAAGAATTTACTTTGCAAACATCGCAATTTCCTGGCAAAAAGATAAACTAAGGCAGATTTTCCATGATTGCCAACTAAACTTGCCACCTCGACAAACATAAATTGCCATAAAAAATGTTCGATTAGCCATGGTAAAAAAAAACTGAAGTCAGATTTGTAGTTGAGTTCAAAGGTATTGGAAAATACGGCAATTTTGATGAAAATTTAGAAATAAAACCTATGTTACTTTACTGGAAATCCATGGTTTTGCAAAAGTTAACCAATTTTCAAGATTTTTTGGTTGAAATATTTCTATTTTTTAAATTTTTAATATTCCTAAAATCTTAGTCGGTTTACTAAATATTTAGGTTTGCCAATTTACCATTTCTCTAAATTATTATTGATTTTGTGTTGATTGGGCTGCCACGTGTGAAATTGCCATCACTTCATCCCGGCAACCACTTTCAATAGAGCAATGGACCAAATGTACTGAATTATACTGTTTGGACATGTGACGAGCCAAGACTTATGACGATATATTGTAATGGTAATTAAACTTAGACCTATGCAATAGTTGAGGGACTAAAACTTTGTTTTTTTTTCTATAAACTACTCCCTCCGTCCGCGAATAAGTGTACTTCTAGCCTTTGTTCTAAGTCAAAGTTTTAAAATTTTGACCAAATATATACAAAAGAGTAGTAACATATATGACATAAAATTGATATAATATGAAATTATAATTCAAAACGAATCTAGTGATACTAATTTAGTGTCATAAATGCGAAAGTCCATTTCTGCACCCGAGCTCATCTGCACCCGCGACGACAAAAAAAATCAAAACAAATACTAGAAAGATTCAAAAAATTCCAAATAAAATTTGTGTGATAGACATTTTGATGCGTGAGGCCCGCTCCAAATTTCAAGTCATTTGGACATATGAGCAGCTCTCAGCAAAAAAGAAAAATTGGGGGTCTGTAAAAATGTTTACTGTTCATGTACTGTTTTGGTCCGATTTGTCTTTTTTGCTGAGAGCTTCTCATATGTCCAAATGACTTGAAATTTGGGGCGGGCCTCACGCATCAAATTGTCTACCATACAAATTTTATTTGGAATTTTCTGAATTTCTTTTAAAAAATTTATGAATTTTTTTCTAACCCGGTGCAGATGAGCCTGGGCACCAAAACGCCCTACTCCCTATAAAGTTGGTCAAAGTTTTAAAACTTTGACTTAAGACAAAAGCTAGAAGTACACTTATTCATGGACGGAGCGAGTAAGCAAGACAAGTACTCCATTGATGATATTGTAGGGGAAATAATGATCTAGATGCAATTTCAATACATGACACAAAAGAATAATTCAGAATTTGGCACTCCCTTGGATCCATATTAATTGTCGCTGATTACTACAACTAAAGCAGCGACAATTCATCTGAATCGGAGGGAGTAATGCAATTTGTACAAGAGACCTACTACTAGCTGTGGTCCTATATCCTTGCCTTTTTGTGTTTGCTACATGCATGTGTGGTTGCCCCTTTGGGTACCATGCATGGAGTGCAAGTAGTAAAACAGAGGAAGTAGGGGAATGGCGATATGACTTTACCTTCGGGACCGCACGTATAAATGATGCCCGTAGTGCCCTCAATGCCATCTTGTAGAAAAGCTACGTGCTCTTAAGCAATGGCCGTAGCATACGGGGTCGTTCAACAGAACAGACCGGTTCACATGTGTTGCTACCTACAGTACCACCTAACCAATTGAATTAGCTAGTGTGCTGAAAAACTCAAGGACGCTGCCCAAAAACTGCAGTTGCACAGTATTACTCGCTGCCTTGTTCGGATGTCCTAAACGAAATTAACACCTGCACGCTGTCATTCTGATAAACGTCGATGGAGCAAAGCTTCGTGTGGTACTACAAACCTAACGCGCGCTTGACGCTTCGCTCGATGAGGCGCTTGCCATGTCGCTTGTTCCACGTACGCACCACGTTACAGCACAGCACTCAAACACGTACTACCACTGATAGCTTTTGAGGACCATCTTCCTTTTTTTCCGGGGAACCATCGACGTGTACTTTCCAGAACGCATAGCTCACATCGACATCCATTCCCAACAGCTATGAATTCCCGGTAGTTCGCGGCCAGGTGGGTTCACGGGCTAGAGCATATGCACATTCATGCCGATTCCACCGTACGCGCAACGGCCCGACCTATACTAGCGGTACGACCCAACTTACGTGGTAGTAGCTCGGAGAATTTACAGCGTTCTGGACGCCCGTTCGCCCGCTCCGACGTGCGTGCGTACGTGGTAATATGTGCCGACGTGCCCGTGGATTGTGGCCGCGCGGCCGGCGACTCTCCCCTGCCACTGCCAGCCGGAGGCACGCACGTACGCGCGCGTAGGGTAAGGGCAGTCGATGGCGGATTCGATCGAGCCAGCCGAGCGACGCACTACGGCGCACACGTCGTCGAGTGGACGTCAGGACGTGCTGGTTCGATCGATCGAGAGGGAGAACATGATGGTGCCGACTTGCGATGGATGGATGGATGGATGGATGCCGGCCGGTACTCGGTCGACCGCTGAGGTCTAGCTAGTTGGTTGCCCAACCCTTTTGTTTGGTCCCCGAGCTCGGTGCACTTGTACTGCGTGCAACTGGATGGATGTTCGGGGAAGGGAATTTACGTGGGCAGCCCCGTTCCCGTGCTGGATGGAGGCGGGTAAGTACGGCTCACAGGCTTGACTAGGACGTGGAAAGCAGTGACTTTATCTCGGAACATGCTTCACTAGTAGTACAAGCTCTACCCACTCTTGCCACTGTTTTTTTTTCTCTTCTTCAAATTATGCAGGGATAGCAGAAATAGGAATGATAAACATGCCACAAATTTAACCGCGCAAATACATGCGTTACCCCACTACAACCTCCGTCTGGAATTAACTGTTGTTGAAAGGAGTGTATCTAGCGAGTATTTGCATATTATATACTCCAGTAATTCAATCTCTAGTCATTCTTAATTCGTCACACCTAGGATACGTTCTATCTCCAAAAGGAAGAAAGGAAGCATTTCATCTTATTTCAAGCATTCCTGCGTTTGGTACAGTTAGGCATGAAGACATGAATCCCAACAACAAAAGCATGCCAATAGTACGTATCAGTCACTGACAGGAACCTTCAACCCCACCCCTGACCCCCAGGCCACAACGCAACGGCCCTTCCCAACCAATCAGGCACGTCGGCCTAACCAAATATCTCCAACAATCCGATCTCCCCGTAGCTCCGTGGATCATGTGAGCACGCAGCACCCACCACACCTCACCTCTTTGCAGTTGAATCTCGCCACCGATCACTGACTGACGTGCATGCAGCCTCTGACAAGCTGAGGTGGTCCTAGGTAGGAAGAGTCGAGTGGTAGTGGAGAGATCTGCCGCCCGACAGCAAGATCAGACCCATATTTATGCTTTGAGGAGAACACCACCCAAAAAGCCTACCCCCCTCCCTATCTGCATTCACAGCTTGACGCGGCCCTGCACTTGTCACCATATGGAGTATCTGCATCACCACACCACCAGATGAGATCCTCTGCGCCAAAAACCTCCGGTCAACTTTTATATGGCCGCCGTGCTCTCCAGGAGAGGGACAGCGCATGGAGCACCAAAATATTTCCGTGGAAAATCAGTGGATATGTGAGTTGAATATTACTACGCGCCGTGGATGGAAAGGCGAGTGAAGTCGTAGGCAGTGTCGTGCTGTGCATGCCTCGCCTTTTATGCAAAGGGGGTTGCTGGCCATGGTTATGATCACCAATCGGGGAGTGATTGGCTGCGGCATGTTTGGTCCCAATTAAGCGGCGAGCGCTGCGGCATCCAAAGTCCCGTCTTAAAAAGCTAAAGGAGACAGGGAGCTCCATCAATAGGGCTGGAACTCGATGGTTGTTCCGGACTGCCGCCCCTGGCTTGCTTTGGCATCTGATGTGACCATTTACTAGCCACTGGCCGACGGCAACTCCTGTGATACTCCTACCACATCACAGGGCCATTCTTCCACACCCAAAAAAGGTAGAAAATGACATATGTCTATCTATTATTATAAAAAAATATTAAGAGCATCTACATCCGAACATTGCAAATCCGGCCCCTCAAACATCCACGGACGCGCTCGGGCGTGTCCGCGTGCACTGACGGGCACGTCTAAATTAGCCACTTTGCATCCACCTCTCTCATATTTCATCCTCTAGATCCATACAAAGCATGCAAAAGAAATCCTACGTACTAATTTACTACATCTACGTACTACCCTACCTACTATTCGTCGTCGGAGATGTTCACGATAACGGTGCCGGACGTTGGCTGGACGGGCGGGTAGGAGGGCTCCGGCTCATCCTCCTCCTACTCGACCTCATCCATGTAGGCGAACATCTCTGCCTCCTCCACAACCTCTTGCGCCTTCATCTCCTGCCGGCGAGGGCTTCTTTCCTTCGCAGTCGACTTCGGCCGGAAGGAATCGAGGATGGCCTGCTGCTTCGTCTGCAGATCCCCATCGCCAGCGTCCCCCACGTCCTTATCCTTCGGCTCATCCTCCTCCCCCTCCTCCTCCTCCTCCAACTCCTTCTCCGCATCCACTGCATCCGGAGGTAGCCCCGTGGTGATCCGGGCTTTGCGTCTAGCCCGAATCTGCTCTAGATGCTCGAGTCGGCGCTTCATCGTCAGAAAGGGCTTGCTTCTGACCCGGTGGTGTGGGGGCATGGCTACTAGGCGGCAGGTGAAGTAGAAAGTGGTGACGGCGACGAACAGGAGAAGGAAAATGTGGATGGATGATAGGGTTTCGGTGCCGCCGGTCAACTTAAATAGCTGGACAATGCACTACGTGGCCCGCCGGAGTTGTGACACGCGGCGCCACCGGTCCGACGGAGGAGACGAGTTTCGGATAGTGACCGGTCCCCCCCCCCCCTCCCCCGGACGTATGAGGCGCATTTAAGAGGTCCGGTTGTAGATGCTCTAAGCAAGAAGATGAACTCGAATATGAAGACAGTAAGTGTTGTGACAAATGGCCGTCGGCAACCCTGAACAACCACTTGCACACTGCGACAATCACTCAGCGTACGGGCACAGCCCAAAAATGAATAAGACTTGTGGTGCAAATAAAAGCATGTCCTGCGTGCGCAGTGAAAATTAGGCATATGTACACGCCATGTTCTCTTCTCTGCCATCTTTGGAGGCAGCGGGCGAGCGGGCGGACGAGAGAGACAGGCTGTGCGGCAGAACCACAGAAAGCGGAGAAAGCTCCGTCGCCCGCCCGAAAATGACATGCATGCCATGTCCTTTTCCGGAGAGTTAGGGCATCTCCAGCCGCGTTTTCAGAAAAGACGTTTTTTTACACCAGCGTTGAAAAATCGGCCCAGTCGCGCCTTCAGAAGTTTGATTTTCGTCGACTTGAGCCGAAAACAGCGCCGACGGACCCAGGCTAAATCCGGCGCGCTGGGGGGCGTCCGGGGGCGCCGGGGCGAACTGTTTTGGCGTGAAACAGCCGCGGACCCGCCGCGTCAGCGACTCTACCCTCTTCTCGCCCCTTTGTTGTCCTCATCGCTTCGTTTCCCGCGGCGAATCAATGTCAAAGCTGTCGCGCTGCCGCGCCTGTCAGCCTGCGCCATTGATGCCTCACGGGCGGCGCAGTGAAGACCGGATGACGCGCGTCCGTCGCCCTCCCTCGCCCGCCACGCGTACTCACGGCGGCTCGCGCACGGGCGGCGCCTCGGCCTATATAAGACGCGCCCCAGCGTACTCGGCGACTCGCACTCTCTCGCCGTTGTCGTTCCTCCCTCTCCTCTCTCTCGCCGTCTCCAGTTCATCACACCCATGGCCGAGCGCTTCTCAGGCGACGGCGCAGCGGCGAACGGCTTCGGTCGCCGCCATCTTCACGAGAACGAGGCTCGCCTCCTTTTCGAGGCCGAGTACCCGGTCCCGCCGGACATGCGGGTGCCCGGGGCGTGGAGGATCAGCGCCGGCGGCGTGCCGGTGCCCCCGATACCCACCGGCGCGGCGCGGCGTGCGGAGATCACACGCATCCGCTTGTCCCTGCCGCGTGCGGCGAGGGAGGGGCCACTGTACGTCCCCGGCAGCCCGCTCTGGGAGCCTTATTTCCGCCGCCGTCATGCCGAGCAGCTCGAGGCCACCAACGGCGTCGAGCCCTCCGGCAGGCTCAACGCCGTCGACCGGCGTCGGTGGTGGGGCGTGCCCAGGCGCACGTTGGAGGCCGTCTTCGAGTACATCGAGGGCGGCAACACGCCGCGCCTCGAGTACCCCGCTCCCCCGTCCTTCCCATGCCGCCGGGGAAGCTCCTGGACCTCGAGGCGCATGGAGACCGGGGGGTCCTCCTCCTCGTCCGGCGGCTCCCCCTGCCTCCACCTCCGTCCCGTCAAGCCGGAGCCCCAGGGCACGCCTGTCAGCGCGCGCACCCGCAGCTCCGGCGTCCGCATCGGCGACAACGCCTCCCCCACCGGCCGCTTCGTCCTCGTCGAGCCCAAGCCGGAGCCCAAGCCGGAGCCCGGCCTCCCCGTGGAGTACGAGGAGATAGCCCGGCGTGGCTTCTCCGACGAGGACGCCCTGCGGTGGGCGCGGGACGACTACCTCCGCGACGAGATGGTCCGGCAGCGCCGGGCCCTGGAGGAGATCGCCGCCCGCAAGCGTTGGCGCAAGGACGAGCACGGCATCGTGATCCTCGACAGCGACGACGACAACGACGCCCCCGGACCGTCCAACTCGCCGCGCCAACCGGGGGAGGGATGCAGCAGGGACGGCGGAGGCGTCGGTGGGGGCGACGACGACGACGACGGCGGCGGCGGCGGTGACTACATGCGGTTCTACAGCCTCCTCGGCATGTAGAACCACGTGGGCGGGCGGCGAGGCGGGCGGCGAGGGAGACGGCGGGGATAGCCCGCGGTAGTTTTTTTTTTTAAAAAAAATATGTCTAAATTTGAACGAACTCGAACATGTTTGCGTTGTGTTTGCGCCGAATTTAAACATTTTAAAAATCCGTAGGGGGCCACGACTGAGGGGCATCACACCCCCAGTGCGCGGTTTAGCGTCGGTGCGCCCTCAAAGAACGATTTTTTGCCCCTTCTGAAGGGCCAACGGCTGAAAATGCCCTTACATGTGACCATTACGTCGCCGGCGATCGACGCCACCACCACAACTCTCCGGCCCGCCCCGCCCCGCCGCTGCTGCGACGACTGCAAACCCCATCGCAGCTCTGCAGTAGCAACAGTAGGTTTGAGGTGAACTTGCCCACACGGCACACGTACTTTTCAGGCAGTTCTTTCCAGCCTAGCCTAGCTGACGTGCATATTTCTCCACCCGTCCACGACCACTCCACTGTTCGGTTGACCTGTCGCCGTCCGGCCAGTACGTGCGTGCGTGCAACTCTTTTTTACCATACCATGCACATGTGAAAAGGCATGCCGGGGAGAAGCAAAACGCGTGAGTGACCAGTGAGTGTAAAAAACGGAGGAGGTCGACCTTGTCTGCGCGGCGCGATCGACACGTCCCGGTCGAGAATATTTGGCGACGCATGCAAGATCTCCGGGGTGGGCCGCGATCGACGTCGTCGCCGTGCGCGATAGCGGCGCGCATCCGGCCTGCAGGGGGAGGGGCGGTACGTCGGGTCGCCGTCACGCCGCTGTGGCCACAACTGTAGCCTACTGGCGCCCGAGCTGGTACCGGTACTGGAACTCGGTACATGGTATGGTGCCCATGCCCCAGATGCACGTCGATCTACATAAATGTTTCCACCTTTGTGTGTCGACCGCATCAACCACCCTCCGTTTGCACAGTAGGGTAGTACGTACTCCCCTCGTCTGCATTTTCTTAAATTGTTCGTTCTGCATGCTGTGCCTGACCGGTGGGACCGGACCGGCCGGTCTTTCTATACGAAATGTGTATGCAATACTCTAAGACTACTTTAATAAACTACTAATTGAGCATCTGTATGCGCGCTTGTGTCTGTACTGATGCTCAAAAAATTCGATGCTCTGGCTCGTGTTTCTGTCTATTAGATCTACTTGAGATACGTACCATGTTGCATGCACTGATATTTTTACCGTGCTACGGACGCGAGAAAAATACTACAGGCAAGGTGTACCGAAACACACACATGAGGTCTGCACGTACGTACGTAAGTACCAGCAGCAATGAAATCAAAGGAGGAGATCTCATCGGTGTCACCATTACGTACTTGTCGCGAGCAAGGCGAGACACATGCATGTACTGGCTCATGTTTGGTGCCATGTACTTATGTCCAAACGGACCTAGTTCTTCAAGATAACACGCTGGTTCGGAAAACATAGCGCGCGGTTGGGGTTGGAACAAGCACGCACGGTACGTACGTCATTCACGGCTTCAATTTACGCGCCCTACAAGCTTGAAAACATATGAGATTATTGATGTCTGTCCGATTCCGATCGATCGGGACATCAATGCCCCATCGATCGATTGGTCACAAGTTGAAGAAACTATAGATATACTCTCTGGCTACTTGGTGAGCCATGTACTTCACGTTCCTATTGGAACAGCTACTAGATGAACTACAACGACAGAGATATTTATTTCGCATCTCACTTTTTTGAGTTGGCACGGATAGGGCCAGTTGAAATCGGCATCCAGGAGGAGCAAGGGAGCTAGCAAAACCTGCTACTAGCATGGCTGCAATCGCTCCAGGAGTTACTGACCATGACAGCTTTTCACCATCAAATATATGTGTATGACTCCGATTAATGTCCTTTTCGAGTTCATTATCAGGCAAAATATCTTTCACACTAAAAAACCAGGCAAAAAACTCATAGTATAAAATGGAGTTTCCTAAAAAAATCCCAAATGTTAAAAATCTGACGTCGGATTTTGAAGTATTCCGAGCGAACGCTCTCAGGCACGTCAGATCCCACGAACGAATCCTAAAGTGTTTGCCTCAAACGCACCCTCCGAGCGAAGTACGAACGATGACGGTAATTGGTTCTCCTAGGATGGCATTCTGAGCGAGCACGTTCGGAGGCGAAATTTTCTGTTTTTAGAGTATGGTAATTCCCATCTTTTTCGTTCCACGAAGCATGTCAATTCCCACTTTTTTGAGTTGGCACGGATACAGCCAGTTAAAATCGGCATCCTGGAGGAGCAAGGGAGCAAAACCTAATACTAGCATGGCTGCACTAGCTCCAGTAGTTACTAACGATGACAGCTTTTCACCATCAAATATATGTATATGAATGCAATTAAAGTCGTTTTCGAGTTCATTATCAGGCAAAATATCTTTCACACAAAAAATCAGGCAAAATGTCATTGTATGTATGAAGTTTCCTAATATATTTTCCCAAATGCTAAAACTCTGATGTCAGATTTTGAAGGATTCCCCGCGAACGCCCTCATGCACGTCGGATCCCATGAACAAATCCTAAAGCTTTTGCCTCAAACGCACCCGCCCAATGAAGTACGAGTGACGACAGTAATTGGTTCTCCCAAGATGGAGCACATTTGGAGATGACACATTCTGTTTTTAGAGCATGGCAATTCCCACCTTTTCGTTCGATAAAGCATGGCAATTCTCTTCAGCCAGCATGGAAAATTTCACCATTTTTCAGGCTAGCAATTCTTCATGTTGTAATCATGGCAAATCCCCGAAAACACATGTCTCCTGCAGCATGGCAAAATTTACTTTAGAACATGACAAATCCTTATGTAACAACATGGTATCAGTTTTTGCAAGACAATTCTGGAGCGTTTGATGTGAGTAGTTTTTTTTTATCGAATGAAAGTGTTCATTCGTTCTTACTCCCTCCGTTCAGAAATACTTGTCCTAGAAATGGTTGTATCTAGACTTAAAACAAGTCTAGATACAACCATTTCTAGGACAAGTATTTTCCGAACGAAGGGAGTACATGGCTGGGGGGCGATAGTTCTCTCCGATGACCTCCCAGAAGACATGTCAACACGCTATTGGGGTCCAAGATTTTTGTGCGGACTAACGGTATACTTAAGCAGGATTCGCTATGTATTTAGCGAGTTGTTGACGTGATGATTTAGGATTAAAATAGGCTGAGGGCCCACCCCGGTGAAATTCAAGGTGGGAGGGGTGCCGGGGGTGGGGTGGGGGGGGGGGGGGGGAGTATGCGAAACATCTATACATTGTCTGTGGACATATGATTATTGGTTTGTGTGTTTTCGAGATAGGTGGAGAGGTGCGGGATGAGGGAGAGTTTTCTGGGCTGGGCTGATGGTGTAACTCATAATTAGGATGAGTCGATTCAATTATGCGTAGAGTTGGTTCTGATCTAAATGTTTTGATCTTTAGATAAGAAACCAACGGCATATCAAGCATTGACTGACTTGTAGTCGCTCCCTAATGGTAGACTTAAACGGGATTCCCTACTGGTTTAACGGACTGATTGACGTGTAGGAATACGATTGAAAAATCCGGGAGGGAAGGGCCCTCCCCGGTGAAATTCAAGCTGGGAGGGGGGGATTAGCTGGAAGGAGTATCTAAAACATCTGTAAATTGTCCATATGCATGTAGGATTATTGATTTGTGTGTTTTCGAGATTTAGGCTGCTCACCCGTATACCACATGATCTGTATAAGAGATAAAGCTTGCAAAAGGCTGAACGAAAAAGAGAGCGCAAAAGGGAGAGTGGAAGGAGCAAAGCTGGATCTACGTACTGTATATATGATGGTCAGAGGAACAGCTAGCCAGCAACAATTAAACATGTGGATCCCAGTGCAAAGCGCCACCGATGATGGCGGCAATTATTATAACCGCGCTGTCAATCAAGAAAAAGAAAAGGTCACAAAGTGGGAAAACGGAGCTACGCGCACATATACCCTCTCCTTGTCTTGTTCACCAGCCAGCCGTCGAGATCAATCGATCATCCATCGATCTACCATGCCGTGCATGCATGCAAAATACGCAATGGAGCCGGAGCCGGAGCCATCACCGCAAAAGCTAGCGTAAATAAATAAAGAGGTGAAAAAAGGAGCAAGTTGGGCCTCGGCTGCAGCAGTAACTCATCATGCGTGCAGCAGGCCGGGGCAGGCGTCGAGCTCGAGCACAGGCCACGGCCAGAGGCACGTCGCCGTCCCCAGGAGGACCACCACGTACTCCATGTAGCACCTCCTCCGCGGTGTGGTCTCGGTCGACTCGACTCTCATCTCACATCTAAAATCTCATGCGTGCGTGTCCTAAATAAGCCAACCTCCCATAAAGATTAGAGAACAACCGTAGGGCCAATCCAGAGGCCGCCCGGTGCAGAACAAGCAAGGAGTCCGGACGATGGCGATGGGTAGGTAGACGGAGCCACAGGAGCCCGTACGTACGCCCGTCTCCCTTTGGCCACTCGATCGGTCGATCGGTCGATGGGCACTGACAGCTACGGATCATTGTGCATGAAGATGAAAGCCTAGACCTAAAAGACATAAAGAAAAGAAATGAAATGAAATTCGCCTTCCGTTTTCTCTAGTCTCTAGCCTAGCTTTAAGCCCATAGCTAGTAGCAGTAAGTAGTAGCTGCTGCCCGTGCATGCGATGCGTGTGTGTACATATATGTATGTATACCTAGTCCCAAAATCTGCCGAGAGTTATGTCACGCCTGGGACACGCATGATCGAGCTATTTCCGGCTACTACTAGGCACTAGCTAGCTAGCTAGCCCCGGCCACCGGGCTGACCATGACCGGCGTGCATGCAGCTGCGGCTGGCAGGATAGTCGAGGAAGCTAAGCTAGCTAGGCAGGTCCAGGCGTGCCCAACTGCACAAGCAGCTAGCGGCAAACTGCGACTGCCATTCCACTGCGGCGCTGCGTCTTGTACTTGGCGGTGGCGTGGTGGATGGGAGAGAGCGAGAGGTTTTAAGCTGGCCCTTCCTTCCTTGCCTCCGACCTTACATAGACATGCATGGTCCCCCTCCGGCCCGACCTCACAAGCATCGCGCGCCCTTCCCCTTAAAACCGCACCAACTCGTAGCCAAGTTCCTCACATAGCGCACAAACACTACAGAGAGACGAGAGACGCTCCAAGTCAAGCTAGCTAGGCGCGAAGAATTCTCCGGGCTCACGTACGTAGCATAGCAGGCTAGGTGTCTCGCCGTCCATGGCGACGCCGCAGGAGGTGCGCAGGGTCGACTCCTTCTCGCAGCTGCCGTTCATCAGGCCGGCGGCCGCGACGGCGCAGCAGCAGCAGCAGCAGCAGCAGCAGGCGAGGGACACCATCCGGCTCTTCGGCCGTGAGTTCTCCAACAACGACGCCCTCCTGCAGCAGCAGCGCAAGCAGGAGGCCGGCGCCGGCTCCCCGGACGCCACCAACGGGAGCACCGTCACGTCCGAGGGCAACGGCGGCGGTGGCGCCAAGGGCGGCGCGTCTGGGGCGGCGGCCGGGGAGACGAGGAAGTTCGAGTGCCACTACTGCTGCCGCAACTTCCCGACGTCGCAGGCGCTGGGCGGGCACCAGAACGCGCACAAGCGGGAGCGCCAGCACGCCAAGCGGGCCCACCTGCAGGCCTCCCTCGCCATGCACCGCTACGTCCCCGGCGGCCACCACATGTACGGCGCCCTCCTCAACTACCACCACCACCACCCCGCCGCCGCCCGCTACGACCAGCCGCCGCCGCACTACCCGATGTGGACGACCGCTTCCATGGGGCCCTACGGCGGGGGCGGCCCGGGCTCCATGTCGCAGCCCATCGACGGCAGCCCCGTCGCGCAGGGGCACTGGAGGGTGCCCCTGCCGGCCGTGGAGAACTTCGGCGCGGCCGTCCGTCACGGCGCCGCAGCCGACATGCCGCCGGCCGTGGTGGTGCGGCCCGGGGAGGTGATGACCTGCAAGGACGAGAAGGTGGTGATGAGCCTGCTCTCCTCGTCGCCGTCCTTGTCGTCCTGCTCCTCCACGTCGCCGGAGAAGCTAGGTAGGTGTGAATTGGGGCAGCAGGAGGCTCTTAGCTTGGACCTCCATTTGTAACTCTTATTTTTCTAGGTTTCTTTCTTCTTGTGAGTTGGCAGTAGTACGTTGCAAGTGCATGTTGATTCAAAATAGCTTAAATAATCTCCACCGTTTTTGCCGTCTCGATCCAAGTTTAGCTAGCTAGCTTGCTTGCTCCCCGTTTTTTTTCAAGTTATTATGGAATCAAAATGGCTTCCTGTAATTTGCAGCAAGAAGGTAGTACAAATTAAAATTTCCATGTGGACTTATTGAGCTTATCAACTCCCCCACAAAGATTAAAATTTTGCATGCCATCTCAAGAAAAAGAAGCAAAATTATGTCACTTTAATTTACCATGCGAGGTAGTAAAAATTTGGCAACTGGAAATGTGGCGCAAAGGTTCGTTCATCATCATACGGTAGATGTAGAATCTGTGGGGCCAACACTGCCGTATATGGGCCCGTATACATGATGTACACAACATTGTTTTTCCTCCCCCACGGGCCCCATGCTAGCTACCTCTGTCTGTCTGAATTGCTTTGCACAGAGATGGCTCTTTTTAGCATGTGCTCTGCCCAAGCCAGGTATGCGATGTACTTTCTGGGCTTCCTCTTATAGATGAGTATTATGATAGTAGTAACTTAGTCGCGCCAGATTGGCACGTGAGCGGATGGCTAAAAGGATCAAGAAATAATAATTGACGTGAGTTCTTTTTTGTGAGCATTGGAATCTCAGGCAGAATGTCTGTTCTCATCCATGTACTCGTGCTTGCCTCAATCATGGTTGATTTCTTCATTGACGTCTCACAGTTTTCTTTAATTTGCAAAAAAAATAGTAATATAAAATCAGTCCTTACAAGGCTTCCGGCTTTTGATGTTAGGCTTAGATGAGTGGTTTCGGTAGTGGCCCAGCTAGCACCCCTTCATCATATGGATATGAGTAATGGCATATGTTGCCAAGATGGTGGATTCAGGTATATTGTTTGTAATACTTTGTAAGATTCTCGAAAATAATCAATAAAGTGGCCATATGCATCTCCCAGATGCAGAAGCCGGAGGTCATCCTCCTTTTCTAAAAAAAACAAAAACCCCCGTGCAACCCTCTTAAAAATAAAGGAGCTCCCGTGCAAGAATGAAAATTAGAGGCTAGTTTCTGAAGAAAGCAACACCGTCTTCCTTGTGCACCCCTCGACAATTGCCACGCCATGCCAAGTAAGATGTGTTAAAACTTAAAAGTCACTCCTAATTAACCTCTCCAAGGGATTGCACATGATGACACATTCACACCTTCCACGTCATTCACAGTATCCTTGAGCAGCGCTGGGTAAATTTCATTGCACATTGACATTGTACGGCGATGGCAGTACTGGTACTTGATTTGCAGGATTCAATTTCGGCAGACGTTTCTTGTCCTCACTTCGTGTCTCGTTCGTTGTCCCGGCAAGCAGGCCGACACGGACGTACTCCTACACACCGTCCTGATCACATCCTGCATTGCCCGCCATCAATTATCCCCGTACACATGTACAGATGTACTATGAGTTAGTATAATGAAACTAGCTACTTGTACCAGCTAACCGGTAATTTAAACTGTATAGAAGTCGCACTTAGCTGCGTTCGAACAGCACTCGGACGTAGGCGGAATTACGCACGCAAGGCCCGCAGTGTGCTAGTGAAAAGCATGGGCCGGGTAAAGAAATTCCGCCCAACAATTGCACGCCGTCCATCTTTGCTGTGGAAAAACCTGCAAAAACTCCATCGCATAGAGATGATACATATATACTGTGTTACAAAATTCGAAGTCCGAATTTGATTCATAACTTCATAAAAAAAACATGTTCTGAATAGTATCACTTCAAGTATTATTGTGTCACTGTCACATTGTTACTTTTATTTTGCGAATCATATTGCAGTTTTATTCCAAAGTCACAGGGTTAAAATAGAGAGGTAATAAATCCTCAGAACTTGGGGGACATCTACTCATCCATACCGCAGTACATGACTCGATACGGGAGGGGAACTTTTTGTCTATGGGTTTATATACACTTTATATGGAAAAATGATTTAGTAATTAAATAAAAAGTCAACAAATTGTGAAAAATGTTTTTGAAATAACTTGACATTTTATTTTACTGGTAGAAAATAAGTCCACAAAATGATAAAATCTCGTTGACTTCTTTTCAAAAAATACAAAAATTCGGTTAAAATAGTGTGAATAGTGACCAATAATAGCAAATAAATTTTAGTTTTTTGCAGTGAAGTCAAAGCTGGTTTTGTATTCGTGAAAATTTATATAGTAGTGCAAAAGAAAGTCAAGTTTATTGTAAATAAATTTCCAAACTTATCTGACTTTTTATTCAATTATTAAAATAATTCCCATATATGAGGTGTATATATACCCAGGAACCAAAGGGTATTTCCCACTCGATACGGCTATAATTTTTCATACAATCTGCTACCCTATTTTGGGTCTTACTATTTTTTTTTGGAACAAACTCCCTTTCATTGTGCGCCTTGGAGCCTTATCCTTTCCCCGTCCACAGTAGAGAAAGGGCGACTTTTGGGCGACCCCGGGCGATCCACCTCGCCGCCGCCAGATCGGCGGGTTCCTCACCCTTCGGTGGTTGCTCCGGCAGCGGGAGGATGGGGAGGCCCCGATCTGCGGCGTGTATATAGCGTAGGTTCGGTTTGGGAGCTAGCCGGCGGCGTTGGGGAGTGGGCGGCGCGGCCGGAGTGGCGTTTTGAGACGGAGGTCTTCCTCTCCGGCGGTGGAGGTCCGAGGAGCTCCGCTGCCGATCTTCCGTCTTCCCCGTGCTCGGGGCTCGGTGGAGCTGCTGGGTGCACTTTTCCCTCGCCGGAGTCCGCGGGACGACGGATCCGGGATCTCGAAGTTCTGAATCGAACTGGTGGTGCGGTGTAGGGCGTTGGCTTTGACGATGCGGGATGGAGGTCTTCCGGGGCTGAGCTTCGTCGACTTCCCGTCCGCGGAGGGTCTGTTCCAAATCCAAGGCTTGTGTGGAGCAGCAGTGGCGGCGCGCCGGCGATACGTTTTCGTCGTCGTCTTCGTCAACGGGGTGCTGGGGGCTTCAATGTAATTGTTTTTGTCTCAGGACCTTTCTGTAAGAACCCTGTGCTAAATATCAACAGTTCTTTTCCCGCAAAAAAAAAACCTCCCTTTCATTCATCGTCGGCTTGATTCGGTACTATCCATGGTATAATTTATCTATTTAGTTTCCACAGTTATGTAAGTCTTTTCTTTACATGTTATATACATACTGTATGAATATTGCTGATCTTTTTTGTCGACAATTTTACTGTATGAATATTGCTGATCTTTTTTGTCGACAATTTTACTGTATGAATATTGCTGATCTTTTTTGTCGACAATTTTGAAGATATATCAATGTTAAACTAAGGATCTAGTGCCGTAGTACTCCTAATCAACCCTACTTTTTGGAGCTGGCTTTCAGATATGCATGTATCTCTGCCTATGACAACGAGTGTAAAATAACACACGTGGAGACGGGGATATATATCTGATCGATGTAAAGTGGGGACAGATCCTAAAAAAAAAAGAAAAGGCGTAAAGTGGGGATCCCATGTAAAAGCCGCTGATTTGGCAACATAGAGCGGTCTTACGGACAAGAACTGAAACCACGCGATCGATTTCTCCGATGAATCATTGCACACAAATTAAGACACTTTTTGTGCAAGAGGAACGTCAACAGTATATCATCTTGTACGCACGCAGACATGACGGTATAGATGCATGCATGCTGCTCTGCCGCCGTGCAGCACTAGCTTGCAAGCATGTACTACGAGCTACTGCCGATCGAATGGGCCGAAACTGTTTGGCACAGACCGGAGATGGGGAGTTCCAGGGGGACAGGCAAACTGCGCCCGATCCACAGCCATCTATCTGACTGCTACTATAGCCAGTGGCAAGCTACATGTCACGACGACGGTGGTGCAAGCCAATGAGAAAGCCATTCCGGACGATGGTGGTGCCTGCCACTGCATGCATGCTGGCCGCGCAAACGGCCGGCTGACAGGGTCCATGACGGAGGAACGATGCAGAAAGTACGGTGGAGCTATTCTAGACAGATCTAAATAGGGGCACTGCGCCATGCGGCCAATTGGGGCGGCATTGCCCACATACGAGCAGGTACGTACGTCCATCCGCCTCTGCGGCGGCAGCGAGCAGGCATGCAGCGGCAGCGGCAGCACCACCGTGCTCCATGCAGTGGTTGCCGGCCGGCCAGGACCAGCTAGCGGCGCCAGAGGAGAGGAGGGGAAGGCGCATGCCGCTGTACTTGGATGGTGCCAAGGCACGCACTGACCAGTAGTTAAGGTTAAGCAGGTGGTACCATCCACGCTGCTGAGTGGCATGTGCATGGATCTGTCAAAGTGCGGGGACGATGTGCCACGAGAGTCAGTGTGCTGATTGATTCATCTCCCTTGATTAACTAGTTAGTTTCTGCTGTTTGTACTGTACTCCCAAACAAATATAAAAACATTTAGATTACTAAAGTAGTGATCTTAACGCTATTACATTTCTTTACAGAGGGAGTATGTGTTAACTCGTCGATGCCTACTTGCTCAGTTAGTTTTGTCCACGTACCCAGCGAGCCCCATGTGCCGCTCTTAACCGCGGAGGTCCATCAGTACAGTGCTTAATGCTCACTTAGTTTTATCGCTAAAAAAATGTTCAGTTAGTTTTGTCGCTAATCGATGGATCTGCTGGGTGCGCGCGTGTTTCGGTTGCTCCCGACGGCGCCAAGGGCCGACATGGGCCGGCCTTCGGCTGCCGTCTGTGTCTCTGGCGATCTGGCCCATCAGATTTGTTTGCATGCATGCATGCACAACAACGTGAAGGGTCAATGGATCTGATCTCCATCTGCATATAGCATACGTACGTGGCACGGGTTTTAAGGGGATCACGCATGCGCACCCAGAGGCACAGGGAGCGTACCGGAGGCGCACAGAGCAGCATCAAGATTGAAGCTGTAGGGTGGGTACTACGAATGAGCAATGAGCTAAGCTCGCGAATGATTGGGCCGGTCTTACACTATTTGCGGTTGCACGCCTCGATCTTTCTAGGAGCGGCACTGTAGCTCTGTCTCATCATGCATGCATGGCAGCTACCGCAAGATTCGATATCTTCTCCCTAGTAAAGTAGCTAACTTTGACATCAGCATGCAATAGCGTCCTAGTGAGATTGTATCAGACAGATGTTTGTAACGCGATCTTTGCCAACTGTTGCCAGATGCCGTAAAAGGCACATCGAAAGATCTACATGCATGCACATATATAGTAACACTAACACTAGCTACCTAGAAGGGTTAGGTCCAGTGATCGATCGAATCCATCATCATGTGAAATCATATGATGATCCATATCGAGTATTTGACAAAAAACTACTACATTAGAGGTTACTGTCCCATTAAACTACCACATTAACTACCAAAGATTTTTAATTTTGTGACTAAGAGCCTGTTTGGTTTCAATAAGTCATCTGACTTAAAACCAGTGACTTATAAGTCACGCCTATTTGATTGTCACCTGACTTATAAGTCACCTGACCACACCTTCCCACCTTGTTTTTTTATGTAAAGGTGGTGGGACCCACGCAAAAGGGGGTGACTTATAAGTTTTAAGTTGGTGTGGAGCAACTTATGACTTATAAGTTGGGGTGACTTATAAGTTGGGTCCGTTTGGCAAAATAAGTCACTTTTTTCACTTTTCGACTTATAAGTTGATGACTTAGGGCCTGTTTGGTTTCAATAAGTCACCCGACTTATAAGTCAGGTGACTTAAAACTAGTGACTTATAAGTCACGCCTGTTTGGTTGTCACCTGACTTATAAGTCACCTGACACACCTTTCCACACCAATCAACATCATGCAGGTGGTGGGACCCACGCAAAAGGGGGTGACTTATAAGTTTTAAATTGGGGTGGAGCAACTTATGACTTATAAGTTGGGGTGACTTATAAGTCGGGTCTGTTTGGTAAAATAAGTCACTTTTTTCACTTTTCGACTTATAAGTTGGTGACTTATTTGGAACCAAACAGGCCCTAAAGACTACCACTTTTGAAAAATGGCTGGTTTAGACGATTTAAACACGTTTATGACATGCGGGACCCAACCGTCAGGGCTGATGTGGCTCCAAAGTCAATTTCCTTTATTTTGACCGTTACGTTGACCGTTATTACAAGTGGGGCCCACCTGCCAGCATCACTCTTCTTCTTCCTCCTCCTCCTCCTCTCTCTTTCTTTGACATTTCCTCGAACACCTCATGTGCACTCGCAAGGCACCTCCGCTGTCCTCAACTGCCGGCGCTCACCTCTCCCTATGCCTCGATCCCGTTTGGATCGGGAGAGCCCGAGTGCCCAACCACTCCGGCGACCGCCTTTCCCCCTCGCGTCACTCCGGCGAGGTCACCTCTGCCGGCGACCACCGCCACCAGCACGCACGAACCAACCTAGCTAGTACTCGCACGAACCTACAACGCACACGCACGCTCAAGCACTGGCCACTAAATTCTCGTTCAAAGAATTAAACGGCAACGCACGCGCACGCTCAAGCATCGGCCTTGGTCCGAGTTCCCACATGAGCTCCTGGGGCTCTTCATCGCTCGTCTCCCGTTCTCCATGCAGGTGCAGTCGGCACGCGAGGAGACGACGCCGGATGCCGCCATGCTCACGCGCCTCGTCGAGGAGCCGCAAGAGTGCGAGTCACGCCTGCGCACCGAGTTGCTCGAGCACAAGATCCTCAAGGCGACCATCGTTGAGGAGCTGCGTCGGTTGCTGGCGCCGACGGCCTCGGAGGAAATTCCGTCAGCTTCGGCGGCCGCTTCCACAGCTCCAGCCACCTTGGTTGCGCCGCCGTTCTAGTCCCCAACCAACACCAGTGACGTGCTGCGCCGGGGCGTCGCCATGGAGGAGTTCAGAGCTCAAACCCGGATGCACACGAGGTGTTCGAGGAAATGCCAGAGAGAAGAGGAGGAGGAAGAAGAGTGATGCTGACAGGTGGGCCCCACTTGTAATAACGGTCAACGTAACGGTCAAAATAAACAGAGTTGACTTTGTCGCCACGTCAGCCCTGACGAATGGGTCCCACATGTCATAAACGTGTTTAAATCATTTAAACCGGCCATTTTTCAAAAGTGGTAGTTTTTAGTCACAAAATAAAAAAAAATTGATAGTTATCAGTCATTTTTTGAATGTGGTAATTCGGTGGAACGGCAACCCTAATGTGGTAGTTTTTTGTCAAACACTCATCCATATCAGAAAGGTTGAGGCTGACACGAAGCCTATGGCTAGTTTGTAGGCCTCATTGGTCTATCAAGTGACTGAATGAAACCGGTGACAAGAAGAGCATCTCGGTTAACAAGCTGCAGTTATCGCCGTCCTTGCGTGACGTTGTTGCCCGGCCGGCCAGATCGAACGGGCCGATCGATCGATACTGCTCGTAACTGTATGGGTACAATCAGACTGACAGACACGTCGGGAAGCAGCCTCGTCCTGCACAAGGCGCGCCCGACAGCCAGTACTGATGCTTCACTGCCGCATGGAGTACGCGCCAATTAAGCGTGCAGGGTAATGTCGCACGGATCGATCGACGCAATCATTGGACAGCGCTGCAGTAATCGCCTTGTGCGGCGGTGGCCGTGACATGAGCGAAACTGTGAATGACTGAGTTCTGAAGATGGCGACTGTGTGCACACTGCATGCCTGATTAGTATAGTCGACAACTAATACCTCCATTCCATGATGTAGTGCGTACATGCCTGATTAGTATAGTCGACAACTAATACCATCATCCCAATTACACATCTACTAGAACAACATAGTTGAGATCCAAAAGCACACAAGGTCAATCAAAGGAAAACAAGCATAAAGGTAAAGTTCTTCCAAATCTAAGAGAAGATGAGGTCTTAATCATCTCTTCTTTGCTTGCAACTTTAGTCAACGGGTCTGGAATTATTTGGGCATCTCATGGAGTGTTCACCCTAACCAGAATACTTTTGAAATGGCTTGCGCAGCCAGGAAGGAATTTGGTCAGCCTTTTTTCACCGAGGTTGTCTTTACGGCTACTTGGAATATTTGGACCCAAAGAAATGGAAGGATCTTCAGAAATGAGTTGCCCACTTTCAGATCTTGGAGGAGGAATTTTATTCATGATATTTCTCTTTTAGCTCATAGAATCAATTGTAAATATAGAGATAGACTAACCTCTTGGATAGCTTCCCTTCCCTAATCCCTCTCTGTGAGTAGCCTTTCTTTATCCTTTGTAATTTTGTACAGCGTACCTATTGTTTTTAATAAAGGGCTGTGAGGCTGTTGCCTTGCAGTATATAGTCAAAAAAAATCATCTAGATAGATCCTTCCCGTGAACGGCCGCGATACACTTCATCAAAAGGCTCACACTAAACAAAACAACATCGCCCTCCCCTCCCGCGTCGCTCCCGCGAGCGACCTGGGGGGCTAACCCTAGCGCCGCCGCCGGGCCAACCTCTCTCCCCTTGCAGCCGCCGGTGTGTGCCGTCGGGCAAAGCCCGGTCAGCGGCGGCGGTGGCGGCGGGGTTTCTCACTCCCATTCGAAGTCGTCCGACACGGGCCGCGGTGCACAAGCGCAGGGCGTGTCAGCGTGGTGGCAGACGTCTGGCGGCAGAGTCATGGACGCGTGGCCCGGCGCGGTGGGCTGTGTGCTGGTGACTCCCGTCGCGGCCCTGGGCTGATTTGGGCGGCGCTGGCGGAGCAAAATGGGTTAGGTTGCGAAAAGATGCCAAATTGACAAAATTTTGCGGATGATATGGTGGAGGGCCTAGGCAAAGATGCCAAATTGTCAACATTTTGATGGATTCAAATGATGTTGGAACCTATCTAGATGGATGGGGGTGTCAATAGCTAATCAACGAGCTAAAGAACGTCAAAATCGGACTCCGGATGTGGAAGATATGGCTGAAACAGCGAAGGGCTGTCGGCTGAACTTGGAGGGCCGTGCGTACGGTATAGGTCCTTGGGCACGGGGTGTCCAGAGATTTTTCAGGGGGGCATGCACACGGGGTCTGGGGCCCGTGGGCACGGGGTGGGCGGAAATTTCACGATTTCGTGGCTCACTTTTGAGGTGGAAAACAAAAATTGGTGGTGGAATTCGTGGTGTGGAGGTGGGGAAAGCCAAGATCTACTTGCCAAACATCAAAATCGTGGATCAAACACAACAAAATCTCACAAGAACTAACAAATTGCAATAAAAATTTTGGACCTATTTTTGTGGGGATTTTCCAATTGGGACAAAATCAAACAAAATTGGGCTAGAAAACAAAGGGGGGAGACTCCAAATTTGTGAGAACCTAAGCTCTGATCCAAGATGTTGTAGGGTGGAACCCTAAGTGGAGATCTTTCACGAATTGGAGGGGGAATCCCATGAAGAACACGAAGGACACCAAGGAAACACACAAGAACAAGCTCACTTACACATCCACTAGACTCAAATCCACACAAGATCCACAAAGGTACATAAACAACAAGAGGAGCATGGGTACATGATAAAGTCCATCTCAAATCCCAAAGGGATATGAGGTCTTGAGATCTCAAGAGATCCTTCCCTAGGTGGGGTCTTGAATCCACTAGGGATCTTCTCCTATGAGGTCTTGATCTCCATGGAGTAGGTAGATAGGAGCAAAGCTCTCAATATCATATCATGTGCTTTGCTAACCCTAACAAATGACCTAGGTATGAAATATATAGGTAGCCGGAGGAGGGGGACAAAGTGGAGGCCCAAACAAGTGGCTTTCGGACAGCTTCCTGATGGGCCCGGGCGCACGGGGTAAGTGGGGCCTGTGCGCACGGGGGCCCCGTGTCCACGATACACGCCCGTGCGCATGGGCTATCAACAGCTACATTGAGAGGGCCCGAGCACACGGAGTATTTTGGGCCCGTGCGCACGGGGTGTCCAGAAACTCTCTGGACAGGTCATACACACGAGGCCTAGAATGGCCGTGCACACGGGGTCGGCTCTCCTTGCAGCTGCTGAAGGAAATATGCCCTAGAGGCAATAATAAAGTTGTTATTTATATTTCCTTATATCATGATAAATGTTTATTATTCATGCTAGAATTGTATTAACCGAAAACTTGATACATGTGTGGATACATAGACAAAACACTGCGTCCCTAGTAAGCCTCTACTAGACTAGCTCGTTAATCAAAGATGGTTAAGTTTCCTAACCATAGACATGTGTTGTCATTTGATTAACGGGATCACATAATTAGGAGAATGATGTGATGGAGAAGACCCATCTGTTAGCTTAGCATATTGATCGTTCAATTTTATTGCTATTGCTTTCGTCATGTCAAATACATATACCTTCGACTATGAGATTATGCAACTCCCGGATACCGGAGGAATACCTTGTGTGCTATCAAACTTCACAACGTAAATGGGTGATTATAAATATGCTCTACAGGTATCTCCGAAGGTGTTTGTTGGGTTGGCATAGATCTATATTAGGATTTGTCACTCCGAGTATCGAAGAGGTATCTCTGGGCCGTCTCGGTAATACACATCATAAGAAGCCTTGCAAGCAAAGTGACTAATGAGTTAGTCACGAGATGATGTATTACAGAACGAGTAAAGAGACTTTCTGGTAACGAGATTGAATTAGGTATGAAGATACCGACGATTGAATCTCGGGCAATTAACGTACCGATGACAAAGGGAATAACGTATGTTGTCATTACGGTACGACTGATAAAGATCTTCGTAGAATATGCGGGAACCAATATGAGCAACCAGGTTCCGCTATTGGTTATTGACCGGAGAGGTGTCTTGGTCATGTCTACATAGTTCTCGAACCCGTAGGGTCCGCACACTTAACGTTCGATAACAATTTTGTATTGTATGAGTTATGTGATTTGGTGACCGAATGTTGTTCGGAGTCCCGGATGAGATCACGGACATGAAGAGGAGTCTTGAAATGGTCGGAAGGTAAAGATTTATATATAGGACAGTGATATTTGGACACCGGAAGTGTTCCGGGGGTACCGGGTACATATCGGGTCACCGGAAGGGGTTCCAGGCATCCCCCCGGCAACTACATGGGCCTAATGGGCCAAGAAGGGGACAGACCAGCCCCTAGGGGGCTGGTGCACCCCATGTAGGCCGAAATAAGGGGGGAAGGAAAGAGGGGAAGAGATAAAGGAAGGGGAGCAATTTGGCCTCCCCCTTCCTTCCCTCCTCCCTCCTCCTTCCTTCCCCTTCCGGATGAATATGGAAGGGGGAGGCCGAATTTGGAGGCGCCCAAGTAGGATACCTCCTACTTGGGGCGCCACCTTGGCTGCCTCTCCTCCCCTCCAACCTATATACATGAGGGGGGGGGGCACCGCTAGAACACACAACAACGATTGTTAGCCGTGTGCGGCGCCCTCCATAGTTTACACCCCCGGTCATTTTTTTGCGGTGTTTAGGCGAAGCCCTGCGAGGATCACTTCACCACTGTCACCATGCCATCGTGCTGACAAAACTGATCTACCTCCTCGACAACTTGCTGGATCAAGAAGGCGAGGGACGTCACCAAGCTGAATGTGTGCAGAACTCGGAGGTGTCGTACGTTCGGTACTCGATCGGTGGATCACGAAGAAAGTTCAACTACATCAACCACGTTGTGAAACGCTTCTGCTTATGGTCTACAAGGGTACGTAGACACACTCTCCCCTCATTGCTATGCATCTCCATGGATAGATCATTGCGTGTGTGTAGAATTTTTTTTGAAATTGCATGCTACGTTCCCCAATAGTGGCATCTGAGCCAGGTCTATGCACAGACGATATGCACGAGTAGAACACAAAGTGTTGTGGGCGGTGATCGTCATAGTGCTTACCACCAATATCTTATTTTGATTCGGCGGTATTGTTGGATGAAACGGCCTAGACCAACCTTACATGACCACGTTCATGAGACCGGTTCCACCGACAGACATGCAACTTGTTTTGCATAAAGGTGGCTGGCGGGTGTCTGTTTCTCCAACTTTAGTTGAATCGAATTTGACTACGGCCGGTCCTTGTTGAAGGTTAAAACATCGCACTTGATGAAAAATCGTTGTGGTTTTGATGCGTAGGTAAGAACGGTTCTTACTAGAAGCCCGTAGCAGCCACATGAAACTTGCAACAATAAAGCAGAGGACGTCTAATTTGTTTTTGCAGGGCATGTTGTGATGTGATGGTCAAGACATGATGTGATATACGTTATTGTATGAGATGATCATGTTTTGTAAAAGTTATCGGCAACTAGCAGGAGCCTTATGGTTGTCGCTTTATTGTATGAAATGCAATCGCCATGTAATTGCTTTACTTTATCACTATGTGTTAGCGATAGTCGTAGAAGCAATAGTTGGCGAGACGACAATGACGCTACCATGGAGATCAAGGTGTCAAGCCGGTGACAATGGAGATCATGACGGTGCTTTGGAGATGGAGATCAAAGGCACAAGATGATGATGACCATATCATGTCACATATTTTGATTGCATGTGATGTTTATCTTTTATGCATCTTATTTTGCTTAGTACGGCAGTAGCATTGTAAGATGATCCCTCACTAAATTTTAAGGTATAAGTGTGATGCCCCCGATTCAATCGTACACTAATCATGCACACAAATGTGTATGATCAAAATCAGGGACTCACGAAAGATATCACAACACAACTCTAAAACATAAATAAGTCATACAAGCATCATAATACAAGCCAGGGGCCTCGAGGGCTCGAATACAAGTGCTCGATCATAGACGAGTCAGCGGAAGCAACAATATCTGAGTACAGACATAAGTTAAACAAGTTGCCATAAAATGGCTAGCACAAACTGGGATACAGATCGAACGAGGCGCAGGCCTCCTGCCTGGGAACCTCCTAACAACTCCTGGTCGTCGTCTGCGGGCTGCACGTAGTAGTAGGCATCTCCAGTGTAGTAGGAGTCGTCGTCGGCGGTGGCGTCTGGCTCCTGGACTCCAGCAGCTGGTTGCGACAACCAGAAAGAAAGGAAAGGGGGAAAAAGGGGTGAGAAAGCAACCGTGAGTACTCATCTAAAGTACTCGCAAGCAAGGAGCTACACTACATATGCATGGGTATATGTGTAAAGGGCCATATCAGTGGACTGAACTGCAGAATGCAAGAATAAGAGGGGGATAACTAATCCTGTCGAAGACTATGCTTCTGGCAGCCTTTGTCTTGCAGCATGTAGAAGAGAGTAGACTGAAGTCCTCCAAGTAGCATTGCATAGCATAATCCTACTCGACGATCCCCTCCTCGTTGCCCTGTTAGAGAGCGATCACCGGGTTGTATCTGGCACTTGGAAGGGTGTGATTTATTAAGTATCCGGTTCTAGTTATCATAATGTCAAGGTACAACTCCAAGTCGTCCTGTTACCGGAGATCACGGCTATTCGAATAGATTAACTTCCCTGCAGGGGTGCACCACATAACCCAACATGCTTGATCCCATTTGGACGGACACACTTTCCTAGGTCATGCCCGGCCTCGGAAGATCAACACGTCGCAGCCCCACCTAGGCACAACAGAGAGGTCGGCACACCGGTCTAAATCCTATGGCGCAGGGGTCTGGGCCCATCGCCCATTGAACACCTGCATGTTGCGAGGGCGGCCGGAAGCAGACCTAGCAACCTCCAGTACAACGGAAGTCACGTTACGCGGTCCAATCTGGTGCGCGCCGCTCAGTCACTGACGTCACGAAGTGCTTCGGCTGATACCACGACGCCGAGTGCCCATATCTTTCCCACGTAGTTGGTTAGTGCGTATAGGCCAGTAGCCAGACTCAGATCAAATACCAAGATCTCGTTAAGCATGTTAAGTATCCGCGAACATCGAACAGGGCCAGGCCCACCTCTCTCCTAGGTGGTCTCAACCTGCCCTGTCGCTCTGCCACAAAGATCCACTCGCGGGTACTCCTACGAGCCGATTCGTCGTTGGTCACCACATGTATCATGTATAAAGTATATAGTATATACCCGTGATCACCTCCCGAGTGATCACGACCCGATAGTATAGCATGGCAGACGGACAAGAATGTAGGGCCACAGATGGAATACTAGCATCCTATACTAAGCAGATAGGACTGCAGGTAAAGGTAACAATAGTAGTAGCAAAGACAGGCTATGCATCAGGATAGGATTAACGAAAAGCAGTAACATGCTACACTACTCTAATGCAAGCAGCATAGAAGAGAATAGGCGATATCTGGTGATCAAGGGGGGGGGGGGGCTTGCCTGGTTGCTCAGACAAGGAGGGGTCGTCGTCGACGTAGTTGAACACAGCGGCATCAGCGGTAGTCTCGGGGTCTACCGGAGAGAAGAGGGGGGAGAAATAGTAAATACATAGCAAGCAAGAGCATAACAGGACAACAGACAGAGCTAGACGTGTTCTAACGCGGTGCTACACATTACCGGCGAAGGGGGATAACATCCGGGAATGTTTCCCCAGGTTTAGCATTTTCGGCAGATGAAACAGAGGGGAAAAGTTGCATGTTCAGGTAGTTAGGGGCATGTGGCAGACGAACGGATCGCGTGTTTGGATTCGTCTCATCGTTCTGAGCAACTTTCATGTATAACACTTTTTCATCCGAGTTATGGATTAATTTTTATGAATTTTAAAATTTTTAATTATATTCTGGGATTTCCTGGATTTGTTTAATAATTCGAGTAAATAGCTAAATGGATAAGGATACCCAAAAGTGTACCCAGCCAAAGTGTAAATGAGGTTGCAGGTGGGGCCAGTCAACTGTCCAGTCAGCAGTTGACTGGTCCACGTTTGACTAGTCAACGGTCCAGTGGGACCCTTTGTCATACACTAAATTTTTTAACAGGTTCTAATTATCTATTTTAATTTAGCAGTGGTCCCACATGTCATTTGCCATTAAGCTAATTAGAAACTAACTAATCCTAATCTAAGTCCAAATAGGGGCCGGCCTTACTGGGCAGAGCCCAGCCGACCTGGCACGCACGCGAGCGAGCACGGCAGCCCTTGCCAGAGAGCCAGCGGCAGGAGCCAGGAAGTGGCGTGGCGCACACCGGCGCACGGCCAGGGAGCGGATGGGGGTTAGGGCGTGCGCGGGGTGGCTCGCCGGGGCCGCCGGTAGTGGCGGCGGACGCGGTCGCGAGAGGATGGGGGGTGGCAGGGGCGAGGCTAGCGGCGGCAGCAGCGCTGTGGGTGGCGAGCGGGAGGTGAGCTGCAGGCGACGGCGGCAGAGCGGAGCAAGTTCCGGGCGGCCGCGACAGGGGAGAGCAGGGCGTAAGGGACAGCCGAAGCGGGCGCGACGAGTCAGACGGCGACTGCGGGACCAGCGAGCGGGGCGCGGGGAGCAGGGGCGTGGGTGAAGCATGGCGGGGCTCGGCCCCGAGCGACGTGCAGGGAGCGAGCGGGGCGCCGGAGTGCGCGGGGCGCGGTTCGTGGTGAATCGGCAGTAGGCAGCAGCAAGTTGCAGCCGTGGCATGCTTCAGCAGAAGCAGTAGCAGGAGGAGGCGAGCGGGGCTGTGCGGGGAAATCCGTCAACCATCGGACACGGACGATGTCTAGGCGATGCACTGAGCACATCAGTGTGCTTGTCCGGTCAGATGAGGCACTGTAACGATGGCGGCAAGCTACACGACGGCGACAGAAGCTCGGCCATGGCGCGGTGAGTTGCTAGGCTATCTACGGGCACAAGATCGAGGCACGGCTAGAGAGGAAAGGACCGGACACTTACGTAGGAGCACACGGTGGCTCTGTGTTAGCTTAGGAGCAGGAGCGCAGGGGTGATGCTAATTTGGCGATGAGGGGCGGTGACAGTAGATGAAGAAGATGGCCGATTTGCCCGCGCTCGGGCGGATCCGGTCGCTCTACTCCTCGTAGGCAAAGTAGTCGCCGTAGAAGAAGCAGCAGGACACGCTCCTAGGCGCTGAGGAGTTTGATGGCCGCGGGATCGACGATGGCCATGGCGATGGCGTTGCGGGTGCGCTCGAGATCGAGGGAAACAATGCGAGGGGTAAGAGTGGGGAGGCTAGGGTTTGGCCGAGGGGGAGTTGAGGGCTGGAGGAGCACTTGAAAGCGAGGGGGAGGCCGCGGATGGCCTCCACGCCTCTGTTCTGTGAACAGAGGAGAGAAGAGACTCCAAGTGGGCTGGGCCACACTGTAGCTTAGCAGGCCTAAGGGCACAGTGAGAGCCTTTCTCTTTAGTCTTCTCTGTAATTTATTTAGCTACGGTTCTCTATTTGTTTGCCCACCAAAGACTTTTGTAAAATTTGCAACTTGTCGAAACAAATACTAGCATTATTTAGTAGTGCCACAAAAAGTTTGGAGGCAAGATGATTTCATTTGATTTTTACTTAAATACCAATGGATTAAAATCGACTGTTTTGGGTACTGTTCTAAATAGGTTAGGGGTAATTTAATATTCCAAATAATATTAGATTATTCATTAAAATTAGTTAGTGAATTGTTGCAACCCACCGGACATTTTTGTTTTAATGTTTTAAAACTTTGGTTGTTTGACAAAAATTCAAATTTGATTTCGAATCATTTTGAACTAACGTGAGATTAGCGATAGTAACAGAGGTGACGTGGCATCTTTAGCAGAGGTTTACTGTAGCTTAATTATCCGGGCGTCACAATTCTCCTCCACTACAAGAAATCTCGTCCCGAGATTTAAGAGGGGTGTAAGGGGGGAAGTTCTGGTTACGAAGGTCTAACGGATCTTCTCGTCTTTGGTTGCTCTTCTCGAAGAGGTTGGTCCATTACGTTGATGTCTTTAGTTGTCTGCTTCAGGTCATCGTGATGAATTCGACGTCCTTTCTTCAGGACCTTCACCGTACTTACGAAAGGTTAAGAGGGGAAACTCTATAAGGACGGATTCTAACAGGATTGAGCATCAGACGGTTAACTCAGGGGAAGAAGCATAAGTATCTCTCGAATTGAAACTTAATAAGATATCGAGAGCAAAGTAAGAAGGTACCATGAGAAATTTCAAACGGATAGGCAATGGTTCGACGTCTGAACCAAGTGCGAAAGGGGTCTAGAGCAACGAGATTAAGTATTGCGTCTGTTACGAAAATAGATCACTAGGAAGGTGGCCCGTGAATTACATACGAGGCCACGCGCGAGGAACAACCTTGGGAACAGGGGGTGTACAGGAGAGTCAGATTTCGATCCTATGGAACTGTGGGTTATTGTAAGTGCATCTAGTGCCACCCCTAGTTGGTTTTGGAGTATTGACGACAAACCTAGTTGAGGGACTAATGTGTTTGTGAGAATTGCAGGATAACACAGGTAGAAGTCCCTCATTTATTCGGTTTTACTACCAGAGATGACCCCTAAAAATGTATGAAGACATTGAAGTCAAAGGTGGTATATGAAGATATTCACATTGAAGACTATGACAAAAGAAGACACGTTATGAAGCCTATGGAGCTCGAAGACTTAGATCTTTCGTAGTTCTTTTTCTTTTGTGTTGAGTCATAGGAACCACCGTACTATTAAGTGGGGTCCAGGAGAACCAGTCAGAATGACTGAAGTGATGCCTAAACCAAAAACCTATGTCTTCGAGTGAAGACATTGAGAGCGAATCTTGTCCAAAGCCGGACAAGTCAGCTTTGCTTGTAGCCCAAGTAAAGTTGCCATGAGAGTTTGAAATCTGACCGTTTAGACACGTGTCAGTTCCTTAGTGACCCAGGGTCATTTCGGACAAATCAGGTCGGGTTGCCAAGTGGCTATAAATAGCCCACCCCCTACAACCATAAACGGTTGGCTGCTTAGATTGAGAGTACGGCTTTTGTCGTGTGAGAGCAACCCACCTCGAAGCCTTTGAGAGAGAGAATTCCTTGCGAGGATAAAGCCCTAACCACCTAGAGCCAGAGAACATTGGGCATCACTTAAGTCTTCTTGTCTGTGTGATCTGAAGACTTATTACACTTGAGGAATGTGCATCCCCAGACGGTTAGGCATCGCGTTCAGAGCATCCAAGAGACATTGTGAATTGCCGGTGAACGAAGTCTGTGAAGGTTTGGAAGTCTACCTTGAAGACTTACCAGAGTGATTGGGCGAGGACTATGTGACCTTAGCTCAAGGAGAATACGGTGAGGACTTGGTGTCCTGAGCTGCGTGTTCAGGACTGGGTGTCCGGGACTGTGTGTCCTAAGGTTTAAATACCTAGCCGCTCCAACCAGACGTACAGTTGTCACAGCAACTGGAACTGGTCCAACACATCATTGTCTTCAACGAGTCACTGGTTTCATCTTCACTTCCTTTTACTTACTGATCACTCATTGTGAAGTCATTGCGTGTCTGTTCTATCTTTTTTCTTCACAACGTGAGTGTATGATCTGTTTGGCTTCATAGTATCTTCCTACCTGATCCTTATTACACTACTGCTATTTGTCACTGTGCTTTCACTCTGTTGATACTTGACCATGGCTTTTCTAGTGTAGTCTAACTTCCGCTGCATAGTAATAGGCATATCTTCACTGTTTGTCTTCATAACTCCCACGTTTTGAAGACTTTCATAAAAATCGCCTATTCACCCCCCCTCTAGTCGATATAACGCACTTTGAATTGGTATCAGAGCAAGGTGCTCCCTTGTTCTGTGTGATTCAGTTTAACCACCTGGAGTTTTAGCTATGTCGACTGCAGCGATAATCAAAGTCTCCGCTGCGTGCCCCGTCTTCGATGGAACTGAATATCCCTACTGGAAGAATAAGATGCGTATGCATCTTGAAGCCATTGACGTCGACTTATGGTATGTCGTCGAGAACGGCGTTCCCAAGGCTGGAGAAGGTTTCACTGCTACTGATGTTAAGAAATTCGTTCAACTGGACTCTACTGCCAAGAACATCATCTGTGGTCATCTGACCAAATGACAGTATGGCCGTGTGAGTGCTTTGAATACATCCAAGCTGGTCTGGGACTGGCTCTCCAAGGTCAATGAATGCATCTCAACCCAGAGAGATCAAAGAATCAGTGTCCTTCGCAATCTCTTCAACCGCTTCAAGCGAAATGACAATGAGAATGTCCAGCACACATTTGACAGACTCACTGACATCACAAATGAGCTTCAAGCCCTCGACGCTACTGAGATCACCAAACATGAAGTCGTCAAGACGCTGCTGAGATCACTTGATAGTTCGTTTGACATCCTAGCCCTGATGATTCAAGAACGTCCTGATTTCAGGACACTCGATCCATCTGACATACTTGAGAGGCTCAACACACATGAGTTTCAGCTTTCTGAGAAAAGAGATATCTACGGTCCAAACTATGGGCGAACTCGTGCCTTGAAGGCAAAAGCTGTTTCCTCATCTGAAGAAGAATCTGACAGCAGTTCTGATGATCCTGAAGACATTGGAAGGGAACTTGCAATGCTAGTAAAGAAGTTCCAAAAATTCACCAAGAAGAAAGGCTTCAGAAAGTCTTCACGATCAAGCTCAAGGAATGATGAAGCTTCTGCTCATGACTACAAGAAGAAAACATGCCACAAGTGCAAGAAAACTGGACACTTCATCTCTGAGTGTCCACAGTGGGACAATGAGAACAGAAAGAAGAAGAAGAGCAAGGAATATGACTCAGACGACAAGAAGAAGAAGAAATACACAAAGTCTTCTTCCAAGTCTTCCTCAAAGTCTTCATCACACAAGAAGAGCTCATCTGGCAAGGCACGTGCGTTTGTTGGCAAGGAAATGGATTCAGAGGAGGAGTCCGCTTCTGAGGAGGCAGAGGTGGAGTCTGAGGAGGAGTCTGATTCTGGCATTGCAAGTCTGGCTACAGCATACGTCGCCAAGTCCATCTTCAACACTGAAGACAATGACTTCATCACCGACACCGATGCAAATGACAAGGACTACTCCACTCCTACCTACTGCTTCATGGCACGCGGTGCCAAGGTAAACAAACGCACTACTCACTATCAAACATCTAGTGACGATGACTCTGATTGTGATTCAAAACCCAGTTACAAAACACTTGCTAAAATTGCAACTGAACAACAGAAAGCCATGGAACATATTCAAAAACTGTTAGACAGAAGCGATGATCTGTTGGGTGCTGAAATGACTCGATCTGAATCCTTAATTGAAGACATAAAAAATCTTCACGTTAAGTATCAGGAACTTGAAGATCGTCATGATACTCTCTCAACAACTCATGAAAAGCTTTCCTATGATTATCTTCAAAGGAAGCAAGAACTTGAGAAATTGAGAGCGGCTCATGAAGATCTTCAAAAGGAAAATGAGTCACTTAGCGCCGAACAGATCAGTTCCGCTCAGGAAGGATT
The DNA here is from genome assembly GCF_056163025.1 of Triticum urartu. Lineage (NCBI taxonomy): Eukaryota > Viridiplantae > Streptophyta > Magnoliopsida > Poales > Poaceae > Triticum > Triticum urartu. The sequence continues at coordinate 545,927,536 of NC_141878.1, read as the reverse complement.
TGAACCACCATGTCTTAAATGCATTGAGCGTGATAATGCTACTTCTGTTGCTGAATGTTCCACTGCTACTGCTGTTGCAATATCTTCAACTATTGATGTGGTAACTAACCCCTCTGCTGAGGATACCACTGCTATTGCTGATGAGAATGCTAGGTTGAAGACATTGCTTGAAACAGGGATGTACAAAAGCCTTAAAGGGCATCAGACGCTATGTGATGTCCTGAAAAAGCAGATTCTGAACCGAAACCCTAGGAAAGAGGGTATAGGGTTTGTAAGGAAAATAAATGCAGATGGATCTTACTGGAAACCTGAGCAGTACCCCAAAACCAAGTGGGTTGCTGCAAAGGAACCTTCAGCAGATCCATCCAATTTATCTGGCTTCACCTGTGCTAACCCCATTATCATTGATGAATCCTTTGATGCAAACTACGTACTGTTTAAAAATCAGAATGGTGTAGTGTTTGCCAGGTACATTGGTACTAACTGCAGGAATGGACCGCCTATGAAGAAGATCTGGGTTCCGAAAAAGTGTCTGGAAAATCTTCCTGTGAATGTCTTCATGACACCTCACATGAAGAAGACAAACCTCAGTCCAAAGGCTTCATGAAGATAGATGACTCACCTGAGTCACACTAACGCAAATGTTTTGCAGGGAAACCATACTCAGGCATATGAATATGAGAGCGGTTCATCAAACCGTCATGTTCATATGACCAAAAATTATTCTGCCTATTCTTATGAGTACTATTGTCCGCCTGCTAGACTGTTTGCTAGGGCTCCAAAACCAAAATTCTCAGATGCTGCACTTAGACTTATTGCTTCTAAGCCACCCTTGAAGATGTGGGTGGTTAAGAAAGCTTAACTCTCTTTTGCAGGGAAAGGTCTCCAGCAGAAAAACAAAATCTTTTGACGCTATTGCTGGGGACCTTAAAAATCTTGTAGGGCGCAAGATAAAATGCCCGAATGGCATCATTATGTACTTCGTTCCTGAATCGCATGCCACTCTCCCTATTAGTCCTAATCTGGATCTAAGTTTTCATAACCCACTGGTTCGTCAAATGTTTTTGCTTCACAATTCTCTTCGTGAAGCCTATCCCCCTAACTGCACTGTAGGGTACGACACCAGCGTCTTCAAAGTCTTCAGAATGGATTATTGACAGTGGGTGTACAAATCACATGACTGGCAAAAGAAGCCTTCTTATGGACTCAACCTTACGTCCATGCGACAAGAGCCACATCACATTTGCTGACACTGGTAAAAGTAAGGTATTGGGTCTAGGTAGAGTTGCAATCTCAAAGGATCAACACATGGATAAAGTCATGCTTGTTGAATCCCTTGATTTCAACTTAATGTCTGTCTCAATGCTTTGCGATTTGAACATGGTCGTAATATTTGGAAAATATCGTTGTCTTGTACTAATGGAATCTGACAAGTCTCTAGTGTTTGAAGGATATCAGAAAGATGGTTTGTATGTGGTAGATTTCTCAGCAGGGCCACAACTTGCAGTATGTCTTCTTGCAAAAGCTTCAGAATGCTGGCTTTGGCATCGGAGGCTTGGGCATGCTGGCATGAGGAACCTCCACACCCTTGCGAAGAAGAAGCATGTCATAGGCATCGAGGGCGTCAAGTTCAAGAAAGATCAGTTATGCGGTGCTTGTGAAGCAGGGAAGATGACGAGGGCAAAACATCCCTCGAAGACAATCATGACCACTACTCGACCCTTCGAACTGCTTCACATGGATCTTTTTGGTCCCACTCACTACTCAACTTTTACTACTACTGCTTGCCTCTATGGCTTCGTCATTGTTGATGATTACTCTAGATATACTTGGGTGCACATAATCCTTTACAAGACTGAAGTGCAGGATGTCTTCAGACGCTTCGCCAATCGTGCTATGAACAATTTTGGCGCCAAGATAAAGCACATCAGAAGTGACAATGGCACTGAATTCAAGAACACTAGCCTTGATACATATCTTGATACCTTGGGCATCACACATGAATTCTCAGCTCCGTACACGCCACAGCAGAATGGCGTCGTCGAACGCAAGAACAGAACACTCATTGAGATGGCCAGAACGATGCTAGATGAATACAAGACTCCAAGAAAGTTCTGGACTGAAGCCATTGACACTGCATGCCATACAATCAATCGTGTTTATCTTCACAAGCTTCTGAACAAGACATCTTATGAACTCCTAACTGGCAAGAAGCCAAATGTCAGTTACTTCAGAGTATTTGGCGCAAGGTGCTGGATCAAGGACCCACACCACACCTCAAAGTTTGCACCAAAAGCACATGAGGGTTTTATGCTTGGATATGGAAAGGATTCGCACTCCTACAGAGTCTTCAATCTCTTTCATTACAAAGTGGTTGAAACAGTGGATGTGCAGTTCGATGAGACAAATGGTTCACAAAGAGAGCAACTGCCAAATGTGCTAGATGAAATTCCAGCTAGTGAATCAATCAAGCTAATGGGAACTGGAGAGATTATACCTTCTGAAGCTCATCCTGAAGAAGAACTTATCATCTCAGCACCTGATCAACATGAAGACAATGCTCAGCCTGAAGATATTCCTCCCAACAACAACACAGATCCGCAAGAGCAAAGTCTTTGCCCTGTACATCCTCGTGTTGCCAATGAAGTGCAGATTGACAGAATAATTGACAGCATCAATGCACCTGGTCCACTCACTCGTTCAAGGGCAACTCAGCTGGCAAATTTCTGTGGGCACTTCGCATTCGTCTCAATTGCAGAACCCAAGAAAGTTGAAGAAGCCTTCATGGAACCTGAATGGATTCAAGCAATGCAAGAAGAGCTTCAACAGTTTGAGCTGAATAATGTATGGGAACTGGTTAAGCGTCCTGATCCACGGAAGCACAACATAATAGGCACCAAATGGATATACCGCAACAAGCAAGATGAGCATGGTCAAGTTGTCAGAAACAAAGCTCGTCTCGTTGCTCAAGGATATACTCAAGTGGAAGGCATTGACTTCGATGAAACATTTGCTCCTGTGGCTAGGCTTGAAGCCATACGCATACTGCTGGCCTATGCAAATCATCATAACATACTTCTATATCAAATGGATGTGAAGAGTGCCTTTCTCAATGGCAAGATTGAAGAAGAAGTGTATGTTGCACAACCGCCTGGCTTTGAAAATCCAAAACATCCTGACATGGTATACAAGCTCAACAAGGCACTGTATGGCCTCAAACAAGCCCCTAGGGCCTGGTATGACACACTCAAATACTTCCTGAAGAGCAAAGGCTTCATACCTGGTTCCCTAGATCCCACTCTTTTCACGAAGACATATGATGGTGAACTGTTTGTGTGCCAAATATATGTGGATGACATTATCTTCGGCTGCACCAATCAGAAGTACAGTGAAGAGTTTGGATATATGATGCAAGAGCAATATCAGATGTCCATGATGGGGGAGCTGAAGTTCTTCCTTGGTCTTCAAATACGACAACAACGCAATGGCATCTTCATATCTCAAGAGAAGTATCTCAAAGATTGCCTGAAGAAGTTCGGTATGCAAGACTGCAAAGGCTTCACAACACCAATGCCAGCCAAACATCATCTGGGTCCTGACGACAATGGTAAAGAGTTCGATCAAAAGGTATACCGTTCCATGATTGGTTCTTTACTTTATTTATGTGCATCTAGGCCAGATATTATGCTTAGTGTTTGCATGTGTGCTCGATTTCAAGCGGCACCAAAGGAGCCGCATCACTTAGCTATGAAGAGAATTCTTCGATATTTGGCTCACACCCCAACTATAGGATTATGGTATCCAAAGGGCTCAGAGTTTGATTTGGTTGGATTCTCGGATGCTGATTATGCTGGTGACAAAGTTGATCGCAAGTCCACATCAGGCACATGTCACTTTCTGGGACGATCACTTGTATGTTGGTCTTCAAAGAAGCAGAACTGTGTATCTCTCTCCACTGCTGAATCTGAATACATTGCTGCTGGATCTTGCTGCGCTCAGCTTCTATGGATGAAGCAAACACTCAAGGACTATGGCATTCATCTGAAGCAAGTGCCACTTTACTGCGACAACGAAAGCGCCATCAAGATTGCCAACAACCTAGTTCAGCACTCGAAGACAAAGCACATTGAAATTCGTCATCACTTTCTCAGAGATCATGTTGTGAAGGAAGACATTGATATAATACACGTCAACACTGAAGAGCAATTGGCAGATATCTTCACCAAGCCCTTGGATGAGAAGAGGTTTTGCAAGTTACGGTGTGAGCTAAATATCCTGGAATCCTCAAATGTCCTGTGATCAGGCACACATCCTAACACTTATACATATGATGACTTAGATGTGCAACACACAAAGTAAAGTATATCTTCAATCAATGAAGGCATACATTCTAAGTGTGAATACATTAATGTGGAATTTGACTTCGGAGCGCCACGATAATTGTGCGCCGTGTCTTGGTCTAATACTTCCTATACGGTGGGTAACGCCACCACCAAACGTTCTATTTTGAAGTGTTTCACTCATGGCGTTACCTTGCAATGTCTTCACATTTGGTTTGGCTTCGAACTCAACATATTTTCATGATTATCTTCACTATGTTGATTATATATATATATATATGCTAGTGTTCTGTCCTCTACAACATTCACTTATAGCTATATCTTCGTGTTGAATTTTTTGAACTAAGTGAATGTGATCGGACCCCAACTTCTCTATGCTTTCTATCTCAAACTCTATCTCTCTAAGTCATATGCATTCTATTGAAACTGTCGAATGTCTTCACTGCGTCCTTGTCAGCAGAAGATATAGAGACAACCATAAAGTCCGTTTTCAATGCTCATTCCTCCACATAAAATCCGGAGAAGCAGGAACGACCACCCGACAATCCAGGCGTGCGTGGGACGTGGAACAAACCCCAAACTTCCGCAAACTGGCCACGCGTTCCTCAGATGCGAATCGCTAGGGGCACCTGTGTAATAGCACAGTGCCGCCCTTGTGCCTATAAATACACACTCACAGCGGTAACTATCTCTTCTTCCACCCTCGCACGAACCCTAGCGCCACCGCTAGCTCTCGACGACGCCGGCGACGAAGCGCTTTGCTGCCGCAACCTCTCCAACGCCGTCTTCACACCGACTGCGGACATCATCCTCTCCGCCGTCGCCGTAGGTCTCCTCCGTCGCCAAGTTAGGGCACGGACGAGTGAACTGCTCGGCCTCATCTCTCGCTCCGTCTAGCAGTTCTTAGTGTGGTAAATAAAACTGCCTTTTTACAGCACCGTTGATCCTATTGATCTGTCACTTTCTACCACAAGCAGTTTCTGCTCACACAAACTAGATCTCTCTCAAACTGCATCTCATAACATGCCTAGAATATTCACTTGTGCTTCAAAAAGTAGTTAGATTCCTCACTTGTACTGATCTGTGGATTCGTACAAATCTGGAACCAACTTCTTATCTATGAGTGAATGTCTTCGCACGATGAGGTCAATGTCTTCTAAACTGATTTATCTTCAAAATCTTCTGAGAATGCATATGACCTCTTCCCCTTCCCTCGCACCTTAATGCTGTCACAGGTACATGTCCGTGGGAGAATCCTTTGGTTCTCATAGTCTGCATTCATTTGCAGAATTCCTACAGCATCACATAAATTCTCTTGAAGCCAGTTCCTGTTGGTCCAGCAAAAGAAAGCCTTTGAAGCCTTTGAACGTCTTGAAGCCTTCCAAGTTAAGGTTTATGGCTTCAGAAACAGCAGCAAGGAAGGGGGGCAGACAACGACGTGGAGGAACATCCAAAGATCTGCCTGATGAACTAGCAGAAATGTATAAAACAGATCTTGAAGAGAATTATGGTCAGCGCAAGACCCGAATCCAATGGATTTGACGCTATTGGGCAGAACAATGGTTCAAATACCGCTTCACAACCCAAGAGTATGCTGAGAAAAGTGCCATCAAAAGACTGTGGGGAGACATCTTATACAAGAACCTTGTACCCAGGTCCAGAGATGAAGCTATTGCCCAAAGCTTCTATCCATGCATGGTTCGTGGGCCACAGCCTGATGATGCACATCCATCGTCACTACTCTGGTGTCGTGACGACAATCTGTTCAAGCACAACTTCCAGTTTGCCCAAAACTCAGTGAATCAGAACAAGAAGAAATTTGGGTTAGACTTCAACCCTGGTCCCTCAGCACCAAGGGCAGATGGCACACGAGAAGCAGAACCCAATGTCATCGGTCCGTATGCCAACCTTGAAGGCCTCATCACCTACATCTTGGTTCAAGGGACTGCAGTGAATGAGCCTGCAGCTGACACTGAGTCTGATGAAGCGCCAGCAGTGCCTGCAGTGCCGAAGCCTAAGCAGTTGAAGAAGCCAAAAGCTTCAAAGCCAGCCCCTTCACCAAAAATCTCAAAGGCGAAGCCATTGGCGACTGCACCTCCTGAAGATAGTGTGCAGTCTGAAGACTTATCATGCATCTCAAGGCACCAGAAGGACAAGATGCCTCCGTCTCACACTGGCAAAGAGCTCACAGCTGCTGCCATCCCGCGCAGTGAAGCCATTGATCTGTCAAGTGATGAAGATCTTGGAGATGACGCTCTTGAGCAACTCATCAAGAGCAAAGAAAAAGCAGAAATCTTCAACAATCTGCCTCTCTTTGATGTCGCCATCATCCACAACTTCATTGACGAGTGGCTTGCCACACCAGACATCAGCTTTGAAGATCTACAGCTGCCAGTTGGCCTAAGCGTCGCCTTCCAAGGTGCTATTGCTTCAGAACTTGCCATTGCCCAATGCATTGTTGAACTGAAGCAGAAAATTGATCATGAAAAGGCTCAGTTCAAGAAGAATATGGCCAAGCTCAGCGTGCAAGAAGTGAAGAGCTTCAAGATCACGTTGCATGAGCTAAAAGAAAACTTTCTGAAGAAGCGTGCAGAAGCTCAAGGTTCACGTGAGCGGATGAAGTCTCTGGCTGACAGATGTGTGCAAGCCTACAATGAGGTTGAGAAGCGCAAGGCACTTGGGCGTCCTGGCATCGACCCCAAGATGGCCGCAAAGAAAAAGAAGAAGACTATTCCAGCTGAACCAGAGGCACCAAGGCAGGAAGCAGTTCCGCTTGTCTTCCCAACTGCAACGACTGGCTCGAAGCCAAAGAGCCGGTCAACAGCTTCAGAGCTTAAGAAGACAAGAACTGCTGAGGCTGAAGCAAGGAAGAGGAAAAGCTCTGAAGCCTCTCCTACTGCCCCCAGCAAGAAAAAGAGAAAGACCAAGAAATCTTGGGCTGCTCCCACAGAGCCCTTGATAGTTGAACCTATTTCTATGGTTCACCCTGACGCAGAACGTCAACTGACGGTTCATGAGCCTGCTTCCACAGAGGCTCCTGAAGCTGAAGACATTCCAGCAGCTGATCCCATCGCTGCTGAAGACATTGGTCATCGTGACAATGTAGAAGATGATGCAGCCCTTCCTCAATTAGAACACAGTGAACTCATCAGCATTGGTCGTCCACTGATGCCAATTGCACAGGATGCTTCATGGGCGGATCGCCCTCAAGAGGAAGAAGACTATGAGGCTCAGCCCACTCAAACCCCACAGGCGTCGTCTGCGTTCTGTAGGCTTCGCAAAGGTCCAAGGCCTCAAGTATCTGCTGAAGACATTCCGGCTGCATCAGCCACAGAAGAAGCACCACAAGAGCCCACTCCTATGCTCCACCAAGAAGCAGTTCTCCAGGAGAACGTGCTTGTGACCGACCCTCCAGCTAGTCAAGCGGAGGATGAAAATCTTGAGGCTGCCACAACCAACAACGAAGCTAATGTGGAGCCCTCCCCAGCAAAAGCTTCAGACGACAGCGAAGCCACTGAACCCACAACTTCTGTTCCTGAGTCTGCTGCAGGTCCCCAATTCAACTATCATGTTGAGCACAGGCCTCAGGTCCAGAAGCCAATCCCCAGATTGCCAAGGTTTCCAGGTCCTGCATCAGCACCTGGCTCCTTCAACATCAATGGCTTCAGGGCAGATAATACTTTCTTCAATAGTTCCAAGAACCCCTATACAAGGGAAAGGATTTCATCAGATAGGTTCTGGAGCTATCCTCAGCGCAGCTACTACTCTTGCATACTGTACAACCAAGGTCGCATTTTCCCGCACAAGCGCCTTGATGTTGAAGCTATTGCTGGTCTGCCCTGTCTAGAGGAAACGTTGGATTGCTTCAAACAAGTGGGTCTGCTACAGTTCATTACTGATGAAGAGCATTGGAACGAAGAGCTCCTGCTACAATTCTATGCCACACTGCACATCAAAGGATACAACAGAGATCCGAAGACTTGGGTCCTGGAGTGGATGACCGGCAACGTTCATCACGAAGCCAATGCATTTGATATCATTGAGCTCACTGGCCCGCCCACTCCAGGTGAATTCTTCGAGCAAGGCTGTCGGCTACACACTGAAGCTATTGAGAGCATATTTCAGAGACCTGAACCGAATATGAGTCAGATGCTCTCCATGATGAAGCCATTGCCCCACGATGCTCCTTATCCTACAGAGTTCTTCGTTGAAGACCTTGAGTACCTGCCCAAGACCATCTATCACATCATCCAGCGGACTCTCTGGCCCATTAAAGGACACTCTCCAAATGCAAAGATCGAGGGTGCAATGAAGACTCTGATATTCTGTATCCTTCATGGCAAATGCTTCAACGCACAGGATTTCTTCATACGCCAACTAGCTGCATCAGGCTCAGATCTGTTTGGTTTAAAGTTCTATGCTCCTTGGGTAATGAGGCTGATCAAACTTCACTCTGCCATCTCGTATCAGCCCTCAGCCCGCAACCATCGGATCTTCTTGCCTGATGTGGATACCTCTGCTGAAGCCATCTATCCTGAACCTGCCAAGCAACCTCTGAGTCTTTAGAATGCAGAACACCAGAGCTTCACTCAAAACGTTGAAGGTGTTGAAGCCATCTCCAGGGTGTATCCTTTGGCTGGCACTACACGTGCACCACACCCTGCGTCAACTGAAGCCACTGACAGTGCCACTGCTTCAAGACCCAAGAAGTGCACTCGTGTTCTCAACGACCGAGAGCTTCTTGTGGCCCTTCATCAAAAGCAGGATAGGCATCATGACTGGTTGAAGAGACATATGAAAAGCCTCTTGATGGATGTAAATCGCATCCGAAATCTTGCCACCAAGAACGCTTTCGTTGCCCATGAAACCTATCGCCGCACATGGAAAGGGCTAACGATGATGCTTTCTGAAGCTGATCTTCAAGAAGATGGCTTCACCGAGAGATTCAAGTTTGACTCCACACCTCCTCGAAGAGCTGTGCTGCTGGGGACTCCATCTCTTGAAGACTCTGAGTTTTCTTCCTCTGCTGCCACAGTCACTGCCAGAATCATTGAGGAAGAAGACGATGCTACCTCACCGCCACCTGCTTCAGCACCGCCAAGCTCTTCTGCACCGCCAAACAACGCCAACAACCCTGCTACTTCATCTACTCCTCATGGGAACGAGTAGATGCTCTATGTCTTCAAACCTTTTCGGTCATTACTGACAAAAGGGGGAGAAGCATATGAGAATGATAGTCTTCAAGCGGGTTCATATGGGCGGTGAAGGAAATATGCCCTAGAGGCAATAATAAAGTTATTATTTATTTCCTTATAATCATGATAAATGTTTATTATTCATGCTAGAATTGTATTAACCGGAAACATAATACATGTGTGTGAATACATAGACAAACAAAGTGTCACTAGTATGCCTCTACTTGACTAGCTCGTTAATCAAAGATGGTTATGTTTCCTGACCATGAACAATGAGTTGTTATTTGATTAACGAGGTCACATCATTAGTTGAATGATCTGATTGACATGACCCATTCCATTAGCTTAGCACCCGATCGTTTAGTATGTTGCTATTGCTTTCTTCATGACTTATACATGTTCCTATGACTATGAGATTATGCAACTCCCGTTTACCGGAGGAACACTTTGGATGCTACCAAACGTCACAACGTAACTGGGTGATTATAAAGGAGCATTACAGGTGTCTCCAAAGGTAGATGTTGGGTTGGCGTATTTCGAGATTAGGATTTGTCACTCCGATTGTCGGAGAGGTATCTCTGGGCCCTCTTGGTAATACACATCACATAAGCCTTGCAAGCATTACAACTAATATGTTAGTTGTAAGATGATGTATTACGGAACGAGTAAAGAGACTTGCCGGTAACGAGATTGAACTAGGTATTGGATACTGACGATCGAATCTCAGGCAAGTAACATACCGATGACAAAGGGAACACCGTATGTTGTTATGCGGTCTGACCGATAAAGATCTTCATAGAATATGTAGGAGCCAATATGGGCATCCAGGTCCCGCTATTGGTTATTGACCGGAGACGTGTCTCGGTCATGTCTACATTGTTCTCGAACCCGTAGGGTCCGCACGCTTAAGGTTACGATGACAGTTACATTATGAGTTTATGCATTTTGATGTACCGAAGGTTGTTCGGAGTCCCGGATGTGATCACGGACATGACAAGGAGTCTCGAAATGGTCGAGACGTAAAGATTGATATATTGGAAGCCTATGTTTGGACATCGGAAGTGTTCCGGGTGAAATCGGGATTTTACCGGGTTACCGGAACCCCCCGGGAGCCATATGGGCCTTCATGGGCCTTAGTGGAAAGGTGAAAGGGCTGCCCACAAGGGCTGCGCGCCTCCCCCCTTCCCCTAGTCCTATTAGGACTAGGAGAGGTGGCCTGCCACCCTTCTCCCCCTTTCCCCCTTGGGGAATCCTAGTTGGAATAGGATTGGGGGGGAGTCCTACTCCCGGAAGGAGTAGGACTCCTCCTGCGCCTCTCTCCCTGGCCGGCGCCCCTCTCCCCCCTTGGCTCCTTTATATACTGAGGTAGAGGCACCCTAGAACACACAAGTTGATCCACGTGATCTATTCCTTAGCCGTGTGCGGTGCCCCCTGCCACCATATACCTCGATAATACTGTAGCGGAGTTTAGCGAAGCCCTGCTGCTGTAGTTCATCAAGATCGTCACCACGCCGTCGTGCTGACGGAACTCTTCCCCGACACTTTGCTGGATCGGAGTCCGGGGATCGTCATCGAGCTGAACGTGTGCTCGAACTCGGAGGTGCCGTAGTTTCGGTGCATGATCGGTTGGATCGTGAAGACGTACGACTACTTCCTCTACGTCGTGTCATCGCTTCCGCAGTCGGTCTGCGTTGGGTACGTAGACAACACTCTCCCCCTCGTTGCTATGCATCACATGATCTTGCGTGTGCGTAGGAAAATTTTGAAATTACTACGAAACCCAACAGTGGTATCCGAGCCTAGGTTATTTATGTTGATGTTATATGCACGAGTAGAACACAAGTGAGTTGTGGAGGATACAAGTCATACTGCCTACCAGCATGTCATACTTTGGTTCGGCGGTATTGTTGGACGAGACGACCCGGACCAACCTTACGCGTACGCTTACGCGAGACCGGTTCCCTCGACGTGCTTTGCACAGAGATGGCTTGCGGGCGACTGTCTCTCCAACTTTAGTTGAACCAAGTATGGCTACGCCCGGTCCTTGCGAAGGTTAAAACGGAGTCTATTTGACAAACTATCGTTGTGGTTTTGATGCGTAGGTGAGATTGGTTCTTACTTAAGCCCGTAGCAGCCACGTAAAACATGCAACAACAAAGTAGAGGACGTCTAACTTGTTTTTGCAGGGCATGTTGTGATGTGATATGGTCAAGGCATGATGCTGAATTTTATTGTATGAGATGATCATGTTTTGTAACCGAGTTATCGGCAACTGGCAGGAGCCATATGGTTGTCGCTTTATTGTATGCAATGCAATCGCGATGTAATGCTTTACTTTATTACTAAACGGTAGTGATAGTCGTGGAAGCATAAGATTGGCGAGACGACAACGATGCTACGATGGAGATCAAGGTGTCGCGCGGTGACGATGGTGATCATGACGGTGCTTCGGAGATGGAGATCACAAGCACAAGATGATGATGGCCATATCATATCACTTATATTGATTGCATGTGATGTTTATCTTTTTATGCATCTTATCTTGCTTTGATTGACGGTAGCATTATAAGATGATCTCTCACTAAATTATCAAGAAGTGTTCTCCCTGAGTATGCACCGTTGCCAAAGTTCGTCGTGCCCAGACACCACGTGATGATCGGGTGTGATAAGCTCTACGTCCATCTACAACGGGTGCAAGCCAGTTTTGCACACGCAGAATACTCAGGTTAAACTTGACGAGCCTAGCATATGCAGATATGGCCTCGGAACACGGAGACCGAAAGGTCGAGCGTGAATCATATAGTAGATATGATCAACATAAACGATGTTCACAATTGAAAACTACTCCATCTCACGTGATGATTGGTTATGGTTTAGTAGATTTGGATCACGTAATCACTTAGAAGATTAGAGAGATGTCTATCTAAATGGGAGTTCTTAAGTAATATGATTAATTGAACTTAAATTTATCATGAACTTAGTACCTGATAGTATCTTGCTTGTTTATGTTGATTGTAGATAGATGGCTCGTGCTGTTGTTCCGTTGAATTTTAATGCGTTCCTTGAGAAAGCAAAGTTGAAAGATGATGGTAGCAATTACACGGACTGGGTCCGTAACTTGAGGATTATCCTCATTGCTGCACAGAAGAATTACGTCCTGGAAGCACCGCTGGGTGCCAGGCCTGCTGCTGGAGCAACACCAGATGTTATGAACGTCTGGCAGAGCAAAGCTGATGACTACTCGATAGTTCAGTGTGCTATGCTTTACGGCTTAGAATCGGGACTTCAACGACGTTTTGAACGTCATGGAGCATATGAGATGTTCCAGGAGTTGAAGTTAATATTTCAAGCAAATGCCCGAATTGAGAGATATGAAGTCTCCAATAAGTTCTATAGTTGCAAGATGGAGGAGAACAGTTCTGTCAGTGAGCATATACTCAAAATGTCTGGGTATAATAATCACTTGATTCAATTGGGAGTTAATCTTCCGGATGATTGCGTCATTGACAGAATTCTCCAATCACTGCCACCAAGCTACAAGAGCTTCGTGATGAACTATAATATGCAAGGGATGAACAAGACTATTCCCGAGCTCTTCGCAATGCTGAAAGCTGCGGAGGTAGAAATCAAAAAGGAGCATCAAGTGTTGATGGTTAACAAAACCACTAGTTTCAAGAAAAAGGGCAAAGGGAAGAAGAAGGGGAACTTCAAGAAGAACGGCAAGCAAGTTGCTGCTCAGGAGAAGAAACCCAAGTCTGGACCTAAGCCTGAAACTGAGTGCTTCTACTGCAAGCAGACTGGTCACTGGAAGCGGAACTGCCCCAAGTATTTGGCGGATAAGAAGGATGGCAAGGTGAACAAAGGTATATGTGATATACATGTTATTGATGTGTACCTTATTAGAGCTCGCAGTAGCACCTGGGTATTTGATACTGGTTCTGTTGCTAATATTTGCAACTCGAAACAGGGGCTACGGATTAAGCGAAGATTGGCTAAGGACGAGGTGACGATGCGCGTGGGAAACGGTTCCAAAGCTGATGTGATCGCGGTCGGCACGCTACCTCTACATCTACCTTCGGGATTAATATTAGACCTAAATAATTGTTATTTGGTGCCAGCGTTAAGCATGAACATTATGTCTGGATCTTGTTTGATGCGAGACGGTTATTCATTTAAATCAGAGAATAATGGTTGTTCTATTTATATGAGTAATATCTTTTATGGTCATGCACCCTTGAAGAGTGGTCTATTCTTATTGAATCTCGATAGTAGTAATACACATATTCATAATGTTGAAGCCAAAAGATGCAGAGTTGATAATGAAAGTGCAACTTATTTGTGGCACTGTCGTTTAGGTCATATCGGTATAAAGCGCATGAAGAAACTCCATACTGATGGACTTTTGGAACCACTTGATTATGAATCACTTGGTACTTGCGAACCGTGCCTCATGGGCAAGATGACTAAAACACCGTTCTCCGGTACAATGGAGAGAGCAACAGATTTGTTGGAAATCATACATACCGATGTATGTGGTCTGATGAATATTGAGGCTCGTGGCGGATATCGTTATTTTCTCACCTTCACAGATGATTTAAGCAGATATGGGTATATCTACTTAATGAAACATAAATCTGAAACATTTGAAAAGTTCAAAGAATTTCAGAGTGAAGTTGAAAATCATCATAACAAGAAAATAAAGTTTCTACGATCTGATCGTGGAGGAGAATATTTGAGTTACGAGTTTGGTGTACATTTGAAAAACTGTGGAATAGTTTCGCAACTCACGCCACCCGGAACACCACAGCGTAATGGTGTGTCCGAACGTCGTAATCGTACTTTACTCGATATGGTGCGATCTATGATGTCTCTTACTGATTTACCGCTATCATTTTGGGGTTATGCTTTAGAGACGGCCGCATTCACGTTAAATAGGGCACCATCAAAATCCGTTGAGACGACGCCTTATGAACTATGGTTTGGCAAGAAACCAAAGTTGTCGTTTCTGAAAGTTTGGGGCTGCGATGCTTATGTGAAAAAGCTTCAACCTGATAAGCTCGAACCCAAATCGGAGAAATGTGTCTTCATAGGATATCCAAAGGAAACTATTGGATACACCTTCTATCACAGATCCGAAGGCAAGACTTTTGTTGCTAAATTCGGAAACTTTCTTGAGAAGGAGTTTCTCTCGAAAGAAGTGAGTGGGAGGAAAGTAGAACTTGACGAGGTAACTGTACCTGCTCCCTTGTTGGAAAGTAGTACATCACAGAAAATTGTTTCTGCGACACGTACACCAATAAGTGAGGAAGTTAATGATAATGATCATGAAACTTCAGAACAAGATACTACTGAACCTCGTAGATCAACCAGAGTAAGATCCGCACCAGAGTGGTATGGTAATCCAGTTCTGGAAGTCATGCTACTAGATCATGATGAACCTACGAACTATGAAGAAGCGATGGTGATCCCAGATTCCGCAAAATGGCTTGAAGCCATGAAATCTGAGATGGGATCCATGTATGAGAACAAAGTATGGACTTTGGTTGACTTGCCCGATGATCGGCAAGCAATTGAGAATAAATGGATCTTCAAGAAGAAGACTGACGCTGATGGTAATGTTACTGTCTACAAAGCTCGACTTGTCGCAAAAGGTTTTCGGCAAGTTCAAGGGATTGACTACGATGAGACCTTCTCACCCGTAGCGATGCTTAAGTCCTTCCGAATCATGTTAGCGATTGCCGCATTTTATGATTATGAAATTTGGCAGATGGATGTCAAAACTGCATTCCTGAATGGATTTCTGGAAGAAGAGTTGTATATGATGCAACCGGAAGGTTTTGTCGATCCAAAGGGAGTTAACAAAGTGTGCAAGCTCCAGCGATCCATTTATGGACTGGTGCAAGCCTCTCGGAGTTGGAATAAACGTTTTGCTAGTGTGATCAAAGCATTTGGTTTTATACAGACTTTCGGAGAAGCCTGTATTTACAAGAAAGTGAGTGGGAGCTCTGTAGCATTTTTGATATTATATGTGGATGACATATTGCTGATTGGAAATGATATAGAATTTCTGGATAGCATAAAGGGATACTTGAATAAAAGTTTTTCAATGAAAGACCTCGGTGAAGCTGCTTACATATTAGGCATTAAGATCTATAGAGATAGATCAAGACGCTTAATTGGACTTTCACAAAGCACATACCTTGACAAGATTTTGAAGAAATTCAAAATGGATCAAGCAAAGAAAGGATTCTTGCCTGTGTTACAAGGTGTGAAATTGAGTAAGACTCAATGCCCGACCACTGCAGAAGATAGAGAGAATATGAAAGATGTTCCCTATGCATCAGCCATAGGCTCTATCATGTATGCAATGCTGTGTACCAGACCTGATGTGTGCCTTGTTATAAGTTTAGCAGGGAGGTACCAAAGTAATCCAGGAGTGGATCACTGGACAGCGGTCAAGAACATCCTGAAATACCTGAAAAGGACTAAGGATATGTTTCTCGTATATGGAGGTGACAAAGAGCTCACCGTAAAAGGTTACGTTGATGCAAGCTTTGACACTGATCCGGACGATTCTAAATCGCAAACCGGATACGTGTTTACATTAAACGGTGGAGCTGTCAGTTGGTGCAGTTCTAAACAAAGCGTCGTAGCGGGATCTACATGTGAAGCGGAGTACATAGCTGCTTCGGAAGCAGCGAACGAAGGAGTCTGGATGAAGGAGTTCATATCCGATCTAGGTGTCATACCTAATGCATCGGGTCCAATGAAAATCTTTTGTGACAATACTGGTGCAATTGCCTTGGCAAAGGAATCCGGATTTCACAAAAGGACCAAACACATCAAGAGACGCTTCAACTCCATCCGGGATCTAGTCCAGGTGGGAGACATAGAGATTTGCAAGATACATACGGATCTGAATATTGCAGACCCGTTGACTAAGCCTCTTCCATGAGCAAAACATGATCAGCACCAAGGCTCAATGGGTGTTAGAATCATTACAGTGTAATCTAGATTATTGACTCTAGTGCAAGTGGGAGACTGAAGGAAATATGCCCTAGAGGCAATAATAAAGTTATTATTTATTTCCTTATAATCATGATAAATGTTTATTATTCATGCTAGAATTGTATTAACCGGAAACATAATACATGTGTGTGAATACATAGACAAACAAAGTGTCACTAGTATGGCTCTACTTGACTAGCTCGTTAATCAAAGATGGTTATGTTTCCTGACCATGAACAATGAGTTGTTATTTGATTAACGAGGTCACATCATTAGTTGAATGATCTGATTGACATGACCCATTCCATTAGCTTAGCACCCGATCGTTTAGTATGTTGCTATTGATTTCTTCATGACTTATACATGTTCCTATGACTATGAGATTATGCAACTCCCGTTTACCGGAGGAACACTTTGGATGCTACCAAACGTCACAACGTAACTGGGTGATTATAAAGGAGCATTACAGGTGTCTCCAAAGGTAGATGTTGGGTTGGCGTATTTCGAGATTAGGATTTGTCACTCCGATTGTCGGAGAGGTATCTCTGGGCCCTCTCGGTAATACACATCACATAAGCCTTGCAAGCATTACAACTAATATGTTAGTTGTAAGATGATGTATTACGGAATGAGTAAAGAGACTTGCCGGTAACGAGATTGAACTAGGTATTGGATACCGACGATCGAAT
Source organism: Triticum urartu (assembly GCF_056163025.1). NCBI lineage: Eukaryota > Viridiplantae > Streptophyta > Magnoliopsida > Poales > Poaceae > Triticum > Triticum urartu. The sequence continues at coordinate 545,910,304 of NC_141878.1, read as the reverse complement.
CTCAGGCAAGTAACATACCGATGACAAAGGGAACAACGTATGTTGTTATGCGGTCTGACCGATAAAGATCTTCGTAGAATATGTAGGAGCCAATATGGGCATCCAGGTCCCGCTATTGGTTATTGACCGGAGACGTGTCTCGGTCATGTCTACATTGTTCTCGAACCCGTAGGGTCCGCACGCTTAAGGTTACGATGACAGTTACATTATGAGTTTATGCATTTTGATGTACCGAAGGTTGTTCGGAGTCCCGGATGTGATCACGGACATGACGAGGAGTCTCGAAATGGTCGAACGTAAAGATTGATATATTGGAAGCCTATGTTTGGACATCGGAAGTGTTCCGGGTGAAATCGGGATTTTACCGGGTTACCGGGAGGGTTACCGGAACCCCCCGGGAGCCATATGGGCCTTCATGGGCCTTAGTGGAAAGGTGAAAGGGCTGCCCACAAGGGCTGCGCGCCTCCCCCCTTCCCCTAGTCCTATTAGGACTAGGAGAGGTGGCCGGCCACCCTTCTCCCCCTTTCCCCCTTGGGGAATCCTAGTTGGAATAGGATTGGGGGGGAGTCCTACTCCCGGAAGGAGTAGGACTCCTCCTGCGCCTCTCTCCCTGGCCGGCGCCCCTCTCCCCCCTTGGCTCCTTTATATACTGAGGTAGAGGCACCCTAGAACACACAAGTTGATCCACGTGATCTATTCCTTAGCCGTGTGCGGTGCCCCCTGCCACCATATACCTCGATAATACTGTAGCGGAGTTTAGCGAAGCCCTGCTGCTGTAGTTCATCAAGATCGTCACCACGCCGTCGTGCTGACGGAACTCTTCCCTGACACTTTTCTGGATCGGAGTCCGGGGATCGTCATCGAGCTGAACGTGTGCTCGAACTCGGAGGTGCCGTAGTTTCGGTGCATGATCGGTTGGATCGTGAAGACGTACGACTACTTCCTCTACGTCGTGTCATCGCTTCCGAAGTCGGTCTGCGTTGGGTACGTAGACAACACTCTCCCCCTCGTTGCTATGCATCACATGATCTTGCGTGTGCGTAGGAAAATTTTGAAATTACTACGAAACCCAACAGGCGGGTGCCTTATATTTTGCTTCGTGCTTACAACTCTCGTTTTTTTCGCTACATTTGGTTCTTATGAGTTGTAACACCTAAACCAGATGGTCGTCTGCTACTTGTTTGCCACCCTGTTTTGCGAAGATAAATTCTGCATGTGCGACGATAAATTCCGCACTTGTCTCATTCTGCAAACGTCCATTTTCCATTATGCATTATCTTCATATACTTTCACATGCATAGTGGATTGTCATCATAAGCTGAAGTGGATCTCCACAAGCACAACCTGCCATGTGCATTTGCATTCCAAAAGCAAATTAACTTATATGCACATCTTCAGGGGGAGCCCTTGCAACTTATGAAGACAATTCCTTATCCTTTACAATTTCACAGACTATATTCCCCGTTGAAAACTTCAACTAGTTTGTCATCAATCACCAAAAAGGGGGAGATTGTAAGTGCATCTAGTGCCACCCCTAGTTGGTTTTGGAGTATTGACGACAAACCTAGTTGAGGGACTAATGTGTTTGTGAGAATTGCAGGATAACACAGGTAGAAGTCCCTCATTGATTCGGTTTTACTACCAGAGATGACCCCTAAAAATGTATGAAGACATTGAAGTCAAAGGTGGTATATGAAGATATTCACATTGAAGACTATGACAAAAGAAGACACGTTATGAAGCCTATGGAGCTCGAAGACTTAGATCTTTCGTAGTTCTTTTTCTTTTGTGTTGAGTCATAGGAACCACCGTACTGTTAAGTGGGGTCCAGGAGAACCAGTCAGAATGACTGAAGTGATGCCTAAACCAAAGACCTATGTCTTCGAGTGAAGACATTGAGAGCGAATCTTGTCCAAAGCCGGACAAGTCAGCTTTTCTTGTAGCCCAAGTAAAGTTGCCATGAGAGTTTGAAATCTGACCGTTGAGACACGTGTTAGTTCCTTAGTGACCCAGGGTCATTTCGGACAAATCAGGTTGGGTTGCCAAGTGGCTATAAATAGCCCACCCCCTACAACCATAAATGGTTGGCTGCTCAGATTGAGAGTACGGCTTTTGTCGTGTGAGAGCAACCCACCTCGAAGCCTTTGAGAGAGAGAATTCCTTGCGAGGATAAAGCCCTAACCACCTAGAGCCAGAGAACATTGGGCATCACTTAAGTCTTCTTGTCTGTGTGATCTGAAGACTTATTACACTTGAGGAATGTGCATCCCCAGACGGTTAGGCATCGCGTTCAGAGCATCCAAGAGACATTGTGAATTGCCGGTGAACGAAGTCTGTGAAGGTTTGGAAGTCTACCTTGAAGACTTACCAGAGTGATTGGGCGAGGACTATGTGACCTTAGCTCAAGGAGAATACGGTGAGGACTTGGTGTCCTGAGCTGCGTGTTCAGGACTGGGTGTCCAGGACTGTGTGTCCTAAGGTTTAAATACCTAGCCGCTCCAACCAGACGTACAGTTGTCACAGCAACTGGAACTGGTCCAACACATCATTGTCTTCAACGAGTCACTGGTTTCATCTTCACTTCCTTTTACTTACTGATCACTCATTGTGAAGTCATTGCGTGTCTGTTCTATCTTTTTTCTTCACAACGTGAGTGTATGATCTGTTTGGCTTCATAGTATCTTCCTACCTGATCCTTATTACACTACTGCTATTTGTCACTGTGCTTTCACTCTGTTGATACTTGACCATGGCTTTCCTAGTGTAGTCTAACTTCCGCTGCATAGTAATAGGCATATCTTCACTGTTTGTCTTCATAACTCCCACGTTTTGAAGACTTTCATAAAAATCGCCTATTCACCCCCCCTCTAGTCGATATAACGCACTTTCAGTTATGGGCCCATCATGTGGGTTAAAGTAAGAAGGGCGTTGACATCTTGCACGGTCATGATAGCAAGACATGTCAGAGGGTAGACTATCAGTTATGTTGGCAACAATGTCGGTACCAAGGGCGAGGGACGAAGAGAACCATTTTCCTGCTCGTTGAACGAGGTGGACCATTAGGCAAAGTTCTCGTCCATCGGTGGCTACCAGAATGTCATCAATAATAGTAATAGGGTCTTGCTGACAGAATTGTACACCGAGGTGTTTACATAAGCAGGAGAATATTACTTCTTAGATTATATAGATCACAAGAAACGTTAAACCAACCAATGGAAAGGAAAATATGATTATCAGATTAAACAGAACAATGGAAAAGAAAATGTGTTTAAACACATATTTCAAGGGTATATCCTTCCCAAGGACAAGCAAAGCATGATATCCATGTCAGGATATAATGTAAAAAACTCTTTAGGTAGGGGAGAGAAATTTCATGACATTACCCATACAACGGTGTTTGGATAATTGAGCAGAAAACATTTAGCATTGGGCTTCAAATGTTCTTTTTGAAAAATCGGAGTACCATAGACATGCTTCGAGATAACATTGACATGGTCAACAGGTGAAGATCAGACTTTGGAAACAAAAAGGATCCATCAGGAACAACTTATAGAATAAGTCTTACAATTTCCTCACGGAAGAATGACTAATCCTTGCCAAAAAGGAAACTATAACAATAGGTTCTCCGGCCAGGTGTGGTAGGCACGACATCACCTTACCGGTTCACATAAAGACCAATGTTATAACTCTTGGAAATATGTTCTAACCAACATATCTGACCGAGATTCAGATCAGATAGGTGCTAGGATAACTCAGATTAAGGATGCCTGAGAAGTAAGTGCAACACAAATTGTTTGAGATGACATTGTAAGATTCTCGGGAATTGAACTATGGAAGCGAGTTCTGGAACAAGAGTTCATCATCAAACCAAGGAGAGGACGAGGAGGTGACTGAGGGACTCAGCGACAATTCATCAAGATTTCCAAAAGATGAATTTCCACAATTATGTGAATAAGGAGATAACATTTGTCAGATCAAATGGTATAATGATGCAAGCTCGAGGAAAACATACACGATTAAACATTGGTTGAAAGGTGCACCCGAAATATGGGCTGGGTTGCACGACCAACGTCGAAGTGGTGATTCAATAATCAATAGTCTAAGAATGAATGACCGGCCATTAACTTCAAAGCAATAGGGATGCTAGAAGTTTTGAAGTCGCACATCATAGTTCGATTGTCGGTTTTCCGGTTAGATATAACACGGGGACCAATGAATGAATGGATATGGAAAAGGTATCACCTGCATCAAGAATTCTTAAGAGGTGGTGAAATTCTCATGACATTCTTGACATAAAAGATGGTAATACTCCAAGGTAAAGAAGAACAAATGCTGGATAGCAAGGATCCCAAGGTATAACACAAAACACGAACAAGTTTGTGTTGAACGGAAGGCAATCGAGTGGTCGATGATAACACAAATCATCGCAGGCAAGGATGGTATTTCTCATCATGAATTCAATTGATATCCTTGAGGAGCTCGGAATGTTGATGATGATCATGACACATTTGTCGAGAGGTTTCAGGAAGATATAATCGCTCATCGACGACATCAAGCAAAAGGAAGGATGGAGCGAAAAGTTATTGAAACCACGGATACGACACAAACTTAGAATCAAGCTTGTTGTTCAAGGCGAAATGATATGACGAGGAAAGTCGGCGTAAGCTTAGCTCATCGTTGAAAATTGTGCTTCGAAAAGAAGGACCAGATAGCACAGTTAAAAATTGCACGATAATGATATAGCCAATCAGGCTAGGAATGACTTGAAGGGTTATTAAATCATAAGCAACAAAAATTACTTAGAATTATTGAATCGGAGTGCGGAATTGATTCACTTAACGGTATTCTCGAGTGACTAATAACTCAGAACCTGAGGGAAATTGGAATTAGCAAGAATAATAGTTGATGAAGAACTCATAAGAAGTTATGTAGTTCCGTGGTATTCTTGAGATACCAGAGTGTAATGCTCGACGGTAGATCAAAGTAAGGGTTGGACAGGTGCAATGATCTGCAGAAGACAAGTACTTCCACTTGTCCGAGAAATAGAATCAAGGGAGAACAATCATGGTCGGAACCACGGTTGCGAAGTATCAATTCACATATACCAGATGATATTTATCAAGGAAATAGTTATTATTACAAGAAGCTTCCATGATAGGATCTACATCATGTCCATGGGCATGAACACAAAGTTCAAGGTCGACTCCCACTTATTCAACGTATAACCTTCCATTCACTTCTCGTGTTTAGAAAATGACACTAGTTGTTGAAAGTTTTACCTGGTGCAATACCAGATAAGTATGACCCATCAAATCTTTCGGGTTCACACAGATTAGGGAAGGCGTTGGTTCAACCCATCGGGGCATCTTAGGAACCTATACCACAAATTTCAGGGTAAATAATACAAGCTCAAAAATAGAGCATGGTTGACAAAGCAGAGGATACAATTTACCAAAGGCATTTCATACCCGCGGAAAGGCTCACAAGGTTATTGAATATGAAGGACACTTCAGATAATAAATTCAACAAAGGATCTGACAGTCCATAACGGAGCTGATGTGAGCATTGATAACCCACAAGTATAGGGGATCGCAATAGTTTTCGAGGGTAGAGTATTTAACCCAAATTTATTGATTCGACACAAGGGGAGCCAAAGAATATTCTCAAGTATTAGCAGCTGAGTTGTCAATTCAACCACACCTGGAAACTTAGTATCTGCAGCAAAGTGTTTAGTAGCAAAGTAATATGATAGTGGTGGTAGAGGCAACAAAAGTAAAGACATCAAAAGTAATGTTTTTGGTATTTTGTAGTGATTGTAACAGTAGCAGCGGGAAAGTAAATAAGCGTAAACCAGTATATGGAAAACTCGTAGGCACCGGATCAGTGATGGATAATTATGCCGGATGCGGTTCATCATGTGATAGTCATAACATAGGTTGACACAGAACTAGCTCCAATTCATCAATGTAATGTAGGCATGTATTCTGTATATAGTCATACGTGCTTATGGAAAAGAACTTGCATGACATCTTTTGTCCTACCCTCCCGTGGCAGCGGGGTCCTATTAGAAACTAAGGGATATTAAGGCCTCCTTTTAATAGAGAACCGGAACAAAGCATTAGCACCTAGTGAATACATGAACTCCTCAAACTATGATCATCACCGGGAGTGGTCCCGATTATTGTCACTTCGGGGTTGCCGGATCATAACACATAGTAGGTGACTATAGACTTGCAAGATAGGATCAAGAACTCACATATATTCATGAAAACATAATAGGTTCAGATCTGAAATCATGGCACTCGGGCCCTAGTGACAAGCATTAAGCATAGCAAAGTCATAGCAACATCAATCTCAGAACATAATGGATACTAGGAATAAACCCTAACAAAACTAACTCAATTACATGATAAATCTCATCCAACCCATCACCGTCCAGCAAGCCTACGATGGAATTACTCACGCACGGCGGTGAGCATCATGAAATTGGTGATGGAGGATGGTTGATGATGACGACGGCGACGAATCCCCCTCTTCAGAGCCCCGAACGGACTCCAGATCAGCCCTCCCGAGAGGTTTTAGGGCTTGGCGGCGGCTCCGTATCGTAAAACGCGATGATTTCTTCTCTCTGATTTTTTTCTCTCTGAAAGCAGATATATAGAGTTGGAGTTGGCGTCGGAGGGTTTCCAGGGGGCCCACGAGGTAGGGGGCGCGCCCTAGGGGAGGGGCGCCCCCCACCCTCCTGGACAGGGTGTGGGCCCCCTGGTCTTCATCTTTGGCGAGGATTTTTTATTATTTTTTCTAAGGTGTTCCGTGGAGTTTCAGGTCATTCCGAGAATATTTGTTTTCTGCACATAAAACAACACCATGGCAATTCTGCTGAAAACAGCGTCAGTCCGGGTTAATTCCATTCAAATCATACAAGTTAGAGTCCAAAACAAGGGCAAAAGTGTTTGGAAAAGTAGATACGACGGAGACGTATCAACTCCCCCAAGCTTAAACCCTTGCTTGTCCTCAAGCAATTCAGTTGACAAACTGAAAGAAAGAAAAACTTTTACAAACTCTGTTTGCTCTTGTTGTTGTAACTATGTCAAGCCAGCATTCAAGTTTTCAGCATAGATCATAACTAACCATATTTGCAATAATTCTCAGGTCTTATAATTACTCATATCAATAGCATAATCAGCTAGCAAGCCATAATAATAAATCTTGGATGACAACACTTTCTCAAAACAATCATAATATGATATAACAAGATGGTATCTCGCTAGCCCTTTCTGAGACCGCAAAACATAAATGCAGAGCACCTTTAAAGATCAAGGACTGACTAGACATTGTAATTCATGGTAAAAGAGATCCAATCATAGTCATACCCAACATAGATTAATAGTGATGAATGCAAATGACAGCTGTGCTCTCTAGCTAGTGCTTTTTAATAAGAGGGTGATGACTCAAAGTAAATGGATAGGCCCTTCGCAGAGGGAAGCAGGGATTTGTAGAGGCGCCAGAGCTCGGTTTTGAAATAGAGATAAATTGCAGTTTGAGCAGTATACTTTCATTGTCAACGTAACAACTAAGAGATGACGATATCTTCCATGCTAAACACATTATAGGCGGTTCCCAAATAGAATGGTAAAGTTTATACCCCCCCCCCTCCACCAACTAGCATCAATCCATGACTTGCTCGAAACAACGAGTGTCTCCTACATACATCAGGTCCCAGGGGGAGTTTTTTTGCAATTAATTTTGATTTAGTTTGCATAGAGCATGGGACTGGGCATCCTGGTGACCAGCCATTTTCTCGTGAGTGAGGAGCGGAGTCCACTCCTCTTGAGAATAACCCGCCTAACACGGAAGGTAAGGAAAACCTTGGTTGATACATGAGCTATTCGAGCATACAAACCAGAATATTTATTTGAAGGTTTAGAGTTTGGCACATACAAATTTACTTGGAATGGCAGGTAGATACCGCATATAGGAAGGTATGGTGGACTCATCTGGAATAACTTTGGGGTTTAAGGGATTGGATGCACAAGCAGTATTCCCTCTTAGTACAGGTGAAGGCTAGCAAAAGACTGGGAAGCGACCAACTAGAGAGCAACAACAGCCATGTACATGCATTAAAATTAATAAACATTGGATGCAAGCATGAGTAGGATATAATCCACCATGAACATAAATATCATGAAGGCTATGTTGATTTTGTTTCAACTACATGCGTGAACATGTGCCAAGTCAAGTCACTCAAATCATTCAAAGGATGATACCATCCCATCATACCACATCATAATCATCTCAATAGCATGTTGGCACACAAGGTAAATCATTATAACTCATAGCTAATCAAGCATGGCACAAGCAACTATGATCTCTAATTGTCATTGCAAACATGTTTATTCATAATAAGCTGAATTAGGAATGACGGGCTCATCATATTTACAAAAACAAAAGAGGTCGAGTTCATACCAGCTTTTCTCATCTCAGTCAGTCCATCATATATGTCATCATAATTGCCTTTCACTTGCACAACCGAACGGTGTGAATAATAATAATAGTGCACGTGCATTGGACTAAGCTGGAATCTGCGTGCATTCAATAAACAGGAGAAGACAAGGCAATATGGGCTCTGGGTTAAATCAAAAATAATGCATATGAGAGCCACTTCAACAATTCAATTAAGGTCTTCTCCTACTGACCCCCAAAGAAAAGAAAAGAAAATAAAACTATTTACACGGGAAAGATCCCAACAAGCAAAAGAAGAACAGGAATTTTTTTGGGTTTTCTTTTTAATTACTACTACAACAGGAAAGTAAATTACTACTAATTTTTTTTGTTTTCTTAAGGTTTAACAAACACACAAGAAGAAAGCAAGAAAAAGAAAATAAACTAGCATGGATATTACAATGAAAGAGTATAAGCACCGACATCTAGCAAAGAGTGTATGTGAACATAAATGAAATGTCGGTGAGAAATACGTACTCCCCCAAGCTTAGGCCTTTGGCCTAAGTTGGTCTATTGCCAGGGATAGCCTGGCGGATACCCGTAGGTGTAGCTGGGGTCGTACTGCGACGAGGAATAGTTGGGATCATACTGTGATGAAGAATAAGACTTTGACTGCCACTGGCTGACAGTCGTCTCTGGATCCCAAGAATAAACAGATTGTCGTGGAGGCTCATCTTGTGGTTCCGGTTCCGTGGCTGGTGCAGGGTTCTTGTAAGCTTGGACGGCAGCCCACGTAACGAGATAAGGTCCTACAAAATTAAACAAAGAAGGAGCAGGCAACGCAATAGTTTCAGGATAATGTAGATCAAAGTATAACTTGTATTTGAGCTCTCCATTCCTGTCCTTAACAAGAAAATCATGGGCTATCATGCTCTTATAGTCTAAATAAGCATCGGGCAGCAATTTTTCTTCCTTCTCATAATGCCTAATAGCTATGTTAAAGTGTGCAGCAAGGCGAGAAGCATAAATGCCTCCAAAGATGGGGCCTTTAGTATGGTTCAGACTCAACCGCCTAGCAATAATTCCACCCATACTGACAGTGTTGTCGCGGTATAAACCATGGCACAAAATGATAATATCAGGAATGCTAAAGTTCCCACAATTCCCACGACCTATCAGGCATCGACTAGCAAATAAAGCAAAATAGCATAACACAGGAAAATGTATGCTAGTGATCCTCGCATCAGAAACCTTCCTGGTTTCTCCCACAGTTATGCTAGCAAGAAAGTTTCTAAATTCAGATTTAGGGGGATCCCTAACACTACCCCATGATGGAAGTTTGCAAGCAGAAGTGAAATCCTCTAAGTCCATGGTATAAGATTTATCATAGAGATCAAACATGACTGAAGGAGAATTACGCGAAGATGAATACTCAAACCTCCTCACAAATGAACTTGTGAGATCATGATACTGGGGGCATTTGTTAGCCTCAAAATCCTCAAGACCGGCGTTGTGCAAATATGCTTTGAATTCTTTTTTAATTCCCGCACGGTCCATAAAATTTTCCGACGGCCATTCGCAAGGCCGTACTGGAGCGTCTCTTGGTGGATCCTCGTCAGCATCGCGCATAGCAATTCTGGGTCCTTGCTCCTTAGAGGAACCACCTTGGAACATCTTCCTAAGCATATTGTTTTTCTCTGAAAAATTCTGAAAATTTTAGTAATTTCAAACAAAAGTGAACCAACTTCAATAAAACTGATAGCAACTACTCCTATAAGTGCCTAGAGCCTATATCAAGCATTAGAACTACTTGGAACCATATAAATTTGACATGCAAGCTCAAGAACATGGTCACCTATGCAACACAAATTTGCAAAGAATAAAGCACTAGAACAAAAACTAATTGGACCAATGGAGGAGTCACATACCAAGGAACAATCTCCCCAAGCAGTTTTGCGAGAGGTGCTTTGAGCAAGGAGATCGAAAATCACATCAAAAGTGGCTGGAACTCGTGCTTGAGTTGGTTTTTCGGGTTTGTGTGAGACAGAGGAAGAAGATGGGTGCTGGGATAATTGGAGGAGGGCCACCGTGGGCCCACGAGGTAGGGGGGCACGCCCTATAGGGGGGGGGCACCGACCACCCTCGTGGCCAGGTGGCAGCTCCTCCCGTGGTAATTTTTGCACACTAAATCCTCAAATATTCCCGAAAAAATCATATTAAATTGGCATGGCATTCTGAGGACTTTTATTTTTGGGATATTTTTATATTGCACGGATAAGTCAGGAAACAAGTAGAAAAATACTATTTTTACTTATTTCTACTAAATAACAGAAAATATAGAGAGGGTACAGAAGTTTGTGCTTCTAGTTTCATCCATCTCATGCTCGTCAAAAAGAATCCACTAACTAGGTTGATCAAGTCCTGTTAACAAACTCATTCCGATAATCATGAAACCGGAGAAATTTCGAATAACACTAAGTTACCTCAACGGGGATATGCACATCACCTATAATAAGTATATCATATTTCTTTTTGACGGTAGGAAGAGGAAATTCAAAACCTCCAATTTTAATCGATGGGATTTTTCCAATGGAGTTGATACTATGAACTTGAGGTTGTTTCCTCGGAAAGTGTACCGTATGCTCATTACCATTAACATGAATAGTGACATTGCCTTTGTTGCAATCAATAACATCCCCTGCAGTGTTAAGAAAAGGTCTTCCAAGAATAATAGACATACTATCATCCTCGGGAATATCAAGAATAACAAAGTCCGTTAAAATAGTAACGTTTGCAACCACAACAGGCACATCCTCACAAATACCGACAGGTATAGCAGTTGATTTATCAGCCATTTGCAAAGATATTTCAGTAGGTGTCAACTTATTCAAGTCAAGTCTACGAAATAAAGAGAGGGGCATAACACTAACACCGGCTCCAAGATCACATAAAGCAGTTTTAATATAATTTCTTTTAATGGAGCAAGGTATAGTAGGTACTCCGGGATCTCCAAGTTTCTTTGGTATTCCACCCTTAAAAGTATAATTAGCAAGCATGGTGGAAATCTCAGCTTTCGGAATCTTTCTTTTATTAGTAATGATATCCTTCATATATTTAGCATAAGGATTTGTTTTGAGCACATCAGTTAATCGCATACGTAAAAAGATAGGTCTAATCATTTCAGCAAAGCGCTCAAAATCCTCATCCTCCTTTTTCTTGGATGGTTTCAGAGGAAAAGGCATGGGTTTCTGAACCCATGGTTCTCTTTCTTTACCATGTTTCCTAGCAACAAAGTCTCTTTTATCATAAAGTTGATTCTTTGATTGTGGGTTATCAAGATCAACATCAGGTTCAATTTCTACATCATTATCATTACTAGGTTGAGCATCATCATGAACATCATCATTAATATTTTCATTAGGTTCATGTTCATTACCAGATTGTGTTTCAGCATCAGACATAGATATATCATTTGGATTATCAGGTGGTTCAGCAATAGGTTCACTAGAAGTTTGCACAGGTCTATCATTATTCTTTTTCTTCTTTTTAGAAGAACTAGGAACATCGCTATTATTCCTCTGAGAATCTTGCTCGATTCTCTTAGGGTGGCCTTCAGGATACAAAGGTTCCTGAGTCATTCTACCAGTTCTAGTAGCCACTCTAACAGCATAATCATTTTTCTTACTATTCATTTCATCAAGCGCTTCTTTTTGAGCTTTAAGTACTTGTTCTACTTGAGTGGTAACCATAGAAGCATGTTTGCTAACAAGTTTAAGTTCACCTTTAATATTAGCCATATAATCACCCAAGCGTCTAATCATATAAGCATTTTCTTTTAATTGTCTACCAAAATAAGCATTGAAGTCGTCTTGCTTAAACATAAAGTTATCAAACTCATCCAAGCACTGACTAGAAAATTTTAGTAGGAGGGACTTCAGCTTTATCATATCTATAGAGAGAATTTACCTTTACTACCTGTGTCGGGATATCGGGATCAGGAGGTTCTTCAATAAATAAGGGATTAAGATCATATATTTCTTCGAGAGGCGGTAGATTAAGACCATGTATTTCTTCAATAGGAGGTAAATTCTTAACATCTTCAGCTTTAATACCTTTTTCTTTCATAGATTTCTTTGCCTCTTGCATATCTTCAGGACTGAGAAATAGAACACCTCTCTTCTTCAGAGTTGGTTTAGGAATAGGCTCAGTAATTGGAGCAGGAGCTGGCTCAGGAGGTGCCCAATTATTTTCATTTGTCAACATATTATTAAATAGAATTTCAGCTTCATCCGGTGTTCTTTCCTTGAAAAGAGAACCAGCACAACTATCCAGGTAATCTCTGGAAGCATCGGTTAGTCCATTATAAAAGATATCAAGTATTTCAGGTTTCTTAAGAGGATGATCAGGCAAAGCATTAAGTAACTTGAGAAGCCTCCCCAAGCTTGTGGTAGATTCTCTTCTTTAATTTGCACAAAGTTGTATATTTCCCTCAAAGCAGCTTGTTTCTTATGAGCAGGAAAATATTTAGCAGAGAAGTAATAAATCATATCCTGGGGACTACGCACACAACGAGGATCAAGAGAATTAAACCATATCTTAGCATCACCCTTTAATGAGAACGGAAATATTTTGAGTATATAGAAGTAACGCGATCTCTCATCATTAGTGAACAGGGCAGCTATATCATTTAACTTAGTAAGATGTGCCACAACAGTTTCAGATTCATAGCCATAAAAAGGATCAGATTCAACCAAAGTAATTATATCTGGATCAACAGAGAATTCATAATCCTTATCAGGAACACAAATAGGTGAAGTTGCAAAAGCAGGATCAGGTTTCATTTTATTTCTAAGTGATTCTTTGTTCCATTTAATCAATAACCTCTTAAGCTCATATCTATCTTTGCAGGCTAAAATAGCTAAAGAAGAATCTTTATCAAAAAGATAACCCTGAGGAATAATAGGCATATTTTCATCATCACTTTCATCATCGTATTCAGATTCATCAATTTCTCTTTCTCTAGCCCTAGCAATTTGTTCTTCAAGAAATTAACTAAGGGGCACAGTAGTATCAGGCATAGAAGTAGTTTCATCATAAGTATCATGCATAGTAGAAGTGGCATCATCAATAACATGCGACATATCGGAACGAATAGCAGAAGCAGGTTTAGGTGTCGCTAGCTTACTCATAACAGAAGGTGAATCAAGTGCAAGGCTAGATGGCAGTTCCTTACCTCCCCTCGTAGTTGAGGGATAAATTGTTGTCTTAGCATCTTTCAAGTTCTTCATAGTGTCCAGCAGATATAAATCCCAAGTGACTCAAAGAATAGAGCTATGCTCCCCGACAACGGCACCAGAAAAAGGTCTTGATAACCCACAAGTATAGGGGATCGCAACAGTTTTCGGTAGTGTATTTAACCCAAATTTATTGATTCGACACAAGGGGAGCCAAAGAATATTCTCAAGTATTAGCAGCTGAGTTGTCAATTCAACCACACCTAGAAACTTAGTATCTGCAGCAAAGTGTTTAGTAGCAAAGTAATTAGATAGTGGTCGTAGCGGCAACAAAAGTAAAGATAGCAAAAGTAATGTTTTTGGTATTTTGTAGTGATTGTAACAGTAGCAGCGGGAAAGTAAATAAGCGTAAACCAGTATATGGAAAACTCATAGGCACCGGATCAGTGATGGATAATTATGTCGGATGCGGTTCATCATGTGACAGTCATAACATAGGGTGACACAGAACTAGCTCCAATTCATCAATGTAATGTAGGCATGTATTCCGTATATAGTCATACGTGCTTATGGAAAAGAACTTGCATGACATGTTTTGTCCTACGCTCCCGTGGCAGCAGGGTCCTATTGGAAACTAAGGGATATTAATGCCTCCTTTTAATAGAGAACTGGAACAAAGCATTAGCACATAGTGAATGCATGAACTCCTCAAACTATGGTCATCACCGGGAGTGGTCCCGATTATTGTCACTTCGGGGTTGCCGGATCATAACACATAGTAGGTGACTATACACTTGCAAGATAGGATCAAGAACTCACATATATTCATGAAAACATAATAGGTTCAGATCTGAAATCATGGCACTCGGGCCCTAGTGACAAGCATTAAGCATAGAAAAGTCATAGCAACATCAATCTTAGAACATAATGGATACTAGGGATCAAACCCTAACAAAACTAACTCGATTACATGATAAATCTCATCCAACCCATCACCGTCCAGCAAGCCTACGATGGAATTACTCACGCATGGCGGTGAGCATCATGAAATTGGTGATGGAGGATGGTTGATGATGACGACGACAACGAATCCCCCTCTTCGGAGCCCCGAACGGACTCTAGATCAGCCCTCCTGAGAGGTTTTAGGGCTTGGCGGCGGCTCCGTATCGTAAAACGCGATGATTTGTTCTCTCTGAAAGCCGATATATAGAGTTGGAGTTGGCATCGGAGGGTTTCCAGGGGGCCCATGAGGTAGGGGGGCGCGCCCTAGAGGGGGGGGCACCCCCCACCCTCATGGACAGGGTGTGGGCCCCCTGGTCTTCATCTTTGGCGAGGATTTAATTTTATTTTTTCTAAGGTGTTTCGTGGAGTTTCAGGTCATTCCGAGAATATTTGTTTTCTGCACATAAAACAACACCATGGCAATTCTGCTGAAAACAGCGTAAGTCCGGGTTAGTTCCATTCAAATCATACAAGTTAGAGTCCAAAACAAGGGCAAAAGTGTTTGGAAAAGTAGATACGACGGAGACGTATCAAGCATCGACACACCATCAGAGGAAGAAAACAATGCAAGGGCATTGGTTTATAGAAACAACTGACTAATCCAAAGCTCAAATCCAAAGGAATTATGATTTCCAAATCAATCGATCAGAAGCAAAACGCTTTGATTAAAAATGTATAAGTTGAATAGACTTAGGGGTACATTCGATGACAACTTGATTGGTCGAGGACCAGCTCATGTTCAAAATGACGTCTGAGCCAGAAGGATGAATTCTAGGATCTGATTGAGGATTGCGAGCATTCGCAACATATCGAATCAAGTGACTCGAAATGATAGTGACATAGGATGCCAACGAAGATTACTAGAAGTATGGAATTAACCATAATGCAGGAAGGCAAGGAAATCAAGAGCAATGGGCTGCTAAGGATTTTCAGAAAATTGAATGGTATTTCGAGGACTTATGTGAAACACATGAACGGCTAGGGATGAGCGAATACTCGGCAAGTGCGAGGAATTATCCGTAGGGGTGTTTATGTGGCTAGTAACTGCAAGGCAGTGGGCACAAAGTATTCTCTGAATATCCGAAGTATTTCAGGATATCTTGTAATAACAAGAATAATTGGAAGTGAAGCTATGGACGACAAGTGTATGTAGTTATCCATAAGGGTTTACCGATGGTCGGGAATAGCAAAAGAGGTGGGCACAAAGTCTCGAGAGAATATGGAAGAGTATCTTCGGAATCTTCTGGTGAAGCCGGCCATCATCTGGAATGAAGGAGCTATCCGGGAGAAAGTATTTACGAGAACCTAGAGTTAGAGTTAGCAAAACCATTTAACCCGAATAGAAGAGAGATCAGAATCCCAGAGTATAGACGATGAGTAAAAAATCCTAATACCACCCAATGGCGACGTGGGTAAAAGTTTTTGCAATGACTAGACTCGACTTCGGCCAAGGAGGTGGAAAGGGGGATTCCTACAAGCAGTCGGCTCTGATACCAACTTGTGACGCCCCCGATTCATCGTACACTAATCATGCACGCAAATGTGTACGATCAAGATCAGGGACTCACGGGAAGATATCACAACACAACTCTAAAACATAAATAAGTCATACAAGCATCATAATACAAGCCAGGGGCCTCGAGGGCTCGAATACAAGTGCTCGATCATAGACGAGTCAGCGGAAGCAACAATATCTGAGTACAGACATAAGTTAAACAAGTTGCCATAAGATCGCTAGGACAAACTGGGATACAAATCGAACGAGGCGCAGGCCTCCTGCCTGGGAACCTCCTAACTACTCCTGGTCGTCGTCTGCGGGCTGCACGTAGTAGTAGGCATCTCCAGTGTAGTAGGAGTCGTCGTCGAGGTGGCATCTGGCTCCTGGACTCCAGCAGCTGGTTGCGACAACCAAAAAGAAAGGAAAGGGGGAAAAATGGGGGAGAAAGCAACCGTGAGTACTCATCCAAAGTACTCGCAAGCAAGGAGCTACACTACATATGCATGGGTATATGTGTAAAGGGCCATATCAGTGGACTGAACTGCAGAATGCCAGAATAAGAGGGGGATAACTAATCCTGTCGAAGAGTACGCTTCTGGCAGCCTCCGTCTTGCAGCATGTAGAAGAGAGTAGACTGAAGTCCTCCAAGTAGCATCGCATAGCATAATCCTACCCGATGATCCCCTCCTTGTTGCCCTGTTAGAGAGCGATCACCGGGTTGTATCTGGCACTTGGAAGGGTGTGTTTTATTAAGTATCCAGTTCTAGTTGTCATAAGGTGAAGGTACAACTCCAAGTGGTCCTGTTACCAAAGATCACGACTATTCGAATAGATTAACTTCCCTGCAGGGGTGCACCACATAACCCAACATGCTTGATCCCATTTGGCCGGACACACTTTCCTGGGTCATGCCCGGCCTCGGAAGATCAACATGTCACAGCCCTACCTAGGCACAACAGAGAGGTCGGCACGCCGGTCTAAATCCTATGGCGCACGGGTCTGGGCCCATCGCCCATTGCACACCTGCATGTTGCGAGGGCGGCCGGAAGCAGACCTAGCAACCTCCAGTACAACGGAAGTCACGTTACGCGGTCCAATCTAGCGCGTGCCGCTCAGTCGTTGACGTCACGAAGTGCTTCGGCTGATACCACGACGCCGAGTGCCCATATCTTTCCCACGTAGTTGGTTAGTGCGTATAGGCCAGTAGCCAGACTCAGATCAAATACCAAGATCTCGTTAAGCGTGTTAAGTATCCGCGAACGCCGAATAGGGCCAGGCCTACCTCTCTCCTAGGTGGTCTCAACCTGCCCTGTCGCTCCGCCACAAAGATCCACTCGCGGGTACTCCTACGAGCCGACCCGTCTTTGGTCACCACATGTATCATGTATAAAGTATATAGTATATACCCGTGATCACCTCCCGAGTGATAACGGCCCGATAGTATAGCATGGTAGACGGACAAGAATGTAGGGCCACATATGGAATACTAGCATCCTATACTAAGCAGGTAGGACTACAGGTAAAGGTAACAATAGTAGTAGCAAAGATAGGCTATGCATCAGGATAGGATTAACGGAAAGCAGTAACATGCTACACTACTCTATTGCAAGCAGCATAGAATAGAATAGGCGATATCTGGTGATCAGGGGGGGGGGCTTGCCTGGTTTCTCAGACAAGAAGGAGGGGTCGTCGTCGACGTAGTTGAACACATCGGCATCAGCGGCAGTCTCGGGGTCTACCGGAGAGAAGAGGGGGAGAAACAGTAAATACATAGCAAGCAAGATCATAACAGGACAACATGCAGAGCTAGACGTGTTCTAACGCGGTGCTACATGTTACCGGCGAAGGGGGATAACATCCGGGAATGTTTCCCCAGGTTTAGCATTTTCGGACAAATGAAACGGAGGGGAAAAGTTGCATGTTCAGGTAGTTAGGGGCATGTGGCAGACGAACGAATCGCGTATTCGGATTCGTCTCGTCATTCTGAGCAACTTTCATGTATAACACTTTTTCATCCAAGTTATGGATTAATTTCTATGAATTTTAAAAGTTTTAATTATATTATGGGATTTCCTGGATTCGTTTAATAATTCGAGTAAATAGCTAAATGGATAAGGATACCCAAAAGTGTACCCAGCGAAAGTGTAAATGAGGTTGACAGGTGGGGCCAGTCAACTATCCAGTCAGCAGTTGACTGGTCCATGTTTGACTAGTCAACGGTCAAGTGGGAGCCTTT
This sequence comes from Triticum urartu, assembly GCF_056163025.1. Taxonomy (NCBI): domain Eukaryota; kingdom Viridiplantae; phylum Streptophyta; class Magnoliopsida; order Poales; family Poaceae; genus Triticum; species Triticum urartu. Next base: position 545,891,892 of record NC_141878.1, on the reverse strand, counting down.
GTCATACACTAAAATTTTTAACAGGTTCTAATTATCTATTTTAATTTAGCAGTGGTCCCAGATGTCATTTGCTATTAAGCTAATTAGAAACTAACTAATCCTAATCTAAGTCCAAATAGGGGCCGACCTTACTGGGCAGAGCCCAGCCGACGGGGCACGCACGCGAGCGAGCACGGTAGCCCTTGCCAGAGAGCCAGCGGCAGGAGCCAGGAAGTGGCGCGGCACACACCGGCGCACGGCCAGGGAGCGGACGGGCGTTAGGGCGCGCGCGGGATGGCTCGCCGGGGCCGTCGGTAGCGGCGGCGGCCGCGAGATGTTGGGGGTGGAGGGGCGAGGCTAGCGGCGGCAGCAGCGCTATGGGTGGCGAGCGGGAGGTGAGCTGCAGGCGACGGCGATGGAGCGGAGCAAGTTTTGGGCGGCCGCGACAGGGGAGAGCAGGGCGTAAGGGACAGCCGAAGCGGGCGCGATGGATCAGATGGCGACTGTGGGACCAGCGAGCGGGGTGTGGGGAGCAGGGGCGTGGGTGAAGCATGGCGGCAGCGGCGGGGCTCGGCCTCGAGCGACGTTCAGGGAGCGAGCGGGGCGCCGGAGTGCGCCGGGCGCGGTTCGTGGCGAATCGGCAGTAGGCAGCAGCAAGCTGCAGCCGCGGCATGCTTCAGCAGAAGCAGTAGCAGGAGGAGGCGAGCGGGGCTGTGCGGGGAAATCCGTCAACCATCGGACACGGACGGTGTCTAGGCGATGCACTGAGCACATCAGTGTGCTTGTCCGGTCAGATGAGGCACTATAACGATGGCGGCGAGCTACACGACGGCGACAGAAGCTCGGCCATGGCGCGGTGAGTTGCTAGGCTATCTACGGGCAAAAGATCGAGGCACGACCAGAGAGGAAAGGACCGGACACTTACGTAGGAGCACGGTGGCTCTGTGTTAGCTTAGGAGCAGGAGCGCAGGGGTGATGCTGATTTGGCGACGAGGGGTGGTAGATGAAGAAGATGGCCGATTTACCCGCGCTCGGGCGGATCCGATCGCTCTGCTCCTCGTAGGCGAAGTAGTTCGATGGCTGCGGGATCGACGATGGCCATGGCGATGGTGTTGCGGGTGCGCTCGGGATCGAGGGAAACGGCGCGAGGGGTAAGAGTGGGGAAGCTAGGGTTTGGCCGAGGGGGAGTTGAGGGCTGGAGGAGCACTTGAAGGCAAGGGGGAGGCCGCGGATGGCCGCCACGCAAGGCTCGGCCGACCATGGCGCCTCGGATGGCCTCCACGCCTCTGTTCTGTGAACAGAGGAGAGAAGAGACTCCAAGTGGGCTGGGCCGCACTGTAGCTTAGCAGGCCTAAGGGCACAGTGAGAGCCTTTCTCTTTAGTCTTCTCTGTAATTTATTTAGCTATGGTTCTCTATTTGTTTGCCCACCAAAGACTTTTGTAAAATTTGCAACTTGTCGAAACAAATACTAGGCATTATTTAGTAGTGCCACAAAAAGTTTGGAGGCAAGATGATTTCATTTGATTTTTACTTAAATACCAATGGATTAAAATTGAATGTTTTGGGTACTGTTCTAAATAGGTTAGGGGCAATTTAATATTCCAAATAATATTAGATTATTCATTAAAATTAGCTAGTGAATTGTTGCAACCCACCGAACATTTTTGTTTTAATGTTTGAAAACTTTGGTTGTTTGACAAAAATTCAAATTTGAATTCGAATCGTTTTGAACTAACGTGAGATTAGCGACAATAACAGAGGTGATGTGGCATCTTTAGCAGAGGTTTACTGTAGCTTAATTATCCGGGCATCACAATAAGTGTTCTCCCTGAGTATGCACCGTTGCAACAGTTCGTCGTGCCGAGACACCACGTGATGATCGGGTGTGATAAGCTCTACGTTCACATACAACGGGTGCAAGACAGTTTTGCACGTGTAGAATACTCGGGTTAAACTTGATGAGCCTAGCATGTACAGACATGGCCTCGGAACACTGAGACCGAATGGTCGAACGTGAATAATATAGTAGATATGATCAACATAGAGATGTTCACCATTGAAAACTACTCCATCTCACGTGATGATCGAACATGGTTTAGTTGATATGGATCACGTGATCATTAGATGACTCGAGGGATGTCTATCTTAGTGGGAGTTCTTAAGTAATATGATTAATTGAACTTAATTTATCATGAAATTAGTCATGATAGTATTTACATATCTATGTTGTAGATCAATAGCTCGCGTATAGCTCCCCTTTTTTAGTTTTAATATGTTCCTAGAGAAAACAAAGTTGAAAGATGATAGTAGCAATGATGCGGACCGGGTCCGTGATCTGAGGATTATCCTCATTGCTGCACAGAAAAATTATGTCCTTGATGCACCACTAGGTGACGAACCTGTTGCAGGAGCAGATGCAGACGTTATGAATGTTTTGCAAGCTCGGTATGTGATACGCCCATTTTGCATCATGTTTTCCTACTGTTATTTATGATGTTTTTATCCATAATAATGCTTTTTGGAGTAATTCTAATGCCTTTTCTCTCATAATATGCAAGGTACACACAAAGAGGGAGAATTCCGGCAGCTAGAAATCTGGACCTGGAAAAGCTACGTCAGGCCACCTATTCTACATAACTCCAAACAAGCTGAAACTTCACGGAGATTTTTTTATCAAATATATGATGAATATTGGAGCAAATAACTACCATAGGGGGTCCACCAGGTGGGCACAACCCACCTGGGCGCACCAGGGAGCCCAAGCGCGCCCTGGTGGGTTATGCTCACCCAGGCCCATCTCCGGTGCCCATCTTCTGGTATATAAGTTATTTTGACCTAGAAAATAAAATAAATAGAGGACTTTCGGGACGGAGCGCCTCCGTCTCAAGGCGGAACTTGGGCAGGAGCACTTTTACCCTCCGATGGAGCGATTCCGCCAGGGGAACTTCCCTCCTGGAGGGGGAAATCATCGTCACCATCATCACCAACAACTCTCCCATCTCGGGGAGGGCAATCTCCATCAACATCTTCAACAACACCATCTCATCTCAAACCCTAGTTCATCACTTGTGTTCAATCTTGTTACCGGAACTACAGATTGGTGCTTGTGGGTGACTAGTAGTGTTGATTACATCTTGTAGTTGATTACTATATGGTTTATTTGGTGGAAGATTATATGTTCAGATCCAATATGCTATTTAATACCCCTCTGATCTTGATTATGATTATCATTTTTGAGTAGTTACTTTTGTTTTTGAGGTCACGAGAGAAATCATGTTGCAAGTAATCATGTGAACTCGACATGTGTTCAATATTTTGATAGTATGTATGTTGTGATTCCCTTAGTGGTGTCATGTGAACATCGACTACATGACACTTCACCATATTTGGGCCTAAGGGAATGCATATTGTGGAGTAGCAATTAGATGATGGGTTGCGAGAGTGACAGAAGCTTAAACCCCAACTTATGCGCTATTCCGTAAGGGACCGATTGGATCCAAACGTTTAATGCTATGGTTAGAATGTATTCTTAATACTTTTCTCGTAGTTGTGGATGCTTGTGGGAGGGTTAATCATAAGTAGGAGGTTTGTTCAAGTAAGAACAACACCTAAGCACCGGTCCACCCACATATCAAATTATCAAAGTACCGAACACCAATTAAACCAACATGATGAAAGTGACTAGATGAAAATCCCGTGTACCCTCAAGAACGCTTTGCTTATCATAAGAGACCATTTTGGCCTGTCCTTTGCCTCAAAAGGATTGGGTTATCTTTCTGCACTTTTGTTACTAATATCGTTACTTGCCCGTTACAAATTATCTTGCTATCAAACTACTCAGTTACTTACAATTTCAGCACTTGCAGGCATTACCTTTCTGAAAACTACTTGTCATTTCCCTCTGCTCTTCGTTGGGTTTGACACTCTTAATTATCAAAAAGAGCTACAATTGATCCCCTATACTTGTGGGTCATCAAGGCTATTTTCTGGTGCCGTTGCCGGGGAGTGAAGCGCCTTTGGTAAGTGGAATTTGGTAAGGAAACATTTATATAGTGTGCTGAAATTTATTGTCACTTGTTACTATGGAAAACAATCCTCTGAGGGGTTTGTTCGGGGTATCTTCACGTCAACCGGAACCACAATTAGCTACCCCTCAACCTACTGCACCTACCAAAAATATTGAATATGAAATTCCTTCGGGTATGATAGAACAACTGCTAGCTAATCCTTATGCAGGAGATGGAACCGAACATCCTGATATGCACTTGATATATGTAGAACAAATTTGTGGATTGTTCAAGCTTGCAGGTTTACCCGGGGATGAAGTTATGAAAAAGGTTCCCTTTATCTTTGAAGGGAAAAGCATTGGCATGGTATAGGCTATGCGATAATATTGGATCTTGGAATTGTAATCATTTGAAATTGGAGTTCCACCCAAAAATTTATCCTATGCATCTAGTTCATCGTGATCGAAATTATATATATAATTTTTGGCGTCGTGAAGGAGAAAGTATCGCTCTAGCTTGGGGGAGGCTTAAGTCAATGTTATATTCATGCCCCAATCATGAGTTCTCAAAAGAAATTATTATCCAGAACTTTTATGAAGAAGACTATTGAATTCCGGCGGGATCTTTTGGAAAGAATTAAACGCAACTCTGAAGATTGGGAAATTGACGACGGTAAAGAGTCAGGTATTAAGCTTAAGTATGATTGTGTTAAATCTTTTATGAATACTGATGCTTTTTAAAAGTTTAGCACTGAATATGGACTTGACTCTGAGATAGTAGCTTCCTTCTGTGAATCATTTGCTACTCATGTTGATCTCCCTAAAGAGAAGTGGTTTAAATATCACCCACCTATTAAAGAAGAAATTAAAGAACCAGTACCAATTAAGGAACAAACCATAATTTATAATGTTGATCCAGTTGTTCCTTATACTTATATTGAGAAACCACCTTTCCCAGTTAGGATAAAGGAACATGCTAATGTTTCAATTGTGGTTAACAGAAGCTATATTAGAACTCCTAAACCTGATGAACAAATCAAAGTAGAACCTAGTATTGCTATGGTTAATGATCTCTTGGAAGAAGATATGGATGGGCATGTTATTTACTTCCGCGAAGAAGCTGCTAGAATTGCCAAACCTGATAAAGAGGATAAACATAGACATGTTGTTGGCATGCCTATTGGCTCAGTTAAAATAAAAGATCACTGTTATCATGGTTTATGTGACATAGGTGCTAGTGTGAGTGCTATTCCTTACACCTTATATCAAGAAATTATGAATGACATAGCACCTGTAGAGATAGAAGACATAGATGTTACTATTAAACTTGCTAATAGAGACACTATATCACCAATTGGGATTGTTAGAGATGTTGAAGTCTTGTGTGGGAAAATAAAATACCCTACTGCTTTTCTTGTTCTTAGTTCCCCACAAGATGACTTTTGTCCCATTATCTTTGGTAGACCTTTCTTGAACACCCTTAATGCCAGAATAGACTGTGAGAAACAAACTGTCAGTGTTAGTTTTGGTGATGAGTCTCGTGGGTTTAATTTTTCCAAGTTTAGTAGAAACCTTCATGAAAAATAATTGCATAGTAATATCGAAATAATTGGTCTTGATTCTACTTCTTTGCCTCCTACTGATCCACTAGAACAATATTTGCTAGACCATGAAAATAATTTACATATGCATGAAAGAAATGAAATAGATAAGATTTTGTTTGAACAACATCCTCTGCTTAAACACACACTACTAGGGAAAAGGCTAGCAGCAGCGCGAGTTTTAGGCCTACCAGCAGCGCGGGTGCCTGCACTACCAATAAGGCGCTACAGCTAACTCTTAGTAGTAGCGCTGCCTGTACCCGCGCTACCACTATTGACTATAGCAGCAGCGCTTTTCAGGAACGCGCTGCTATTATTTAGCTGTAGCGATTTCCCGGTCCAGCGCTACTGTTATATCTTTCACCATTTCCCCATTCCAGCTTCGATAAACTGCAATTTCCAGATACTAGGTACTACTAGATATCAATTTCATAAAGCATTATAGGTACTAGGTAGTACTCCCTCGGTTCGAAATTACTTGTCGTGGTTTTAGTTCAAATTTGAACTCAAACCACGACGAGTAATTTGGAACCGAGGGAGTACTAGATAAAAATTTCATATATACTCAACATGCATCCTCAAGCAGTACAAGGTGACATCGACGACAATCATCATATTTAGTTCTAGATGATATCGACGACGATCATCATATGTAGTTCTACATGATATCGACGACGATCATCATATGTAGTTCTAGATGATATAGCCACACACACATATGTAGTTCTAGATGATATCGACGACGATCATCATCCTCAAGCCTGGGCGGTGGGTGTTCTTGATAGTAATTAGGATGGCCTGTCCAACACGAAGATTTTTGCCAACGAGGAATCTCTTCCACCCAACCGAGTTCAAGTGTGTGCGACCATCTGTGCCCATGCGGTAAGTACATGTGGTGATGGAGCCCTTTGCGGTAAGGCGTAGTCCAACTGAGCCTTCTTCATCAGGCTCGATACCACAACTCACAGATAGGTTCTTTGGCAATCTCTGAATAAAAAAACATATCAATTAATAAATAGCCTCACACATACTCTTGCAAATATATTTCTATTAAGTCTAGATTTCTACACTATCAAAAGACACAGTACTACGCATTTGTACTAATTAATCATGAATTCTACTAATAAGTATATATATGGATTATCTACACTATTAATAGTTCCTTGGATTCTACACTAATAAGCATGTGATCAGACTCTACACTAAACTATATCATCGACTAGATTCCACAAAGCATATCATTGGACTCTACACTAAGCATATCATCGGATTCACTAAGCATATAATCGGATAATTTGCATTTGTAAGTATAACAATAAAGCATATATATATCATCAAATTACTACATGCAGTACGTATAACATACCATTTCATGCCGATCGACCATGGTACTTGTCAGGCGGGTCACGAATGGCACCCCGACAAAGTCATCAAGTGGCGGAATTATGTCCCATAGGTTGCACACCTCCTCCTCGCTCAGCCTCATTCTTTGAGCTATGATGGCTTCATGAAGTGGGTTCTCATAATCTTCATTGAGTGGGTCCTCATTATCTTCATCATCTTCGTCATCTTCATCATCTTCCACCAAGTTGATATAAATGACAACCAGATTGGGTCTTTCTGCTCTGAAGGAGAATCTGATCAACTCACCACCAGTAAGACGCATGCGAGTGAGGAAACGGGCCCATCCATCTCCTCCAATCTGCGACATATTGCGTCCTTTCTCGACCTCCATAATGTACGCCCCCCAGGAGCCTCAAATGTCACAGTGTCTCCTGTCAGCTTGTTGAATTTCAACCTCACATTGCATGGGACGATCTGTGTAAGAAAAGCAAAATGACACAATGCAGTAATGCCAACACTAAAAATAAAATAGTTGTTACATTTCATCTAATTTCTTACCGCCGCATGACGAAAACTCGGATGGAAGTAGATGCCGAACAGCTTGCCAGTTGCAAGGCTGCTGGCGCACCTTGACTTGCACAGTCGATATAGTGGTGCTGGTGGTGGCGCCATTTTCCTAAAGCAATATGAGCAAAGGATTAACGATTCACTTCACAGGAAACAAGTGGCAAATTTAACTAAATTGGCACCTACATTTTTGCCAAAAAATAACTTATTACAAAAAAACTAAATCGAGCATACTAAATCAACTAAATCAACCAGCATACTAAATCCACTAGCATACTAAATCAACTAAATCAAAATGTTCTAAATGAACTAGCCTACTAAATCAACTAGCCTACTAAATAAACTAAATCAAAATGTTCTAAATCAACTAAATCAAAATGAAAGCCTACTAAATCAAAATGTATCAGGGAGGAGGGACAAGGAGGGGCGACTCGAGGAGGGAGAAGATAGTAGGACGGAGGAGGAAGGCGGAGCGAGGAGGGGCCGGCCGGCGGCGAGTGGAGGGAGGACGGATCGAGGAGGAAGGCAGAGCGAGGAGGGGGCGGCCAGCGGCGAGTGGAGGGAGGACGGAGGAGGAGGCCGGTACCGAGTCCAGCGAGGAGGATGAGGCGACAGCGGCGCAGATCGGGGGAGGGGCGACGTGGGAGGACCGGCGGCGCGGGGGGTGAGGAGGAGACCGTGAGTGTGTGTGAGTGTGATCTGTTGATGAGGCTAGTGAGTGGGGGAGATGGAATGGCATAGCAGTAGCGCGCTATAGGTAAACGCGCTACTGCTAAACTACCTATCAGTAGCGCCTTACGGCCTGAACGCGCTACTGCTATGTGTCAGTATGTAAAAATAGACATAGACATAAAAAATACATTGATCATCAATGGTCTTTTTGTGTACAATCTGATTTGTCAATAGGAATCCTCGCCGGTTGGTTTAAGAACTGGCGAGGACTCCTATTGCGGCCACAGATCCTACACATAGAGTTTAATGAAGACCAAGTGCTTGTGAAAGTTGTAGAAGAAACATATTTAAGGTGGGCAAAACTATCTTCACGGAGCGAGGTGGGACTAAATTTTTGTAGTTAATTTAGCAGTAGCGATTATTGCCTGAATGCGCTGCTGCTATGTTACGTAGCAGTAGCGCCTTTTATTTTAACGCGCTGCTGCTATAACTAGCCTCGCGGCGTTATCGTGGGAATTTTAGCAGTAGCGCTTCTTGGAGTGCACGCGCTACTGATAAACTTGTTTCAGCAGCGAGTTTCCATGGCCCGCGCTACTGCTACTTAGCAGCAGCGCCTGATTTTAAAGCGTGCTGCTGGTAAGATTCTGTGTATAGGCTTTTCCCTAGTAGTGACAATTTACCTATTGAAACTCTAGGAGGTCCTCCTCCACCTAAAGGTGATTCTGTCTTTGAGTTAAAACAATTGCCAAACACTTTGAAATATGCTTATCTTGATGAAAAGAAGATATATCCTATTATTATTAGTGCTAACCTTTCAGAACATGAAGAAGAAAGATTATTGAAAGTTCGAAGGAAGCATCGAGATGCTTTTGGATATACTCTTGATGATTTAAAGGGCAATAGTCCCACTCTATGTTAGCACAAAATTAATATGGAACCTGATGCTAAACGCGTTGTTGATCACCAACATCAGTTAAATCCAAAGATGAAGGAAGTGGTAAGAACGGAAATCTTAAAACTTCCGGAGGCAGGTATAATCTATCCTATAGCTGACAGTAGATGGGTAAGTCCTGTTCATTGTGTCCCTAAGAAAGGAGGTATAACTGAAGGAAATATGCCCTAGAGGCAATAATAGAGTTATTATTTATTTCCTTATTTCATGATAAATGTTTATTATTCATGCTACAATTGTATTAACCAGAAACTTTGTACATGTGTGGATACATAGACAAACATAGTGTCACTAGTATGCCTCTACTTGACTAGCTCGTTGAATCAAAGATGGTTAAGTTTCCAAGCCATAAACATGAGTTGTCATTTGATTAACGGGATCACATCATTAGAGAATGATGTGGTTGACTTGACCCATTCCATTAGCTTAGCACTTGATCGTTTAGTATATTGCTATTGCTTTCTTCATGACTTATACATGTTCCTATGACTATGAGATTATGTAACTCCCGGATACCGGAGGAACACTTTGTGTACTACCAAACGTCACAACGTAACTGGGTGATTATAAAGGTGCTCTACAGGTGTCTCCGATGGTACTTGTTGAGTTGGCATAGATTGAGATTAGGATTTGTCACTCCGATTGTCGGAGAGGTATCTCTGGGCCCTCTCAGTAATGGACATCACTACAAAGCCTTGCAAGCAAGGTGACTAATGAGTTAGTTGCGGGATGATGCATTACAGAATGAGTAAAGAGACTTGCCAGTAACGAGATTGAACTAGGTATTGAGATACCGACGATCAAATCTCGAGCAAGTAACATAACGATGACAAAGGGAACAATGTATGTTGTTATGTGGTTTGACCGATAAAGATCTTCGTAGAATATGTAGGAACCAATATGAGCATCGAGGTTCCGCTATTGGTTATTGACCGGAGACGTGTCTTGGTCATGTCTACATAGTTCTGGAACCCGTAGGGTCCGCACGCTTAATGTTCGGTGACGATCGGTATTATGAGTTTATGTTATTTGATGTACCGAAGGTAGTTCGGAGTCCCGGATGAGAAGAAATGGTCGAAACATAAAGATCGATATATTAGATGACTATGTTTGGACATTGGAAAGGTTTCGAGAGAGTTCGGGCATATACCGGAGTACCAGGAGGTTACAGGAACCCCCGGGGACTCAATGACCCTTAATGGGCCATAGTGGAAAGGACGAAGAGGCAGCCAAGGTTGGTGCGCCCCCCCAAGCCCAATCCGAATTGAGAGGGGGGCCGGCCCCCCTTTCCTTCTCTCCTTCTCCCCCTTCCTTCCCTCTCCTACTCCAACTTGGGAAGGGGGAATCCTACTCCCACCGGGAGTAGGACTCCCCCCTTGGGCGTGTCGGCGTTCTGGGAACGGGGGTCCCCAGACTTGCCTGCCTGCGGCCTGCGGCTTGGCTCAAGTGGGGGCCCAGCGCGGCCCATCTTCATCAGCTCAAGTTCAAGACCCTCGCGAGGGGCCAAGCCTCGCGGGGCGGACGACAAGAGGCTTCCTCAGAGGCAGCCTCATCAGGCAGGCTCGCGAGGAGGCGGAGAGATCAAGGCAGGGGTACCTCGCTGGGAGCCCGTGACGCAAGCCATGACGATCGAGACCAGGCGGGCGCCGACCTGCGCAGTGTCCTTATTTCCCCTTTGGTGCAAAGGGGGCAAGCACATGCCAAGGCATCGGGCAAAGGTTACCATTCCGGTGCAACGAGACCAAGACCAACAGAGCGGCAGGACGGAGGTCACCGTGGAGCCCAAGACAGCGTCATCACCAGTGCTTTTTGACAGCCGAAGACCACCTTTGGTCAGGATAACTTGTACTAGATGTTCCCCTTCAAAATGGCCAATTGTTGGCGCCCTTCCCACTCATTATTTGGGGAGAGGCCCAGGGCCTCTATAAATAGAGCTAGCCGCCATAGAGTAGAGGGGGGAGGAGATCTGATAGAGCCCCAGCAGAGAGAGAGAGAGAGGCGACTGAACTCACCCAAGCAGTTCATCTCACTAGCTCAAGAACACCTCTCGCAAGGCTGTTCTTCCCTTGTATTGTTCATCATCAGCCCCAGAGGCAATCCACCACACCACACACTGGAGTAGGGTATTACACCACAACGGTGGCCCGAACCAGTATAAACCTCGTGTCCCTTGTGTTGTTCATCGTTTCCAGCTAGATCACGCGAGGAGATCAGACGTAGATCGGTAGGGAAGAGATCTCCGCGCGCACCCCAGTGTTCGAACCTTAAGGGTCTGCCGGAACCCGAAATCTGACATTTGGAGCACCAGGTAGGGGTGCGCCGGAATCCTTCTTCCTCCGCATCGCGTTCCATCGCCTCACCGTTCAGATGTCAAGCGACCCGGCTGCCAACGCTGACCGCTAGGTGGCGTGGCCCGCCCACGCCGTGTCACCGGCTCAGGGCGACCTCAACCTTGCGCCTCAGGCAGCCCGCGTTCCGCAGGGCGCTGCGGGGCGCGGGCAACGCGGCCAGACACCACCTGCCCTCACACCACGGCAGGTGCGGGCCACAGCAAGGGCGTCAAATCACACCGCGTCCACAGCGCCGTACACCCGGCGGGAGCAGGCGAACTCCAGGGCCGCGCTCATGGTGGCCCGAGAGCTGCTACGGTGCCGGTTGCTGGAGGGCGGCCGCGACGTGCTGTTGGAGCGAGTAGCCGAGCTCCTGGATGCCGCCGCCTCAGGAGCACCCCCTTTCTGCATCCAGTTGCCACCCCAGACCCAAGGCGGGCCGTATGGCGACGTCATGCGTGCTCACGCAACTTCAAGCGGACTCTCGGGCCTGCCCAACGCCAACACCTCCGTCAGCGGCGGGCGACAAGCCGTGCCGGGCCCTCCCCAGGCCGGCGAAGGGGTGCATGCCGCGGCCTTCGACTTCAGCGGACCGCTGCGCCATCACCTCCAAGACAGCGCTCCAAGCCAGACTGCGTGGCATGCGGGGCGCTACGGTGAGGCCCACGGGGCGGAAGCCCCAGAGGCTTATGTGCCCCGCATGGTGGATCAGAGGCGCGTGCTGGAAGAAGATCATGGCTCATTCCTCGGGCCAGGTTGGGGTGAGGAGACGCCATAAGCTGAGCTCTTTCAGGAACCCCAAGAGAGCCTCGACAACCGCACCGGCGGCAACAACTATCTGGTACCCCTCATCCCCCAGGAGCAAGCTTATGCTAACCATGGGTTGCAGGAGATACAGGTCGCCGCAGCAGATGGCTGCCCCAATACTGTAGCCTCATACCCCTCAGGAGGAGGGCGCAGGGGGCTGCAGGAGAGGGCCTGAGATTCGGGTTCGTCCCCGCAGCGGTCGGAGCAAGGCGCTCTCAGGAGGTAGGCCCTCTGCCGGGGAGGTGCCCCAGGGCCTGCCCCCGGTAGAGGATCCGTGGTCGTCGGGGGAACCGCTGGCGACCGCTCTACCCTGTTGGCATCTTCCTGGTTTCTGGTCGCCATCAATGGTGGCAGAGTGAGGCACAAGGCGGGGCCCTTGTCTGGCGATATGAAGCAAGGACGGTACCTGTGAAGAAGGCCCAGTGCCTGTGAAGCTCGCCGCCCCGTGACACTCTCACGTAATAATGAGTGGGGCTGTACACGCCCCGGAGTCTCCGGAGAGCCACCCTCGGGCCTCGGGGGCTCCCGCCCACGCCTGGTGGCAGCACTTAGCTCCGCACTGGTGAGAAGACGTCGAAGACTAGACTAGGTGCCGGACGCGGCCTTTTGCTTTTTAGCTTCTTCCTTGTTTACAAGGTTCTTCCATTTGGATTTAAGTTGGATTTGAGTTCGAGACTTGCGTGTGTTTGGGGGAAGGGGTGTTTAGTCTCATTCGAGCAATCTCTCGTGTTCCGGTTTCGGCTTTGCGCCCAAAGTTTGCATCGGCTGCCCCCTCCCTCGTGAGCCCCTTGCGAGCCGGGCCGGGCCAGGCACGCCTACAGCCAGGACCGCTGTCATCACACCCTCTCCGGAGGTTCTCATTGCAGGATCAATAGGCTAATCAGAAGACACCCGAGGCGCGGCGACCCCCCGCAGGCCCGCTCAGGGCTCGTCAGGGTCGAAAGGTAAACAAATCAGCTAAAACCATCACCGGGCTGGCGGCAGAGCTCACACGCAACGCTGTGTTTACCAGGATGCTAATCACAAATCTTTACATGAGGGGCCTCCCCTCCCAAAATGCTCTTACATTCTCCAGGGCCGAGCCCGAACCTTCTTCGTGCAGGATAAACAGCAGTGACATGCGGTCAGTCGGACATGTCACTCACCGCGTCTTCTGGGGCACCCTCGGAAGCGTCACTGGCGTCGCTGGCATCGTCTCCGTCACCGCCAGCCTCTCCCTCAGCGCCAGGCGCGTCCAAAACGCCACCTTCATCGGCGGCCACGACCACACCGTCATCATCAGATGCAAAGGCCCTGACGAGGGCGTCCACGTTGTTCTCCACCCATTGCGCCAGGTCGCCCCGGACGGCTATGGGCACGGGTGCGATGGCAGCGTCGAAGTCGAAGTGGGGGTCCCTCTCCTGCAGATAGCTGAAGACACGGGTGAAGGCGCGCCCGAGCACGGCTCGGCTCCTCTCTTCAACAAGCCAACGGGACCTCTTGGAGAGGTTCTCCAGAAGAGTCACCACTCTGCTGAAAAACTGAAGGTTGCCGGCGTAGTTGGCCTCATGCGGCTCTTCAGCGGCAGCCTTGCAAATGTTGCCCAAAGCAGTTTTGGCCCTCTCCCTAAGCGTTCGAAGCATGGGAGCACGCTCATGCTCCAGAACCCTCCACTCGCGGATCTCGTCCTCGTTCCGCTGCGCGATGGCCTCGGCGTCACCAACCCTCTGTTGGAGAAGAATCAGCTCAGCCCGGGAAGAGGCCAGCTCCGCCTGTGCTGCGCCAAGGGCGGCTGCGGAGGAGTCCGCATGCCGCATCACTTCATCCAGTTTGGCCTTGAGGGCCGTGGTCCTGCCCTCAACCTCGACCCCGATCAGCTCCAACCTCGCTTTGTGTTCGCGCTCAAAGGCCGAGCGAGCTTCCGCCGCGTGGCGGTCGACCTCTTCCTGGACTTGGGCTTCACGCGCAGCAACGTCGTCCTCCGCCTGGGCCACAAGGCGCTCCCTCGTCTCCAACCGCTCAAGGTCATGGTTTCGCTCGGCGGCTTCCAGCGTCAGCGCCTCCTCGCGCTTCAGAAGCTCCGCCCGGTCAACGGACGCCCCCTGCATCGACCCAAGGGCCGCCTGGCGCAGTTCCACTTGCTGCTCCAGGGAGTCGCTCCAGGCTTGGAGCTCCCGTGCGCGCTCCTCCGCATCTTTGTGCCGCCGGTCTGCTTCTCGAGCCTCCTCGACGGCCTGGGAGCAGGCCTCGCACGCAGCTGCCAGCGACGCTTCAGCCTTCGCATTCTCGAGATCACGCTGGTGACGCGCGGGGGCGATGGCCACCTTCAACTTGCGCCTCTCCTCAGCAAGGCGCAGACCTTCGGCCTCGAGGCGCGCATCCTCGGCAGCAAGCTCTGCCCCGATCCGGCTCACCGCATCCGCCGCCCCCTGGAGGAACTCTTCGCAAAGGGTGCGACGCTCCCGAGCGCGCCTGAGCACGTCTTATGCATCACCCTCTGCTGCCAGAGTATGCGGAGGGCCCCGAGGTGGCACACCCCCTCCCGGTATGGGGCTGGGGGCTGGCGCCCTAGCCAACACCGAATGGACCCCTTCAAGGATCCAGCCTGGCGTCGGTCCACCCACGGAGGAGGAGCCAAAGACAGCCTTCAGGCATTCACCATCTATGATCAGAGGAGGAACGTGGGGCAAGCCGGACGTGCCCCAGGAGGACTCGTGAAGAAAGGACATCGGGCGCGTGGGCTCGAGGTGCCCTATGGAGTGGACCACTCCACCCACCGGTCCAGTGGCAGGGGAGCCGCTCTAGCTCGGCGAGCCCAGGGCCAGCAGAGAAGGCGAAGCTTGGAGAGCTGGCTCCCGGGCCGACTCGGCGAATTTGGCAGGGCAGGGCCTGAAAGGCCACAGTCAGTCGCAAGGATAGCAAAGAAAATGAGCAGAGAAAGAAGAAGACTTACTCCTCCATGGCGAAGTACTTCCTGCTCTTCAACAAGCAACAAGGGCAGTCGCTATCACCCAAGGCCTCCTTCCTCTTGCGGAGGGCCTCGAAGTCTACGCGGAACCGACCTAAGCGCGCGGCGCAGGGGTCGGCCTTTGGCGCGGAAGAAGCGTCAAGATGATCAGTGCCGGAGGAATCTGCCTAGGGGACACCGTCGGGCGTCGCCTCGCGAGGAACGGCTGGGGCCTCGGGAGCCCTGGCCTCAAGAGCCGTAAGCCGCAACTCCGTGCCTGCTGCCACTCCAGGACGGGCCTCGGGAGACGCCACCTTCGCTTCTCGCGGCGTCGTCACCTCGACATCAGTCGCCTCAGCTCCCGCTGGTTCTCGTCTCCCCGCTCTATAGCCCGAGGAGGGATCTCTGTGGGCGACAGGGGGAGCCATCACGGCGGCTGGGTTCTCACGGGGCCCCGTGAAGCCAGCCGGGCGCAGCCCCCACTCATCAAAGCTGGGATCTGCCTCACGAAATCGGCCCTGCCAGAACAAAGATACAAGAGGACACCACCACTCTGTAGGCTGCCTAGGGAAGGATCGCCAGTCAAGACCTTGAGCACCGTCCGCAGCACTTCAGGCGCCAAGTCCTCCTCCTAAAGCCGCATGCGGTCTCTATGCCCCGCAAAATCCCACATCCGGCGAGAGTGGCGCTGAAGAGGAGCAATGCGACATTGGAGGAACTCCTTCACCACCTTGGGTGTTGTCACATTGAGCGCCCTCAAACTCTGGAAGCGGCGCCAGACGAAGGTGAGCCAGGGGCTCGCGAGCATCTCATGGTCCCAACCCGAGTGGGGAACATCAGGCGAGGTCGTGTGCGAGAGCAGAGGGTTGGGCACTCCGACGTCCACATACAGCCACCGCTCTCTGAACCTGGCCTGAGGAGGAGGAAGGCCAAAGTCGATCCCTGAAGTGGCCGTCTCTGGCACGGCGAAGAAGCTCACACACCCTGAGCACTGAGTGGGGTCGCTCAGGCGCAAAGAAAAGAAGTGGCGCAGCAGGGCAACGGAAGGAGGAATGCCTATCATCGCCTCGCAAATGAAAGCAAAGATAGCCAGAAGGGTAATGGACTCCGGCCCTAGGTGCATCATGCGGATCTGATAATGGGAAGGCACCGCATTGAAGAAGGCGGAAAAGGGGGGAACCAGACCCGCCCATAGGGCATCGGCGAAGAATCGGACCTCCATGGCAATCCTAACAAGGGAGGCATGGGATGCAGGCCACACTGAGGTCCTACCGCACTCGTTGAAGATAGTGGCCAAGGCGGACCGGACCTTGTCCAAAGCTTCTGGATTGAGTATGATCGACCGATCAACGGCGGGAGCCACTGCCGGAGGTGTGCAGGGCGAAAGCGCGGGCTTCTTTCCTTTCCCTTTCTTCGTCGGCGCCATGGCGGTGGAGAGAGGGAAGAACTCGAGCCGGATTGGCGGCGGAGGTTGGAACTCGAAGAAGAAGGAAAGGTAGGAGGCAAGTAAGCAGCGGAAAGGAGGAACAACTGTGTGCAACTGCGGGTCCGCTTAGCCGGGCGCGTAGCAAGGCGTCATGGGGAAGTGCAGACGCCCACGTCCAATCAACCGCCACACAGCGCCCAAGGCCGCATGCTTTTGGGGCCCGCGGCGCTTCGTGCTTGCCCCTTCGCTTCTCTGCTAAGCCAAGCCCGCGCGCGCCTTGGGCCCGGGGGCTACTGTCGGCGTTCTGGGAATGGGGGTCCCTAGACTTGCCTGCCTGCGGCTTGCGGCATGGCTCAAGTGGGGGCCAGCACGGCCCATCTTCATCAGCTCAAGTTCAAGACCCTCACGAGGGGCCAAGCCTCGTGGGGCGCACAACAAGAGGCTTCCTCAGAGGCAGCCTCATCAGCCAGGCTCGCGAGGAGGCGGAGAGATCAAGGCAGGGGTACCTCGCGAGGAGCCCGTGACGCAAGCCATGACGATCGAGACCAGGCGAGTGCCAGGCGGGCACCGGCCTGCGCAGTCTCCTTATTTCCCCTTTGGTACAAAGGGGTCAAGCACAGGCCAAGGCATCGGGCAAAGGTTACCATTCCGGTGCAACGAGACCAAGACCAACAGAGCGGCAGGACGGAGGTCACCGTGGAGCCCAATACGGCGTCATCACCAGTGCTTTTGACAGCCGAAGACCACCTTTGGTCAGGATAACTTGTACTAGATCCTCCCCTTCAAAATGGCCAATTGTTGGTGCCCTTCCCGCTCATTATTTGGGGAGAGGCCCAGGGCCTCTATAAATAGAGCTAGCCACCACAGAGTAGAGGGGGGAGGAGATCTGATAGAGCCCCAGCAGAGAGAGAGAGAGAGAGGCGACTGAACTCCCCCAAGCAGTTCATCGCACTAGCTCAAGAACACCTCTCGCGAGGCTGTTCTTCCCTTGTATTGTTCATCATCAGCCCCAGAGGCAATCCACCACACCACACACTGGAGTAGGGTATTACACCACAACGATGGCCCGAACCAGTATAAACCTCGTGTCCCTTGTATTGTTCATCGTTTCCAGCTAGATCACGCGAGGAGATCGGACATAGATTGGTAGGGGAGAGATCTCCGCGCGCACCCCAGTGTTCGAACCTTAAGGGTCTGCCGGAACCCGAAATCCGACAGGGCGTGCCTAGGAGGCCGGCCCTCTCCCCCTCCTCCACTCCTTTATATACGGGAGAGGGGGGCACCCCATAGACAAGTTGATCATTGATCTCTTAGCCGTGTGCGGTGCCCCCCTCCACCATAATCCACCTCGGTCATATCGTCGTAGTGCTTAGGCGAAGCCCTACGCTGGTAACTTCATCATAACTGTCATCACGCCATCGTGTTGATGAAGCTCTCCCTCGACACTCTGCTGGATCATGAGTTCGTGGGACGTCACCGAGCCGAACGTGTGCAGATCATGGAGGTGCCGTACTTTCGGTGCTAGGATCGGTCAATCGTGAAGACGTGCGACTACATTAACCGCGTTGTCATAACGGTTCCACTTACGATCTACGAGGGTACGTAGACAACACTCTCAGACCAACATTACGCGTATGCTTATGCGAGACTGGTTCTACCGTCGTGCTTCGCACACAAGTGGCTAGTGGGTGTCAGTTTATCCAACTTTAGTTGAATCGGATTCAATGAACAGGGTTCTTTCTGAAGATAAAAAAGCAATCACTATATCGCGTTGTGGTTTTTGATGCGTAGGTAAGAACGGTTCTTTCTCATCCCGTAGCAGCCATGTAAAACTCTAAACAACAAAGTAGAGGACGTCTAACTCTTTTTTGCAGGGCATGTTGTGATGTGATATGGTCAAGACATGATGCTAAATTTTATTGCATGAGATGATCATGTTTTGTAACACAGTTATCGGTAACTGGCAGGAGCCATATTGTTGTCGCTTTATTGTATGAAATGCAATCGCCATGTGATTGCTTTACTCTATCACTAAGTGATACATCTCCGTCGTATCTATAATTTTTGATTGTTCGATGCCAATATTCTACAACTTTCATATACGTTTGGCAACTTTTTACACTATATTTGGGACTAACATATTGATCTAGTGCCCAGTGCCAGTTCCTGTTTGTTGCATGTTTTTTGTTTCGCAAAAAAATCCATATCAAACGGAGTCCAAACGGAATAAAAACTAACGGATATTTTTTTGAAATATATGTGATTTTTGGGAAGAAGAATCAACGCGATACGATGCCTGAGGGGGCCACGAGGCAGGGGGCGCGCCCCAGGGGGTCAGGAGCACCCTGGACCCTCATGGCCACCCCGTAATGTGGTTGGAGCCCTTCTTTCACCACAAGAAAGCTAATTTCTGGATAAAGATCGTGTCCAAATTTCAGCCCAATCGGAGTTACGGATCTCCGGTTATAAAAGAAACGGTGAAAGGCCAGATCTGGGAATGCAGAAACAGAGAGAGACAGAGAGACGAATCCAATATCGGAGGGTCTCTCACCCCTCCCATGCCATGGAGACCAAGGACGAGAGGGGAAACCCTTCTACCATCTAGGGAGAAGGTCAAGGAAGAAGAAAAAGGAGGGGGGGCTCTCTCCCCCTCGCTTCCGATTGCGCCGGAACACCGCCGGGGCTATCATCATCACCGCAATCTACACCAACAACTTCACCGCCATCATCACCAACTCTTCCCCCCTCTATGCAGCGGTGTAACCCCTCTTTTACCCACTGTAATCTCTACTTAAACATGGTGCTCAATGCTATATATTATTTCCCAATGATGTATGGCTATCCTATGATGTTTAAGTAGATCCATTTTGTCCTATGGGTTAATTGATGATTGTGATTGGTTTGAGTTGCATGCTTTATTATTGGTGCTGTCCTATGGTGCTCTCCGTGTCGCGAGCATGAGGGATCCCCGCTGTAGGGTTTGCAATATGTTCATGATTTGCTTATGGTGGGTGGCGTGAGTGACAGAAGCACAGACCCGAGTAAGTAGGTTGTTTGCGTATGGGAAGAAAGAGGACTTGATACTTTAATGCTATGGTTGGGTTTTGCCTTAATGATCTTTAGTAGTTGCGGATGCTTGCTAGAGTTCCAATCATAAGTGCAGATGATCCAAGAAGAGAAAGTATGTTAGCTTATGCCTCTCCCTCAACTAAAATTGCAATAATGATTACCGGTCTAGTTATCGATTGCCTAGGGACAAATAACTTTCTCGTGACAAAAAGCTCTCTACTAAAACTAACTTAGTTGTGTCTTTATCTAAACAGCCCCTAGCTTTTATTTACGTGCTCTTTATTATCTTGCAAACCTATCCAAAAACACCTACAAAGTACTTCTAGTTTCATACTTGTTCTAGGTAAAGCTAACATTAAGCGTGCGTAGAGTTGTATCGGTGGTCGATAGAACTTGAGGGAATATTTGTTCTACCTTTAGCTCCTCGTTGGGTTCGACACTCTTACTTATCGAAAGAGGCTACAGTTGATCCCCTATACTTGTGGGTTATCAAGACCTTTTTCTGGCGCCGTTGCCGGGGAGTTATAGCGTGGGGTGAATATTCTCGTGTGTGCTTGTTTGCTTTATCACTGAGTAGTTTTTATTTTGTGCTCTTGTTTTCTATCTTTAGTTATGGGTAGGAAACGCAAAATACCAAAAAAATTAGTTGTACCTACTACACTAATGGTTGAAGAACCACTCAAAATCTATCACACTCCTGAAGCTTTTTACTTGGATCATCTTCGATCCCTATGTGGT
This sequence comes from Triticum urartu, assembly GCF_056163025.1. Taxonomy (NCBI): domain Eukaryota; kingdom Viridiplantae; phylum Streptophyta; class Magnoliopsida; order Poales; family Poaceae; genus Triticum; species Triticum urartu. The sequence goes on along the minus strand of NC_141878.1, from coordinate 545,871,474 downwards.
CGTGTTGAAACCCCAACTAGCTTAGTTGAGGGCAAATCTTTATATGAGCATGCTTGTTATGTGCGACACCACTTATCTAAAAAAGGGAAACTTTTACTGGATCAAATTCATCGTTTGCAATGCTATGCTTGGAATTTATGTGAAATATATGATTTTACTTGTTGTTCTGAAGACCCTAAGAAACACCTTCCCTACCAAAGTGAGTTTAGTGATAATGGAATCATATCTTCGTATGCTAAGGGTGTTTATAATTACTATGATGTTCAACAAATTGAAGAATTTGTTGCTTTTAAGGGTGCTTAAATTGCTTCTTTGATTGGAAAGTATATTGCTACTCTTTACAAATCTGAAAATTTTGCCATACTTAAATATTGTTATGATAATTATGCTTCTAATGCCTATGTTAAACCATATATTGAGGACTCCTCCGCTGTCCAAGAAGAGATTAATATTTTGCAGGAGTCTATGGAAGAAGAAATTAATGACACTATGAGCTCATAGGATGAAAAAGATGATGAGGAGAGCAAAGAACAAAAGGAGGAAGAGCGGATTAGCTACCGTGCCCACCTTATAATGAGAGTAACTCTGCAACTCATACATTGTTTAATTTCCCTTCGTGCTTACCGAAGGATGATTGCTATAATGATTGTTATGATCCCATTGATTCTTTTGAAATATCCCTTTTTGATGATGCTTGCTATGCTTGTGGCCAAGATGCCAATATGAATTATGCTTATGGAGATGAACTTGCTATAGTTCCTTATTTTAAACATGAAATTGTTTCTATTGCACCCACGCATGATAGTCCTATTATCTTTTTGAATTCTCCAAACTACACTATATCGGAGAAGTTTGCCCTTATTAAGGATTATATTGATGGGTTGCATTTCATTACTACACATGATGATTTTGATAGATATAATATGCATGTGCTTTCTTCTCCTACTTGCAATTATTATGAGAGAGGAACTACATCTCTGCCTCTCTATGTTTCCAATATGATAAAATTGCAAGAAACTGTTTATACTATGCATTGGCCTTTACTATGTGTGCATGAATTGTTCTTTTATGACATGCCAATGCATAGGAAGAGAGTTAGACTTCGTTGTTGCATGATATATGTTACTTTGTGCTCACTACTAAATCACAAATCATTGTTAATTAAAATGGGCTTTGATATACCTTGGGATACGGGTGGATCCATTACTTGAGCACTATATGCCTAGCTTAATGGCTTTAAAGGAAGCGCTGCCAGGGAGACAACCCGAAAGTTTTAGAGAGTCATTTACTTCTGTTGAGTGCTTTTATATAGTTTAAAAACAAAAAAATAAAGAGGGGAACCCAAAACTTTTCAAAAAGGAAAGTGAAAGTGAGAGAGACAAGCATTGTTGAAGTGGGGGAGCTCCTTGAACTTTGTTCATGCTCATGGAAACTTTGTGAATCTTGATTACAGAAACTTTTCAACAAAAATAATTATCCCCTTGTACAATTCCATTGTATTATAAAAATAATGTGCCAAGGTGTGCCTTTAGGATGTTTACATTGCTTGTTGGTTTGTGCGGTGCAGGACAGAAACTTTGGCTGTAGTGCGCGATTTTACATTATTTACTGGAACATCAAATGGTTCTGAAACTTTTTGCACTATCTTTATATACAATTTTTTTATTTTTACTAATTTTTGTAGAATTTTTGGAGTACCAGAAGTATGGTGAATTTTCATATTGTTACAGGCTGTTCTGTTTAAGACAGATTCTGTTTTTGATGCATAGTTTGCTTGTTTTGATGAAACTATCGATTTATATCAGTGGATTAAGCCATGGAAAAGTTATATTACAGTAGATACAATGCAAAAAAAATATTAATTGGTTTTCAACAGTACTTAGATTAGTGATTTGCTTTATTACACTAAAGGATCTTACCGAGTTTTCTATTGAGTTTTGTGTGGATGAAGTGTTGGAAGATCGAGGAGGTGTCGATGTGAGGAGAAGGAGGAGAGGCAAGAGTTCAAGCTTGGGGATGCCCAAGGCACCCCAAGTAAATATTCAAGGAGACTCAAGCGTCTAAGCTTGGGGATGCCCCAGAAGGCATCCCATCTTCCTTCAACAAGTATCGGTATGTTTGCGGATTCATTTCGTTCATGCAATGTGTGCAAATCTTGGAGCGTCTTTTGCATTTAGTTTTCACTTTTCTTTGATGCACCATGCTGGTATGAGATATTCCTTGGTTGATTTATAGAATTCTCTTTGCACTTCACTTATATCTTTTGAGTATGGCTTTATAGAATGCTTCATGTGCTTCACTTATATCATTTGTAGTTTGGATTGCCTGTTTCTCTTCACATAGAAAACCGCCATTTGTAGAATGATATTTTGCTTCACTTATATTTGTTAGAGAGTGGGCATATCTTTTGTAGAAAGAATTAAACTCTCTTGCTTCACTTATATCTATTTAGAGAGATGACAGGAACTGGTCATTCACATGGTTAGTCATAAAATCCTACATAAAACTTGTAGATCACTGAATATTATATGTTTGATTCCTTGCAATCGTTTTGCGATATAAAGATGGTGATATTAGAGTCATGCTAGTGGGTAGTTGTGGATTGTAGAAATACTTGTGTTGAAGCTTGTCATTCCCGTAGCTTGCACGTATGGTGAACCGTTATGTGATGAAGTTGGAGCATGATTTATTTATTGATTGTCTTCCTTATGAGTGGCGGTCGGGGACGAGCGATGGTCTTTTCCTACCAATCTATCCCCCTAGGAGAATGCGCGTAGTACTTTGTTTCGATAGCTAATAGACTTTTGCAATAAGTATGTGAGTTCTTTATGACTAATGTTGAGTCCATGGATTATACGCACTCTCACCCTTCCATCATTGCTAGCCTCTTCGGTACCGTGCATTTCCCTTTCTCACCTCGAGAGTTGGTGCAAACTTCGCACGTGCATCCAAACCCAATGATATGATACGCTTTTTCACACATAAGCCTCCTTATATCTTCCTCAAAACAACCACCACACCTACCTATCATGGCATTTCCATAGCCATTCTGAGATATATTGCCATGCCACTTCCATCATCATCATATACATGACTTGAGCCTTCGTTGTCATATTGCTTTGCATGATCGTAAGATAGCTAGCATCATATTTTCATGGATTGTCCGTTTTTTTGATATCTTTGCTATGCTAGATCATTCCACATCCCGGTACACCACCGGAGGCATTCATATAGAGTCATATCTTTGTTCTAGTATTGTGTTGTAAATAAATAAAAGTGTGATGATCATCATTATTAGAGCATTGCCCCAGTGAGGAAAGGATGATGGAGACTATGATTCCCACACAAGTCGGGATGAGACTCCGGACTTTAAAAAAATAAAAGAGACCAAAGAAGCCCAAATAAAAAAAGAGGCCAAAGAAGCCCACCAAAACAATAAAAAAAGAAAAAAAAGAGAAAAGAAAAAATGAGAGAAAAATAGAGAAGGGGGCAATGTTACTATCCTTTTACCACACTTGTGCTTCAGAGTAGCACCATGTTCTTCATATAGAGAGTCTCTTGAGTTATCACTTTCATATACTAGTGGGAATTTTATTCATAGATAGACTTGATCATAAACCCACAATTCATCGGTCTAAACAAACACACCGCAAAATGAAGAAGATTACATCGAATAGATCTCCACAAGAGAGGGGGATAACTTTGTATTGAGATCCAAAAAGAGAGAGGAAGCCATCTAGCTAATAACTATGGACCCGAAGGTCCGAGGTAAACTACTCACACTTCATCGGAGAGGCTATGATGATGTAGAAGCCCTCTGTGATGACGGCCCTCTCTGGCGGAGCTCCAGAACAGGACCTAAGATGGGATCTCGTGGATACAGAAAGTTGCAGTGGTGGAATTAGGTTTTTGGCTCCGTATCTGTTCGTTTGGGGGTACGCAGGTATATATAGGAGGAAGAAGTACGTCGGTGGAGCTTCGGTGGGCCCACGAGGGTGGGGGGTGCGCCTGGGGCTATAGGGCGCGCCCCCTACCTCGTTCCCACCTTGAAGCTTCCTTGGCGTAGGGTCCAAGTCTCCTGGGTCATATTCGGGAAGAAAATCACGTTCCAGAAAGGTTTATTCCGTTTGGACTCCGTTTGATATTCCGTTTCTTAGAAACACTGAAATAGGCAAAAAACAGCAATTCTGGGCTGGGCCTCCGGTTAATAGGTTAGTCCCAAAAATAATATAAAAGTGGAAAATAAAGCCCAATATAGTCCAAAACAGTAGATAATATAGCATGGAGCAATCAAAAATTATAGATACGTTGGAGACGTATCAATTAGCCGCGTCAATGTGAGACTTTCTCCCTTCTTTATCTTCTCCACACAACCTCCACCATCATATTCTATTCCACCTATAGGGCTATGTCCATGGCTCACGCTCATGTATTGCGTGAAAGTTGCAAAGGTTTGAGAACATCAAAAGTATGAAACAAATGCTTGGCTTGTCATCGGGGTTGTGCATGATGTGAATATTTTGTGTGCTGAAGATGGAGCATAGCCATACTATATGATTTTGTAGGGATAAGTTTCTTTGGCCATGTTATTTTGAAAAGACATGATTGCTTTATTAGTATGCTTGAAGTATTATTGTCTTAATGTCAAATGATAGACTATTGCTTTGAATCACTCTTGTCTTAATATTCATGCCATGATTAGATTATGTGATCAAGATTATGCTAGGTAGCATTCCACATCAAAAATTATCTTTTTTTTTATCATTTACCTACTCGAGGACGAGCAGGAATTAAGCTTGGGGATGCTGATACGTCTCCGTCGTATCTATAATTTTTGATTGTTCCATGCCAATATTCTACAACTTTCATATACTTTTGGGAACTTTTTATACTATTTTTGGGACTAACATATTGATCCAGTGCCCAGTGCGAGTTCCTGTTTGTTGCATGTTTTTTGTTTCGCAGAAAATCCATATCAAACAGAGTCCAAATGGAATAAAAACTGACGAAGATTTTTTTTGGAATATATGTGATTTTTGGGAAGAAGAATCAACGTGATACGATGCTCGAGGGGGCCACGAGGCAGGGGGGCGCGCCCCAGGGGGCCAGGCTTGCCCTGGACCCTCCTGGCCACCCCGTAAACTTGACGAGCCTAGCATATGCAAATATGGCCTCGGAACACTGAGACCGAAAGTTCGAGCGTGAATCATACCGTAGATATGATCAACATAGTGATGTTCACCACTGAAAACTACTCCATCTCACGTGATGATCGGAGATGGTTTAGTTGATATGGATCACGTGATCACTTAGATGATTAGAGGGATGTATATCTAAGTGGGAGTTCTTAAATAATATGATTAATTGAACTTTTAATTTATCATGAACTTAGTCCTGGTAGTATTACCATATCTATGTTGTAGATCAATAGCTCGCGTTTAGCTCCCCTGTTTTATTTTTGACATGTTCCTAGAGAAAACTAAGTTGAAAGATGTTAGTAGCAATGATGCGGATTGGATCCGTGATTTGCGGATTATCCTCATTGCTGCACAGAAGAACTATGTCCTTGATGCACCGCTAGGTGACAGACCTATTGCAAGAGCAGATGCAGACGTTATGAATGTTTGGAAAGCTCGATATGATGACTACTTGATAGTTTAGTGCACCATGGTTTACAGCTTAGAATGGGGGCTTCAAAGACATTTTGAACACCACAGAGCATATGAGATGTTCCAAGAGTTGAAATTAGTATTTCAGACTCATGCCCATGTCGAAAGGTATGAGACCTTTGACAAGCACTTTGCCTACAAGATGGAGGAGAATAGCTCAGCTAGTGAGCATGTGCTCAGAATGTCTGAGTACTACAATCACTTGAATCAAGTGGGATTTAATCTTCCAGATAAGATAGTGATCGACATAGTTCTCTAGTCACTATCACCAAGTTACTAGAACTTCGTGATGAACTATAATATGCAAGGGATAACGGAAACGATTCCCAAGCTTTTCGTGATGCTGAAATCGATGAAGGTAGAAATGAAGAAAAGCATCAAGTGTTGGTGGTTGACAAGACCACTAGTTTCAAGAAAAGGGCAAAGGGAAGAAGGGGAACTTCAAGAAGAACGGCAACCAAGTTGCTGCTCAAGTGAAGAAGCCCAAGTCTGGACCTAAGCCTGAGACTAAGTGCTTCTACTGCAAAGGGACTGGTCACTGGAAGGAGAATTGCCCCAAGTATTTGACGGATAAGAAGGATGGAAAAGTGAACAAAGGTATATTTGATATACATGTTATTCATGTGTACTTTACTAGTGTTTATAGCAACCCCTCAGTATTTGATACTAGTTCAGTTGCTAAGATTAATAACTCAAAATGGGAGTTGCAGAATGAACAAAGACTAGTTAAGGGTGAAGTGATGATGTGTGTTGGAAGTGGTTCCAAGATTGATATGATCATCATCGCACACTCCCTATACTTTCGAGATTAGTGTTGAACCTAAATAAATGTTATTTGGTGTTTGCGTTAAGCATGAATATGATTTGATCATGTTTATTGCTATATGGTTATTCATTTAAAGTCAGAGAATAATTGTTGTTCTGTTTACATGAATAAAACCTTCAATGGTCATACACCCAAGGTGTATGGTTTATTGAATCTCGATCGTAGTGATACACATATTCATAATATTGAAGCGAAAAGATGCAAAGTTATTAATGATAGTGCAACTTATTTGTGGCACTACTGTTTAGGTCATATTGGTGTAAAGCGCATGAAGAAAATCCATGCTGATGGGCTTTTGGAATCCCTTGATTATGAATCAGTTGATGCTTGCGAACCATGCCTCATGGGAAAGATGACTAAGACTCCATTCTCCGGAACAATGGAGCGAGCAACAGACTTGTTGGAAATAATACATACTGATGTATGCAGTCCGATGAGTGTTGAGGCTCGCGGCAGGTATCATTATTTTCTGACCTTCACAGATGATTTGAGCAGATATGGGTATATCTACCTGATGAAACATAAATTTGAAACATTTGAAAAGTTCAAATAATTTCAGAGTGAAGTGGAAAATCGTAACAAGAAAGTAAAGTTTCTACGATCTGATCATGGAGGAGAATATTTGATTTATGAGTTTGGTCTTCATTTGAAATAATGAGGAATAGTTTCGCAACTCACGCCACCTAGAACACCACATCGTAATGGTGTGTCCGAACATCGTAACCGTACTTTATTAGATATGGTGCAATCTATCAATCTATGATGTCTCTTACCGATTTACCACTATCATTTTGTGGTTATGCATTAGAGACAACTGCATTCACGTTAAATAGAGCACCATCTAAATCCGTTGAGACGACACCATATGAACTGTGGTTTGTCAAGAAACCAAAGTTGTCATTTCTTAAAGTTTGGGGTTGCGATGCTTATGTGAAAAAGTTTCATCCTGATAAGCTCAAACCAAAATCGGAGAAATGTGTCTTCATAGGATACCCAAAGGAGACAGTTGGGTACACCTTCTATCATAGATCCGAAGGCAAGAGAATCGTTTGTAAGAATGGATCCTTTCTAGAGAAGGAGTTTCTCTCGAAAGAAGTGAGTGGGAGGAAAGTAGAACTTGATGAGGTAACTGTACCTTCTCCCGTATTGGAAAGTAGTTCATCACAGAAATCTGTTCCTGTGACTCCTACACCAATTAGTAAGGAAGCTAATGATGATGATCATGTAACTTCAGATCAAGTTACTACCGAACCTCGTAGGTTAACTAGAGTGAGATCCGCACCAGAGTGGCACGGTAATCCTGTTCTGGAGGTTATGTTACTTGACCATGACGAACCTACGAACTATGAGGAAGCGGTGATGAGCCCAGATTCTGTGAAATGGCTTGAAGCCATGAAATCTGAGATGGGATCCATGTATGAGAACAAATTATGGAATTTGGTTGACTTGCCCGATGATCGACAAGCCATAGAAGATAAATGGATCTTCAAGAGGAAGACGGACGCTAATAGTAGTGTTACTATCTACAAAGCTAGACTTGTCGAAAAAGGTTTTTGACAAAGTTCAAGGTGTTGACTACGATGAGATTTTCTCACTCGTAGTGATGCTTAAGTCTATCCGAATCATGTTAGCAAATTGCCACATTTTATGAAATATGGCAAATGGATGTCAAAACTACGTTCCTTAATGGATTTCTTAAAGAAGAGTTGTATATGATGCAACAAGAAGGTTTTGTCAATCCTAAAGGTGCTAAAAAAGTGTGCAAGCTCCAACGATCCATCTATATATATGGACTGGTGCAAGCATCTCAGAGTTGGAATATATGCTTTGATGAGTTGGTCAAAGCATATAGTTTTATACAGACTTGCGGTGAAGCCTGTATTTACAAGAAATTGAGTGGGAGCACTACAGCATTTCAATAAGTATATGTGAATGACATATTGTTGATCAGAAATAATGTAGAATTTTCTAGAAAGCATAAAGGAGTCTTTGAAAGGAGTTTTTTCAAAGAAAGACCTCGGTGAAGCTGCTTACATATTGAGCATCAAGATCTATAGAGATAGATCAAGACGCTTGATAAGTTTTTTTTTCAATGAGTACATACCTTAACAAGATTTTGAAGTAGTTCAAAATGGAACGGTCAAAGAAAGAGTTCTTGCCTGTGTTACAAGGTGTGAAATTGAGTAAGACTCAAAGCCCGACCACGGAAGAAGATAGAAAGAGAATGAAAGTCATTCCGTATGCCTCAGCCATAGGTTCTATAAAGTATGCCATGTTGTGTATCAGATCTATTGTATACCCTACACTGAGTTTGGAAAGGGAGTACAATAGTGATGTAGGAGTAGATCACTGGACATCGGTCAAAATTATCCTTAGTGGAATAAAGATATTTTTCTTGATTATGGAGGTGACAAAAGGTTCGTCATAAAGGGTTACGTCGATGCAAGTTTTGACACTGATCCAGATGATTCTAAGTCTCAATCTGGATACATATTGAAAGTGGGAGCAATTAGCTAGAGTAGCTCCGTGCAGAGCATTGTTGACATAGAAATTTGCAAATTACATACGGATCTGAATTTGGCAGACCCATTGACTAAACTTCTTGTCGGTGGGAACGACACCTATGGAATCACTGGGATCCCTTCTACGGTTGGCGGGCGCGAGGTTGTGCAAAGAGCGGGTCTGATCGGAAGCACACGGATCGTTTACCCAGGTTCAGGCTGCGAAGATGCGTAATACCCTAGTCCTGCTTTGGTGGGTGTATTGAATGTTCTTGTGTTCTTGAGCCAGCTACGGGGTGTAACTTGCCCAAAAGAGCCGAATCCCCCTCCTGGTCGCCTCGGGCCTCCTTTTATAGGCAAAAGGGGTTGTCACAGTGGCACATAGGAGGTGGAAAGGTCTACAGTTGATAAGCCTATCCTCTGGGGCCGTCGGACAAACGCATTTAATGCGCTGCCGACGTGTCCCCTTTGCTTTCTCGGAGACGGCAAGGAAGCACGTCCCAGCTGTCGCCGGCTCGCCTGGCCTTGACACGCGTCCGAGCTGATGAGGCGTCGTGGCACCACGTTGGCTGGCTGCTGGGCTGGCGCGATGGTGGAGCCTTCACGAAGGGTTGCATGCCACCACGTAGGTGCTTGCTGAGTCGGTGTAGAGGCCGCCCGTCGCCACGCAGGTGCCTACCCAGCTAGTTGAGCTAGCAGCTGCTTGGGGACGGCGGTGGAGTCTTGGCTGGCGCGGGCCTGATAGTGGCCCCACTGATGCCTTCGGCAAGGGTCTTGCCATGGCGTTGCAGTCGCCCCCGGCAAGGCGCTTGCCGTGGGTCTTGTGGATTTCCTCGGCTAGGATCCCGCCGAGGGTCGCCGTCTTCTGGTCCTCATATGATCTCACATGTTTATGATCTTGATGAAGATCTGCATGCCACCACAGAGGCGCCTCCCGAGTGTTGGTTCCAATGTAGTTGGTGGTGTTGGGACCCATGGGCTCAAGGGTGGCTTGCTCCGCTGGCATCGGGCAGGTTGCCCCGGCAAGGCTCTTGCCGGGACTACGGAGGCTTCCTCGGCAAGGATCTTGCCGATGGAGACTATCTCGCTCTCTTGCTCCCCTATGCTTTTGGTCTTGGCGTTGCCTTGGTTGTCTTGTGCTTTGGCTTTTCTCCGGCTTCCCTCCTCTGCCCTGCTAAGTGTGGCCGCGGCGCATGGCTCTGACTGCCCGTGCACGAGTAAAGGGGTCAAAAGGAGAGACGCTATTTTTGTACACCGATAGGAGCCCCCGGGTCTGGGCCACACATAAGCACGACGCGTTGTTGGGCCAGGCCCAGAACGGTGGGCGGGTAGGTGGGGCGGGTTTTTTCCGTAGTAACTATTTCGCCCACTGTGCTTCCCCATGACCCATGTTGAAGGTGCGACGTGGAGGGTCGTGTGTGACGTGGGGTTCATGCGTGGGGCGGTTCCCGCACGCATGCGTCACATCACAGTAAAGAGGCGGCTCGCGCCTTCCCCATAAGAAATAGAGGGAGGCGTAGAGGCGCGGCTCATTTACTGAGTGGACTCGGGTTGCGGTCTTCAAGGCGCCCGCGCCCCATGATCACGGGGTGGGGAACGGTCGCCTCACCCGTCCCCTCGATCCTGCTCGCTTGCCATGCGTCCCCCATGCAGGTGGCAGGCGGTGGAGGCGGGAAACCAGGCCATCGCTGATTGGGGCAGCGGGTCGGTCCTGATTCCCTGCACCTCCGATAGCTGGATTGGTCAAGTGGGGCGGCCGAGCCTCCACCCTGCCCCTTTATAAGGAGGGGGAGGGGGATGTCATCCCATGTTCTTCCAGCATCCATCTTCTTCCACTTCCGCTCCTTCCTTCCACCCATCATGGAGAGAGGGGGCGCAGGCCCTTCAATGGTGGGGGCGAGGGTCGTCGCTCGAAAACGCGTTCCTCCTTCCCACGAGCTCGCGGCGGTGGAGCCGGCCACGAGAGGAAGGGGGAGGGGGCGAGGCCGAGGTCGCCGCGGCGGTCGGTGTAGAGGGGGACGAGGCGGGGCGATGGCCGTGCCTCCGCCAGCGATGCCGCCCGTGATGGAGGTCCACGTCGGGGACCAGCCTTGAGAGTTCTTCATCCGGCTGTGCCGGCCACCGCGTCATCGTCTCCGTCTTCCTACCCCATTTGCTCGGGAAATGGAGCTCGATCCGCCCAGACCCTCAGATTGCACATGAGGGGCTGCGGGAACGGCGGCACGTGGGTCGATGTTGACTTCCCCGCTCCTCACATAATGTACCTCTGTTGCGGATGGAACACATTTGCTCGCATCCATAGCCCGACGGCGGGGCTCGTCCTTTACTTCAAGTTAATGCAGGCCGGCCTGCTCTCCGTCAAGGTCTTCGGAGATCTTGGAACTCGCCTAAAGTGCTGCGTGGAGACCTCCTCCGACGATGAAGATTCCTCCTCAAGCGGGAGTGATGAGGAGGACATCGACAGCGGCGACGAGGGAGTCGAGTGGTGGGACGCCGACTCCAACTGACCGCGTCGCCCTTCCCTCGGCCGCGCACCCTGCCGAGGGCCTTCCTCGTCAAGATCTACATCGGGACGCTCCCCGTCGTCTCCTTGGTCGGCTGGCGTAGGAGGGCCGGAGAAGGCGAAGAAGGCGGGTAGCGGCCGTCAAGTCGGAGTACGCGGGCACCGACGCCTTCATCGCGCATTGTCGGCCCGCTGCCTCGTCTTCCAGCTCTCCTGTCGGCACCGAGATGCTCTCTTGGCGCCTTCTGCTCCTCGCACCTCGCCTAGGAACTCTTTTTACCCTCCTGCTGTCTTGTTCCACTTTCTGAGGAGAGGGACAAGAAAGGGATTACGGGCACCTTATCTCTTTTTAGTTTGTAAGCCTGCGGGCACTTGTTAATTTTAAGACTTGTAATCCCCTTGCTCATGTTTTTAATTCCGTATGAACTGTACCTGTATGGGATGCTTTTAATGAAAAAGGGTGTCTGCCGGGTTCTTTGTGCGTGAGCGAGGCCCATGCCAAGGAATGAATCCTTGTTATTTTTAGGATAAACATTGTCCCCCGGCAATAGGCCTTGCCGTCCCCTGACTTCAGTCGACCATTCTCACGCTTTTAGCGGAGGCAGAGGCGAAGTAGAGTTAGGCCCCTCGTTTATTTCCTTGCCACCGCGTCTCCGACCCGGTTCTGTCCCAGGGACTTGGGTACAAGAAGAAGGGGGAGCACGGTGGTCTCGGAGTAAAACGAGGTTTCATTTGTCCCAGTTCCATACGGAAATGCACAACAGGGGATGAAGGACTTATCTGAATCCGCAGGCCCCGGCAACCTTGGCTTGCCGTGGTTAGATCCTTGTGTCTTCAGCCCCCGGCAGTCCTGGCTTGTCGGGGCCAGAGCGCCGGTTCGTCCTCTTTCTCCCAAGTGGCTCAGCAGAAGTGTCCACGTGCCCTGCGAACCAAACAGGACAGAAAGATGCATACTCGACCTCTAGGCTAGGGGTTAGCCGCCGGTAAGCACTATCAACCGTAATCGAGGGATAGACTTAACTTAGCATGCATGTTAAAACTTAGGGTGCCAGCGCTTCGTTTATTTATGCTCAGGGTTTGTGCCGGCTTTGTACAAAGGGTTACATGCCTTGCCGGCAAAGCTTGTACAAAAGGTGGCTTGCCGGGAGGCCCATCAACCGCGCCTTATGGGTAAAACTTGCGAAGATGTTCGATGTTCTAGGAGTTGCTCACTTGGACAGCATCTTCGGTCTCCAAGCAGACTGCGCCGGTCTTGGTGACTCGTATTACCCGATAAGGGCCTTCCCACTTCAGCGTCAACTTGTTGGAATTCTTGGCCGACTGAACACGCCGAAGAACAAGGTCGCCTTCCTCAAAGCTTCGTGCATGAACCTTGCGGCTATGGTAGCGGTGCAAGGCTTGCTGGTAGCATGCTTCTCTCATAGCCGCGCGAAGAGGATCTTCCTCAAGGATCGTTGCGTCATCTTGCCGCAATTGCTCTTGCTCAAGCTCGTCATAAGCGAGCACTCGAGGTGACCCGTATGTGAGTTCCGTGGGGAGAACTGCTTCTGCCCCGTATACCAAGGAAAAGGGTGTCTCGCCGGTGGCTCAATTTGGCGTTGTTCTGCTCGACCAAAGAACCGCCGGCAACTCATCAATCCAGTGCCTTCCACTCTTGTGCAGCCTGTCAAAAGTCTTTGTCCTCAGGCCTCGCAACACTTCAACATTTGCCCTCTCCGCCTGGCCGTTGCTCCATGGATGTGCCACGGAAGCGAAACAGACCTTGCTGCCGAGGTCTTGGATGTATTGCATGAAGGTGTGGCTTGTGAACTTCATGCCATTGTCGGTGATGACTCTGTTTGGCACACCAAAACGGCAGACTAGCCCTTTGAAGAACTTGACAGCTGACTGTGCAGTAACCTTCCTCACTGCCTCCACCTTTGGCCACTTTGTGAACTTGTCGATTGCAACGTACAAGTACTCAAAGCCCCCGATAGCGTGAGGGAAAGGGCCCAGTATGTCGATCCCCCAGACCGAAAACGGCTAGGAGAGAGGGATTGTTTGAAGGGCTTGAGCTAGTTGATGAAGCTTCTTCGAATAAAACTGGCACGCTTCACACCTGGTTATTAGTGCCGTCGCATCCTGGAGGGCGGTGGGTCAGAAGAAGCCTTGCCGAAATGCCTTGCCGGCAAGGGCCCTCGACCCAATGTGGGAGCCACATATGCCTCCATGTATCTCTGCCAATAGCCCAGTCCTTCCTCCCAGGGGATGCACTTCAATTTCACACCATTCGATCTTTTTCTGTACAGGACGTCGTCGACGAACTAGTACAAGGCAGACCGACGGGCTACCTTTTCCGCTTCTTCCTGCTCCTCAGGAAGTTCCCCTGTCTGCAGGAAACAAACGGTATGCTGTGCCCATGCCGGAGCCTGGGGCTCGATAGCAAGGACCAAAGGCATCTCTTCTGCCATGGGGGCGGCCGTCTCTACGTCCAGGGCTTGGCGCCCTGCCAGAGCCAGCTACCCCTCGGTAGGCTCAGTACCCACGGCATTACCCCTGCCGGTGGCCCCAGGGGGCTCAGCCGGAAAGTACTTGCCGGGGCCTGGTTTACTCCGCTTGTTCTGCCCCATTGATGGTTCGACGGATGGTTGAGTTAGCCGAAGCGCAAAAGTACCTGGTTCCACAAGCAGTTTGAAGGCAACGCGCTTTGACAGGTAATTGGCGATGTCGTTCTCCGCTCGGGGAACGTGCTCTGCTTGTATACCGTCAAAGCGCTCTTCCAGCTTCCTCACCTCATCTACATAGGCCTCCATCAACAGGCTCTGATAATCCTTGTTGACTTGTCTGATGACAAGCTATGAATCACCCCTGACGATGAGCTTCTTAATCCCGAGGTCTGCTGCGATCCTTAGACTGGCAAGAAGCCCCTCGTATTCGGCAGTGTTGTTTGTGGACATCTCCCTGGGGAAGTGCATCTGGATTACATACTTGAGGTGCTTTCCGGTGGGTGCGACAAGCAGCACACTGGCACCGGCGCCTTGCAGCGAGAAAGCCCCATCAAAGTACATGATCCAGTCGCGACTCGCTTCCTTGCCGGGGAGGGCGGTCTCCTGGATTTCTTCGTTGGGGGTTGAGGTCCACTCCGCAATGAACTCCGCCAGGACTCTACTCTGGATCGTTGAAGTACTTTCAAACATCAAACCAAAGCTCGACAGCTCCAAAGCCCACTCCACAATCCTCCCGGTTGCGTTTGGATTATGCAATATCCATTGCAACGGGAGGCGGGTGACGACAGTGACCTCGTGTGCTTGGAAGTAATGACGCAGCTTCCTCGAGGACATAAGGAGGCCGAAGAGCAATTTCTGCACACCGGAGTATCTTGACCTAGCCCCCTGCAAGAGGGAGCTGACAAAATAAACCGGGTGCTGCATCATCTTCTTCCTCCGCATCACTTCTCTCGGTCGCGCAGGCTCTGTCCTGTCGACGTCAAACCCTGTCGGGGCCCTGACTTGCCGGCACCAGGCCCTGCCTAGGGGATCTCTAGCTCACCATCCGCCGGCCCTGCCGTTGCCACTGCCTCTTCATCGACCTCCCTCTGTGCCACCAGCGCGGCGTTGACCACTTGATTTGTCGCCGCTAGATACAGCAGCAACAACTCTTGTGGTTTGGGTGCAACCAGTACTGGTGTAGAGGAGAGGTATTTCTTCAGGTCATGCAGTGCTGCTTCGACCTCCGGGGTCCACTCAATTGAGCCCGCCTTTTTCAAAATCTTGAAAAAGGGAAGGGCACGCTCGGCAGACTTGGAGATGAATCGGCTCATGGCGGCAACGCAGCCAGTGAGCCGACACACATCCTTGATCCGCCTGGGCGCCTCAATCTGTTTGATAGCCTTAATCTTGTCTGGGTTTGCCTCAATCCCACGCTGTGACACAAAGAACCCGAGAAGTTTGCCGGACGGAACTCCGAAGACACACTTCTCAGGGTTCAACTTGAGGTTGATCTTGCGCAAATTTGCAAAGGTCTCCTCTAGATCTTGTACAAGTGTTGCCCTGTCCTTGGTCTTGACCACTATGTCATCCATGTATGCTTCCATATTTCTATGCAGCACATGGGGTGATGAATGATGTCTTCTCTTCGTCTTCTCTTGTCATAAAGATCTGATGGTATCCTGAGTAGGCGTCAAGGAATGACAACAGATCACACCCGGCCGTGGAGTCAACAATCTGGTCGATGCGCGGCAAAGGGAATGGGTCCTTGGGACAAGCCTTATTGATATCTGTGTAATCAATACACATCCTCCACTTTTCGTTTGCCTTGCGTACCACCACCAGATTGGCCAACTACGTCGGATGGAGCACTCCTCTCACCAAGCCTGCCGCTTCTAACTTCCTGATCTCCTCTGTGATAAACTCTTGCCTTTCCAGAGCCTGCTTCCTGACCTTCTGCTTGACGGGCCGCACATGAGGACAGACAACAAGCTGGTGCTCAATCACCTCCCTGGGAACACCGGGGATGTCGGATGCTTGCCATGCAAACACATCGACATTCAGCCGCAGGAAGGTGACGAGCGCGCCTTCCTATTTGCTGTCGAGGGTGGAGCTTATGGTGAAAGCCCCTCAGGTCCCATCCTCCCTGACGGACACCTTCTTGGTATGTGGCGGTGCAGCTCTGGATTTCTTTCTCATGCCGGTGGAGCTCTCTGGCACGTCCTCGACGGTAGCGCAACACTCCGAAGAGGCGCGCTTGCCGGAGTGGGTGCGAGAGGTCTTGCCGGTCTTCCTCTTCCCTCCCAGGTCTTCAGCGGCAGGAGCAAGTGCCTTGGCGGCAGCTGTTGCTGTCGGATGTGGGGTTCCGGCAAACCCTTAAGGTTTGAACACTGGGGTGCACGCGAAGTCTTTCCCTCCTACCAATCTACGCTCTAGCTCGCTAAGATCTTGCGGACGAACTCGATGAACTCACAACACATAAAGACAGGGGGTTTATACTGGTTCAGGCCACCGTTGTGGTGTAATACCCTACTCCAGTGTGGTGGTGGTGGATTGCCTCTTGGGTTGATGATGAACAGTACAAGGGAAGAATAGCCTCCTGAGGTTGAGGTGTTCTTGTGCGTATGAGCTTGTGGTTAAGGATTGGCTCCAGATCCAATGCCTCCTACTGTGGTGGCTAGTCCTATTTATAGAGGCCCTGGTCCTCTTCCCAAATATCAAGCGGGAAGGGAGCCAACAGCAGTGGGCAAATTTGAAGGGGGACAGCTAGTACAAGCTATGGTGACAAAAGCGGTCTTCGCCTGCGAAAAGCACTTGGGTGACGCCGTCTTGGGCTCCACGATGACCTCCGCCTTGCCGTCCTCCTGGTCTTGCTCTTGTTGCGCCAATATGGCAACCTTGGCCTGATGCCTCGGTACTCTTCGCCTGTGCTTGCCTCCTTAGCACCAAAGAGGAAATAAGGACGCTGTGCACCGGCGCCCGCCTGGCACCATTCGTCATGGCTCATGTCACGAGAGCTTCGTGAGGTTTGCCCCGCCTTGATATCTCCGCTCCTCGTGAGCCTGCCTAGCCAGGCCACTCCAGAGGAGGTCTTGTGTCGTCTGCCTCGCGAGGCTTGGACCCTCGCGAGGGTCTTGGGTGCCTTGTTGACGAAGATGGGCCATACGACCTGCTGCTTGGCTGCGCGGTGGGCCGCAGGCAGGCAAGTCTGGGGACCCCCGTTCCCAGAACGCCGATAGTAGCCCCCAGGCCCAAGGTGCGCTCGGGCTTGGCTTCGCGGCGAAGCCAAGGGTCAAGTTCGGAGCATCGCGGGCCCCAACAGTCTGCGGCCTCGGTTGACGCGTGGTGGTTGATTGGACGTGGGCGTGTCCGCTTCCCCACGCTGCCTCGGCAACTGCTCAACTTGGCAAGTCCCTGTGACATGCAAGGAAAACCATTGATACGTCCATTTTGCATCATGAT
Organism: Triticum urartu; assembly: GCF_056163025.1. Lineage (NCBI taxonomy): Eukaryota > Viridiplantae > Streptophyta > Magnoliopsida > Poales > Poaceae > Triticum > Triticum urartu. Next base: position 545,854,048 of record NC_141878.1, on the reverse strand, counting down.
TTTATATCGATATTTATTGCATTATGGGCTGTTATTACACATTATGTCATAATACTTATGCCTATTCTCTCTTATTTTACAAGGTTTACATAAGGCGGGAGAATGCGGGTAGATGGAATTCTGGGCTGGAAAAGGAGCAAATATTAGAGACCTATTCTGCACAACTCCAAAAGTCCTGAAACTCCACGGAAGTCATTTTTGGAAATAATAAAAAATATTGAGCGGAAGAAGTTCACCAGAGGGGGAACCACCTCTCCACGAGGGTGGGGGCGCGCCCTACCACCCTGGGCGCGTCCCCCTACCTCGTAGGCCCCTGTTGGCTCTCCGATGGCCATCTTCTTCTATATGAGGTCTTTCGTCGAGGAAAAATCATAAGCAACCTTTCGGGACGAGACTCCGCCGCCACGAGGCGGAACCAATCTAGGGCTCCTGCAGAGCTGTTCTGCCGGGGACACTTCCCTCTGGGAGGGGGAAATCATCGCCATCATCATCACCAACGCTCCTCTCATCGGGAGAGGGCAATCTCCATCAACATCTTCACCAGCACCATCTCATCTCAAAACCCTAGTTCATCTCTTGTATCCAATTCTTGTTTCCAAGTCCGGGATTGGTACTAGTAGGTTGCTAGTAGTGTTGATTACTCCTTGTAGTTGATGCTAGTTGGTTTATTTGGTGGAAGATCATATGTTCAGATCCTTTATGCATATTAATACCCCTCTGATTATGAACATGAATATGCTTTGTGAGTAGTTATGTTTCTTCCTGAGGACATGGGAGAAGTCTTGCTATTAGTAGTCATGTGAATTTGCTATTCGTTCGATATTTTGATGAGATGTATGTTGTCTAGCCTCTAGTGGTGTTATGTGAACGTCGACTACATAACACTTCACCATTATTTGGGCCTAGAGGAAGGCATTGGGAAGTAATAAGTAGATGATGGGTTGCTAGAGTGACAGAAGCTTAAACCCTAGTTTATGCGTTGCTTCGTAAGGGGCTGATTTGGATCCATATGTTTCATGCTATGGTTAGGTTTACCTTAATACTTTTGTTGTAGTTGCGGATGCTTGCAATAGAGGTTAATCATAAGTGGGATGCTTGTTCAAGTAAGAACAGCACCCAAGCACCGGTTCACCCACATATCAAATTATCAAAGTACCGAACGCGAATCATATGAGCGTGATGAAAACTAGCTTGACGATATTCCCATGTGTCCTCGGGAGCGCTTTTCCTTATATAAGATTTTGTCCAGGCTTGTCTTTTGCTACAAAAAGGATTGGGCCACCTTGCTGCACTTTATTTACTTTTGTTACTTGTTGCTCGTTACAAATTATCCTATCACAAAACTATGTGTTACCACTTATTTCAGTACTTGCATAGAATACCTTGCTGAAAACCGCTTATCATTTCCTTCTGCTCCTCGTTGGGTTCGACACTCTTACTTATCGAAAGGACTACAATAGATCCCCTATACTTGCGGGTCATCAAGACTCTTTTCTCGTGCCGTTGCCGTGGAGTGAAGCACCTTTGGTAGGTGGAATTTGGTAAGGAATAATTTATATAGTGTGCTGAAATTTACTGTCAATTGCTACTATGGATAGTAATCCTCTGAGGGGCTTGTTCGGGGTATCTTCACCCCGACCAATAGAGCAAAGATGTAACGCCCATGATGCGGCTATATCTCTCACGTGTCGAGGCACGACTTAGAGGCATAACCGCATTGTAGGTTTTGTCGCAAGAAGGGTCCTCTTCACACAATCCCATGTAATGAACAAGAATGGGATAAAGAGAGTTGGCTTACAATCGTCATGTCAAACAATACATAAATTAAACATACATCATCCAGAGTACAATCAAGGTCCGACTACGGAACCAAAATAAAAGAAGACAACCCCAAATGCTAGATCCCCAATCGTCCCAACTGGGCTCCACTACCGATCATCAGGGAAAGAAACATAGTAACGACCACGTTCCTCGTCGAACTCCCACTTGAGCTCGGTTGTGTCACCAGCACTGGCATCATCGGCACCTGCAACTGTTTTGGTAGAATCTGTGAGTCACGAGGACTCAGCAATCTCACACCCGCGAGATCAAGACTATTTAAGCTTAAAGGAAGGATGGGGTAATGAGGTGGAGCTGCAGCAAGCACTAAGCATATATGGTGGCTAACATACGCAAAAGAGAGCGAGAAGAGAAGCAAAGCACGGTCGTGAAGCTAGAAGTGATCAAGAAGTGATCCTGAAACTACTTACGTTCATCCATAACTGTCGTGGAATTGTCACGGCAGATGTCCTACTGTAAGGACTTAGTCGCGAGGCCAACGCATCTATTTGGTAGCTTGAAGGGGTTGAGCGGAATCGAGAGATGCAGCACACAAGACGAGGATTTAGAAAGCTTCGGGCCCCGGGAAACATCATCCGGTAATAACCCTACATGTTGTTTGTAGCTAGGTCTCATTATGATCATGAGGGAGTCGCCGTAAGCCGGCTATCCTCTTTGTGTCTAGCCCTCGATATTGTTTCTTGTTGCTTGTCCCTCTTTGGGGAGCCCCTCCCCTCCTTATATAAGTTGAAGGGGCGGCTTACATGTAGAGTCCTATTAGGATTAGAACTAACTTATTCTCTATTAAAAGCCGGATACAAGTACAGGTTTTGCTTCCTCGTAAAGGAAATATTCCTCATGCCTTCTGTTTTAAGCCGACTCACCATAATATGAGCCAGCCTACTGGGCCTTGGGCCTAGTCTTCTATGTGACCCGCCGTCGGGGTCATCCATGAGTTGTCTGACCAGTGAGCCGCCAGACCCGTGGGTCGCCAGTCTTCCTGCGGGTCATCGGTGAAGCGCCAAGTCCGGCCGGGTCATACTTCCGGCCGGGTCATGCCGCGGGGTATATCCCCGACATTAGCCACCAGTTTAATTTGGATTTTTCCATGTTAAACCGATCCTGTAAAACAAACACAAGAACTACTTTGACAGATTGTGTTCCGGGTTAAAAATTCTTGTACGCCGGCACCTGATCATCCTTAATTCCTTGTGCTTCGGGTTAAATATTCTCCTGAGACGGAACCTGATTATCCTTAAGTCCAATTGTCATTTCCTTCATCTAGAAAATCCGGGTCAAATAAGCTAGCTTCATACTCAATTTGCTGATGTTGGTTTCTCACAGAAAAATATTGTGAAGAATAATCCACTTAAGTCGGCTTCCAAGGCGCCGGGTTAAATAATTTTGGTCTTCAAATACTCATCTGATATTCAGCCGGCTTGAAGATGTAAAACTTGCCGGTTTATCATTACCAAAAACTGCCGGATTATAAAACAGACGATGCCGGGTCATAATTGTTGTTGACACCGGTTTATGTAATTGATCCTCCTGATTTGCTCAAAACTGATAATTTGAAGATTTTCTCCCTTATATCCATATTACCTGTAGCCCCCAAGTCTTGAGCAGAACAAAGTGATGGTTTAAGACTTGCTCCGATAAATGTTGCAACCTTGAAGAAATTCGGTTTATTCATCTCAATCATATAAACTGAATATTCCACACATGTAGCCCCCAAGTGCCGGGTTGTCATGCTTGCAGCAACCTGGGACTTGTAATTGCTTTATGCTCATGAAAACTTCAACCAGTGTAGCCCCCAAGGGTCGGGTCATTATGCAATAATGAGTAGGGACTTTGCAGATATAACCATGTAGATTTGAACAGCAATGTGTAGCCCCCAAGGGCCGGCTTAGTAAGATAATACTGAGCTAGGACTTTGTATATAATTGATAATAACATCATATAATATAGTCTCCACCATGGGGCTTGAACCCACGTCCACAAGGTTAAGAGCTTTGTACTCCACCAACAGGATAGTGGACCGTTCAATATAATGGATTAATGCTTGTGTACCTTGAATTTTTGACAGGAGCAATTGGTAGCCCCCAAGGGCCAACTCATTTAGAATGTGATGAGTCGGGTCTTCAATAAGTTGAGCAAAATATGACTTTGCATTAGCCCCCAAGTGCCATGGTGCATGCTGGCAGTGACATGGGACTTGCATATTTGATATAATCCCTATCTGAATAATGTAGCCCCCAAGTGTCGGGTCGTAAGCCTGCAGCGACTCGGGACTATTCCTTCCATTATAGAATAAATCAGATCCATTGATAAAAATAATAGCCGTTGTGCTAAAGCGACTTTGAAAACCTCAATCATAACACTGGTTATTGATAATCACAATAGAAATCCAGCCATGTTGGCTATTCAAGATTTGAATAATATAATCCGGTATTGAAACCTCAATCATTCAATATCATCATGAAAATCCAGCCAGTTTTGGCTATTAAAGATTTGAATACCTCATCGGTTGACAAGTAAATCCGGAGTTTAAATACCTGGCGGCTCTTGGCCGATGACGTCTTAATGCGCATTCATTGTAAGCCCGAATTTTTGTAACCCGGTGGCCTATAGCCCTTGAGAAAATCAATAATTGATAACCCTTTTGAGACACCAATTTCAGTGATGAGCTTGGACTGAAGCATTTATATAAGTCATAATTCTGCAAATCCTGCATAGAGTTTAAACAACATATGCCCTGGCGACTTAACGTCAAGAGCCAGGGCGGGTAACCACCCAAATGTAGTCTTACCCTGCACACAAGTAGATCACAAGAACCCTTGGCAGTTTACCGCAGGGCGGGTCATAATACCACACATATAACCACTGTGATATTGAATTTGTACTACCGGTTTACATGACCTGTGCAGTAAGGGTGATAACCCAATCTTTAGAAGCCAATGCTTCCACATAGATGATGATTGTCATAAGCTGGCGACTTATAGTCGAAAAGTCAAGATGGGTTAAGTATAAACCACTCATATATATTTGAGATATGATCCCAAAAAAAAAGGTCTCAAGTCAAACCCAAAAATTGTTCGCAAAAAAGACTTAAAAAGTTTAAGGCTTCTGATTCTTATACGATCAGAAAACCGTTCCAAAGGGGCTGAGCTAAGATTTGAATACGATCATATAGCCCCCAGTGGCTCTGGCGTTGCGGATCAAGTGGGTACGGACAGCTATGTCCTCTTTGGTTCGAATACGACCTATGTTTGAACAGGAAGCCCCCAAATGACCTTGAGAGTTGTTTAACGACGCTGATTCGAATACGATCCACGTCGAACCCAAAAGAGGTTAAGCTATGATTCGGATACGATCAGGAAGCCCCCTAGTGAGCTTAGCATTGTGCCGATCGAGAGGGTACCGACAGCTATGTTCTCTTTGGTTCGAATACAACCTATGTTTGAACAGGAAGCCCCCAAGTGACCATATAAGTTTTAGCATTACACCGATCAAGAGGGTACTGATACCTATGCTCGATGAGCAGGAAGCCCCCAAGTGACCATAATAAGATAAGCCGTAAGGCAGCATACCTATGTTTGGACCGCGCATCATGGCAGCAAGTTCTTTTTGGCGACCTTTAACTTTTCTTAGAACTCGAACTTGCGAGAGATTAATTCTTTTTGAACCGGAACTTTAAACCAAATTTGAAAGCTTCAAAAATTTGTGAGGGACAAATTTACCTTGAGCCGGATTTTGAACCGGATTTGAGAGCTTCAAAAATTTGTGAGGGACAAATTTACCTTGGGCCAGATTTTGAACTGGATTTGAGAGCTTTAGTGCTTTGTGGGAGAAAGATGTCTCTTAAACTGGATTTTAAACCAGAATCCTTATTTTGAGCCGGAAATCTTTTGATGGCTTTTAAATTTTCATCGATCTAGCAGTAATCTCCGGGGCCGGGTTATTTTTCTCTTCAATGACCCGGAGTTCTTGAATTTATTTAAACCGGTTAATTTTGCTGAGTCATACCATTGTAGCCCCCGAGCCTCAAGAAGACTCAAGGAGTTGGCTTGAGATTCTCCATATTTGACCATAGCAGAAGGTGTATATCATTGGCGTTGATAGCGCGATGTGAATCCACAGAAGGTTGAGGTGACTGCGGCGGGTTATAAATGATCCCATATGAGCCGTGTCATTAACTCGGCCAATGGCTCCTTCCAACGGGCTGTTTGAAGTTTAACCAAACTGTAGTGGCGGCGACTTATGCGACTGCCCATTGAACCATCCAGTGCAGACGGCGGCTGACAATATATGATAATTTGCCTCCAAATTGTTGGAAGAAAACCGGGCTTCCCAAGTAGTGACTTGCTCATATTCAATAAACAGCTCATCCAGACAAGTGCGGCCCGGTGTGTTGATGTAGACCAGGCCACGAGAAACGGACGGCAAAGACGACCATAACATCAGAGGCGTCACAGACAGATGACTCGGCCGTGGCACTTTAAGCCGGTGCGGGCGAGTTTAACCACGTCGTTTTGATGTAGTGGACAATTGTCCTGACTTGTCCGGACAGTAAATGAGTCGGCTGCGGCGTTGTAAGCCGGTGCGGACGGAAGAGTCGACCGCAGTGCTGTAAGCCGGCCCGGACGAGCGAGTCGGCCGCTGCGTTGGAAGCGGCGCAGTGCTACCTCTTGAGCTTGCGTTGGTTTGTCCCGAAGAGGAGAGGATGATGCAGCAAAGTAGCGTAAGTATTTCCCTAAGTTTTTGAGAACCAAGGTATCAATCCAGTAGGAGGCCACGCTCAAGTCCCTCGTACCTGCACCAAACGATAGCTACTCGCAACCAACGCGATTAGGGGTTGTCAATCCCTTCACGGTCACTTACGAGAGTGAGATCTGATAGATAGTATTTTTGGTATTTTTGGTATAGAGATGCAAAGTGAAAAGTAAAAGGCAAAGTAAAAAGCAAAGCAAGATTAAAGTGATGGATATTGATATGATGAGAATAGACCCGGGGGCCATAGGTTTCACTAGTGGCTTCTCTCAAGAGCATAAGTATTCTACGGTGGGTGAACAAATTACTTTTGAGCAATTGATAGAATTGAGCATAGTTATGAGAATATCTAGGCATGATCATGTATATAGGCATCACGTCTGTGACAAGTAGACCGAAACGATTCTGCATCTACTACTATTACTCCACTCATCGCCCGCTATCCACCATGCATCTAGAGTATTAAGTTAAGAACAGAGTAATGCTTTAAGCAAGATGACATGATGTAGAGAGATAAATTCATGCAATATGAAATAAACCCCATCTTTTTATCCTCGATGGCAACGATACAATACGTGCCTTGCTGCCCCTTTTGTCACTGGAAAAGGACACTGCAAGATCGAACCCAAAGCTAAGCACTTCTCCCATGGCAAGAACTACCAATCTAGTTGGCCAAACCAAACGGATAATTCGAAGAGACTTGCAAAGATAACCAATCATACATAAAAGAATTCAGATAAGATTCAAATATTATTCATAGATAGACTTGATCATAAACCCACAATTCATCGATCTCAACAAACACACCGCAAAAAGAAGATTACATCGAATAGATCTCCACGAGAGAGGAGAACTTTGTATTGAGATCCAAAAAGAGAGAAGAAGCCATCTAGCTAATAACTATGGACCCGAAGGTCTGAGGTAAACTACTCACACTTTATCGAAGAGGCTATGATGATGTAGAAGCCCTCCGTGATGACGGCCCTCTCCGGCGGAGCTCCAGAACAGGCCCCAAGATGGGATCTTGTGGATACAGAAAGTTGCGGCGGTGGAATTAGGTTTTTGGCTCCGTATCTGTTCGTTTGGGGGTACGTAGGTATATATAGGAGGAAGAAGTACGTCGGTGGAGCTTCGGTGGGCCCACGAGGGTGGGGGGCGCGCCTGGGGGTATAGGGCGCGCCCCCTACCTCGTGCCCACCTCGAAGCTTCCTTGGCATAGGGTCCAAGTCTCCTGGGTCATATTCGGTGAGAAAATCACGTTCCCGAAGGTTTCATTCCGTTTGGACTCCGTTTGATATTCCGTTTCTTCGAAACACTGAAATAGGCAAAAAACAGCAATTCTGGGCTTGGCCTCCGGTTAATAGGTTAGTCCCAAAAATAATATAAAAGTGGAAAATAAAGCCCAATATAGTCCAAAATAGTAGATAATATAGCATGGAGCAATCAAAAATTATAGATATGTTGGAGACGTATCAGGCATCCCCAAGCTTAATTCCTGCTCGTCCTTGAGTAGGTAAATGATAAAAAGAGAATTTTTGACGCGGAGTGCTACTTGGCATAATTTCAATGCAAATCTTCTTAATTGTGGTATGAATATTCAGATTCGAAAGATTCAAGACAAAAGTTCATATTGACATAAAAATAATAATACTTCAAGCATACTAATAAAGCAATTATGTCTTCTCAAAATAACATGGCCAAAGAAAGTTATCCCTAAAAAATCATATAGTCTGGCTATGCTCTATCTTCACCACACAAAGTATTTAAATCATGCACAACCCCGATGACAAGCCAAGCAATTGTTTCATACTCTCACTTTTTGAAAACTTTTTCAATCTTCACGCAATACATGAGTGTGAGCCATGGATATAACACTATATATAGGATAGAATGGTGGTTGTGGAGAAGAAAAAAAGAGGGGAAGATAGTCTCACATCAACTAGGCGTATCAACGGGCTATGGAGATGCCCATCAATAGATATCAATGTGAGTGAGTAGGGATTGCCATGCAACGGATGCACTAGAGCATAAGTATATGCAAACTCATCAAAAGAAATTAAGTGGGTGTGCATCCAACTCGCTTGCTCACAAAGACCTAGGGCATTTTGAGGAAGCCCATCATTGGGAATATAGAAGCCAAGTTCTATAATGAAAAATTCCCACTAGTATATGAAAGTGACAAAATGAGAGACTCTCTATCATGAAGATCATGGTGCTACTTTGAAGCACAAGTGTGGTAAAAGGATAGTAACATTGTCCCTTCTCTCTTTTTTTCTCATTTTTTTATTTGGGCCTTTTTTATGGCCTCTTTTTTTTCGTCCGGAGTCTCATCCCGACTTATGGGGAAATGATAGTCTCCATCATTCTTTCCTCACTTGGGACAATGCTCTAAAAATGATGATCATCACACTTTTATTTTTCTTACAACTCAACAATTACAACTCGATATTTAGAACAAATATGACTCTATATGAATGCATCCGGCGGTGTATCGGGATATGCAATGAATCAAGAGTGACATGTATGAAAGAATTATGAATGGTGGCTTTGCCACAAATACGATGTCAACTACATGATCATGCTAGCAATATGACAATGATGGAGCGTGTCATAATAAACGGAACGGTGGAAAGTTGCATGGCAATATATCTCGGAATGGCTATGGAAATGCCATGATAGGTAGGTATGGTGGCTGTTTTGAGGAAGGTATATGGTGGGTGTCTAATACCGGCGAAAGGTGCGCGGTATTAGAGAGGCTAGCAATGGTGGAAGGATGGGAAAAAGTGCGTATAATCCATGGACTCAACATTAGTCATAAAGAACTCATATACTTATTGCAAAAATCTTGAAGTTATCAAAGCAAAGTATTACGCGCATGCTCCTAGGGGGATAGATTGGTAGGAAAAGACCATCGCTCATCCCCGACCGCCACTCATAAGGAAGACAATCAATCAATAAATCATGCTCCGACTTCATCACATAACTGTTCACCATACGTGCATGCTATGGGAATCACAAACTTTAATACAAGTATTCTTTAAATTCATAACTACTCAACTAGCATGACTCTAATGTTATCACCTCCATATCTCAAAACAATTATCATGCTTCAATCTTTTCTTAGTATTCAACGCACTCAAAAGAAAGTTTCACAAATCTTGAATACCAAGCATATTAATATTAAGCAAATTACCATGCTATTAAGACTCTCAAAATAATCTAAGTGAAGCATGAGAGATCAATAGTTTCTTTAAAACAAATCCCCCACCGTGCTCTAAAAGATCTAAGTGAAGCACATAGAGCAAAATTATAACGCTCAAAAGATATAAGTGAAGCACATAGAGCAAAACTACCTAGCTCAAAAGATATAAGTGAAGCAAATAGAGTATTCTATCAAATTCCAATTCATGTATGGCTCTCTCAAAAGGTGTGTACAGTAAGGATGATTGTGGCACACCAACAAACAAAGACACAAATAATACAAGACGCTCCAAGCAAAACACATATCATGTTGGTGAATAAAAATATAGCTCCAAGTAAATTACCGATGGAAGTGGACGAAAGAGGGGATGCCTTCCGGGGCATCCCCTAGCTTTGACTTTTTGGTGTCCTTGGATTATCTTGGGGGTGCCATGGGCATCCCCAAGCTTAGGCTCTTGCCACTCCTTGTTCCATAATCCATCAAAAGAATTCACCCAAAACTTGAAAACTTCACAACACAAAACTCAATAGAAATCTCGTGAGTTTCGTTAGAGAAAGAAAACAAAAGACCACTTCAAGGTACTGTAATGAACTCATTCTTTATTTATATTGGTGTTAAACCTACTGTATTCCAACTTCTCTATGGATTATAAACTATTTTACTAACCATAGATTCATCAAAATAAGCAAACAACACACGAAAAACAGAATCTGTCAAAAACAGAACAATCTGTAGTAATCTGTAACTAACGCAAACTTCTGGAACTCCAAAAAATCTACCAAAATAGGACGACCTAGAAAATTTGTTTATTGATCAGAATAAATTGGAATCCGTATTTTATCACGTTCTGGTGAGTTTTAACAATTCGGCCTCTGAACGCAAAGTTTCTGGAAATTACAGCAAGATCAAATAACTATCATCCAAGAAGATCCAATAGGTCTAACTTGTCACAAACACTAATTAAAACACAAAACCACATCCAAACAGAAGGTAGATGGGTTATTTATTCCCTAACAGAAGAAAAACACAAAAAACTAAAAATAAAATTGGGTTGCCTCCCAACAAGCGCTATCGTTTAACGCCCCTAGCTAGGCATTAAGATTTCAATGACGCTCATGTGAAAGACAAGAATTGAACCATAAAGAGAGCATCATGAAACATGTGACAAACACACTTAAGTCTAACATACTTCCTATGCATAGGCATATTATAGGCAAACAAATTATTGTAGCAAGCAAAAACTAGTATATGCAAGAAAGAAGTGAGAAACAATAGCAATCTCAACATAACGAGAGGTAATTTAGTAACATGAAAATTTCTCCAACCATATTTTTCTCTCTCATAATAATTACATGTAGGATCATAAGAAAATTCAACAATACAAAACATATTCTTAACACGATCCACATGTATGCAAAGTTGACACTCTTCCAAAATAATGGGATTAACATTAACTAAAGTCATGACCTCTCCAAACCCACTTTTATCAAAAATACCATAAGATTGAACATTCTCCAAATATGTGGGATCTAAAGTTGACACTCTTCTAAACCCACTTTCAATATTATTGCAACCATTATTATCGATCTCATATTCTTCATGGGGCTTAAATAAATTTTCAAGATCAAAAGAAGAATCACCCCAATCATGATCATTGCAACAAGTAGAGGACATAGCAAAACTAGCATCCCCAAGCTTAGGGTTTTGCATATTTTTAGCACAATTGACATCATTAGAACTTATAGTAAAATCATTGCAATCATGCCTTTTATTCAAAGATCTATCGTGAATCGCTTCATAAAGTACTTCATCACAATTTTTAGATTCACGAATTTCAGGCAAAACCTCATAAAGATAATCTAGTGCACTCAATTCAATAGCAATAGGTTCATCATAATTGGATCTCTTAAATATATTAGCAAGTGGATGAGGATCCATAAACTTTTAGCAAGCGAAGATGCAAGCAAAAAGAAGGCACATGGTAACACAAGATTGAACGGAGGAAGGTCGAATAAAACGGCAAGAGTGAAGTGGGGGAGAGGAAAACGAGAGGCAAATGACAACTAATGTAATGTGAGAGATAGGGATTGTGATGGGTACTTGGTATGTTGACTTTTTGCATAGACTCCCCGGCAACGGCGCCAGAAATTTTTCTTGCTACCTCTTGAGCTTGCGTTGGTTTTCCCCAAAGAGGAGAGGATGATGTAGCAAAGTAGCGTAAGTATTTCCCTCAGTTTTTGAGAACCAAGGTGTCAATCCAGTAGGAGGCCACGCTCAAGTCCCTCGTACCTGCACAAAACGATAGCTACTCACAACCAACGCGATTAGGGGTTGTCAATCCCTTCACGGTCACTTACGAGAGTGAGATCTGATAGATAGTATTTTTGGTATTTTTGGTATAGAGATGCAAAGTGAAAAGTAAAAGGCAAAGTAAAAAAGCAAAGCAAGATTAAAGTGATGGAGATTGATATGATGAGAATAGACCCGGGGGCCATAGGTTTCACTAGTGGCTTCTCTCAAGAGCATAAGTATTCTACGGTGGGTGAACAAATTACTGTTGAGCAATTGACATAATTGAGCATAGTTATGAGAATATCTAGGCATGATCATGTATATAGGCATCACGTCCGTGACAAGTAGACCGAAATGATTCTGCATCTACAACTATTACTCCACTCATCGACCGCTATCCAGGATGCATCTAGAGTATTAAGTGAAGAACAGAGTAACGCTTTAAGCAAGATGACATGATGTAGAGAGATAAATTCATGCAATATGAAATAAACCCCATCTTGTTATCCTTGATGGCAACGATACAGTACGTGCCTTGCTGCCCCTTCTGTCACTGGGAAAGGAAACCGCAAGATCGAACCCAAAGCTAAGCACTTCTCCCATGGCAAGAACTACCAATCTAGTTGGCCAAACCAAACGGATAATTCGAAGAGACTTGTAAAGATAACCAATCATACATAAAAGAATTCAGACAAGATTCAAATATTATTCATAGATAGACTTGATCATAAACCCACAATTCATCGATCTCAACAAACACGCCGCAAAAAGAAGATTACATCGAATAGATCTCCACGAGAGAGGGGGAGAACTTTGTATTGAGATCCAAAAAGAGAGAAGAAGCCATCTAGCTAATAACTATGGACCCGAAGGTCTGAGGTAAACTACTCACACTTTATCGGAGAGGCTATGACGATGTAGAAGCCCTCCGTGATGACGGCCCTCTCCGGCAGAGCTCCGGAACAGGCCCCAAGATGGGATCTCATGGATACAGAAAGTTGCGGCGGTGGAATTAGGTTTTTGGCTCCGTATCTGTTCGTTTGGGGGTACGTAGATATATATAGGTGGAAGAAGTACGTCGGTGGAGCTTCGGTGGGCCCACGAGGGTGGGGGGCGCGCCTGGGGGTATAGGGCGCGCCCCCCTACCTCGTGCCCACCTCGAAGCTTTCTTGGCGTAGGGTCCAAGTCTCCTGTGTCATATTCGGTGAGAAAATCACGTTCCCGAAGGTTTCATTCTGTTTGGACTCCGTTTGGTATTCCGTTTCTTCGAAACACCGAAATAGGAAAAAACAGCAATTCTGGGTTGGGCCTCCGGTTAATAGGTTAGTCCCAAAAATAATATAAAAGTGGAAAATAAAGCCCAATATAGTCCAAAACAGTAGATAATATAGCATGGAGCAATCAAAAATTATAGATACGTTGGAGACGTATCACGCAGATGCGTGCGAATCGGCCGCGGGCGCGGACGACGAGCCAACCGCGTGCGTTGATGTATCGGGGGTGACGACTCTCTCGTCCGCGCTAGTGCAAAAAATAATATTGGCGCACGTCCTTTTGGGACACCTTTGTAACGAATAATAGTCCTGGTATTTTTCTCAGATGAACACAGGTGCTGAAGCTGGATCATGTCCAATGTAGTCGGACCAAAAAGATAGCAAATACATGTGTAGACCGATCTGATGTAGTACTAGCACTGTCTGGCTATGTACCAGTATTCTATGGACATTTGCACTGTTTCTTCCATCAGTACTAGTCTGGCTAGTGTTACATAAGGTCTTCACGCGGAATGAACAGTAGCAGCATCTCCTATATGTTTATCTTGGAAACAAGATGCATTTATTCCCTAGCCACTGCTCCTGGCAGTTGTCAACAGTAGTTGCGTCAGGGCGAAGCTTTTCAAGTAGTATCCACCAACAAAACCACCGTCAGATCTGGACAGTCGAGATTTCAGTCATTGTAATCACATGCCGGCTATTGCAGTTCTAGTCATTGACTGCTCCTTGTCCTCACAGCAAACACCGTATCACGGAAACCCACCGATTGGTGGTACCTATGTAACAACAGAAGCTTGTCGAAACCCAAATAAAAAACGTAAACTGGCACAACTTTGTCATGCTCATTGCCATCATGAATCCCAGGCACATAATGCGTTTCATCCGATGAGTCTGACAGCACCTGCTTCATCCGCTTGGAGTCCAAGTACCCACCAACTATCACCATGTAATTCCCACACAAGAAACATAAGGCAGCTGAGGCTGGAGAGAAAACGACCCGCCATGGAAGAGGGCACGGGCGGATCCAGCGAGCCATGGCGGCGGAGGCAGCCAGGCGCCGCGGCGGTTGCGGCGATTTGTGGCTGCAGCAGTGGGCGCTAGCGGGCGGCTCGAAGCGGCGGGAACGGGCTCGCATGGGGGCGGCTCGACGTAGTAGCTCAGGCGGCTTTGAGGCACGGCCATGGCGGCTCCGGCAACAGAGGCGGAGAGTGGCGGACAGGCATCACTCAGAGCGACGGCTCAACGCGGGAACCGGCGGAGAGGTCAGGCAGCAAACACCAAACGGCGGCGGGTCACCGCGGGAATCTGCAGTGCTGCGGGCACCCGGTTCGGGCACGAGGAGGAGCAACGCAGCGGCCCGTGGCACGGCGACTCGCGGCGCAGGGGGGCTCTTGGAGGCGGCAGCTCGATGACTCCTCACGAGGCCGAGGGGTGATTCCCGGTGCGTTGTTGAAGCAAAGTGAGGCAGAGGCGAGGCTTTGAACATGGTAGCAACTCGGCGGCTCATCACATCTTGGCGACTCACAGCGATGGGCGGTCCGGTGCAAGGTTGGTGAGAAGCAGAATCCATGGGTGACAACTCGTGCGGAGTTTGACATGGGCGGCGAGCCGGTGAACGTCTTGAGCGCGGAGGCGGCGGTCAGCCGGCGCAGGCGGCTCCGGGTAGTGGAGATGGAGCCCTGTGGCTCGAGCACGAGACTAGGCGGCTTAGCGCGGAAGCGAAGATCGCGGCACGGATAGCTGCAGAGGCCCGATGGCGACTCGGAGTCAGGCTGAAGAATCGGAGAGGTGGCGACTCGGCGACTTGAGGGCTTGAGGCCGAGACAGAGGAGGCGTTCGGGAAGAGGCCCGGCTCATCACAACTGAAAATCAAGCCTGATCCGATGCCGCAGGGGGGAGATGATGCCGACGACTCTGGTCAAACCTGCTGTGGCCCGGCGTCGGCGAATCCGGGTCGTGGCCGTCGATTTTTTTAATCAGAGATGTCTCTATTCTGGGTCATGGCCCTCGTATCGACGGATTTCAGATCCGAGACTTTGACCTGTCGCGGCAGCCGAAATTACCCTGGCCTCGACGGATATCTGATCATGTGCGCCGGCGCGTAAACGCAACCCTAGTTTTCTCTTGATCTTTAAATCTTGTACATGTCGCTTTGACTGTTCGTCGATGATGTTAACTTCTGCGCCGGCTCTTTCGGCACGTCCCGAGTTTCTCGATCCCTGAAGAAATTCCTTCAAAAACTCAACACCACCGCGTGCATGCCTCACGGTGGACACCAACTGTCGTGGAATTGTCACGGCAGATGTCCTACTGTAAGGACTTAGTCGCAAGGCCAACGCATCTATGTGGTAGCTTCAAAGGGTTGAGCGCAATCGAGAGACGCAACACACAAGACAAGGATTTAGACAGCTTCAGGCCCCGGAAAACATAATCCGGTAATAACCCTACATGCTCTTTGTAGCTAGGTCTCATTATGATCATGAGGGAGTCGCCGTAAGCCGGCTCTCCTCTTTGTGTCTAGCCCTCGATATTGTTTCTTGTTGCTTGTCCCTCTTTGGGGAGCCCTGCACCTCCTTATATAAGTTGAAGGGGCGGCTTACATGTAGAGTCCTATTAGGATTAGAACTAACTTATTCTCGATTACAAGTCGGATACAAGTACATGTCTTGCTTCCTCGTAAAGGAAATATTCCTCATGCCTTCTGTCTTAAGCCGGCCCACCATAATATGAGCCGGCCTACTAGGCCTTGGGCCTAGTCTTCTATGTGACCCGCCGTCGGGGTCATCCGTGAGTCGTCTGACCACTGAGCTGGCAGACCCGTGAGTCGCTAGTCTTCCGGCGGGTCATCGATGAAGCGCTAAGTCCGACTGGGTCATACTTCCGGCCGGGTCATATCGCGGGGTATATCCCCGACAATAACCCAAAACCGTGTTCACTTCCCGGACTCCGCCGAAAAGAGACCATTACGGCTACACACGCGGTTGATGCATTTTAGTTAAGTCAAGTGTCAAGTTCTCTACAACCGGACATTAACAAATTCCCATCTGCCACATAACCGCGGGCACGGCTTTCGAAAGATAATACCCTGCAGGGGTGTCCCAACTTAGCTCATTATAAGCTCTCACGGTCAACGAAGGATATTCCTTCTCCCGGGAAGACCCGATCAGTCTCGGAATCCCGGTTACAAGACATTTCGACAATGGTAAAACAAGATCAGCAAGACCACCCGACTGTGTCGACAAATCCCGATAGGAGCTGCACATATCTCGTTCTCAGGGCACACCGGATAAGCGAAGCGTACAGGTACCAACGTGATCCAAGTTGCCTAGGGACGGTGCCGCACGGTGCTCTAGTTCGGACCAACACTCAGAGGAGCACTGGCCCGAGGGGGGGGGGTTAAAATAAAGATGACCCTCGGGCTCACGAAAACCCATGGGAAGAAGGCTTAGGTAGGCAAATGTAAAACCAAGGTTGGGCCTTGCTGGAGGAGTTTTATTCAAGGCGAACTGTCAAGGGGGTCCCATAAATCACCCAACCGTGTAAGGAATGCAAAATCAAGGAATATAACACCGGTATGACAAAAACTAGGGCGACAAGAGTGGAACAAAACACCAGGCATAAGGCCGAGCCTTCCACCCTTTACCCAGTATATAGATGCATTAATTAAATAAGAGATATTGTGATATCCCAACATATCCATGTTCCAACATGGAACAGACTTCATCTTCACCCGCAACTAGCAACGCTATAAGAGGGGCTGAGCAAAAGCGGTAACATAGCCAAACAACGGTTTGCTAGGAAAGGATGGTTAGAGGCTTGACATGGCAACATGGGAGGCATGATATAGAAAGTGGTAGGTATCGCGGCATAGCAAAAGAGCGAACAACTAGCAAGCAAAGATAGAAGTGATTTCAAGGGTACGGTCATCTTGCCTGGAAAGTTCTCAGAGTTGTCGAAAGCTTGATCCTCGTAAGCGTTCTCAACAGGTTCTTCGGTCACGTACTCGTCTCCCGGCTCTACCCAAAGCAAGAACACAAGCAATGGAACAACTATCAACCATGATGCAATGCACAAGCAACATGATGCAAAACATGGCATGGTATGCTAGTTGTGATATGCAATGCATATGCGTGCTCCGTAAGGGAAAATATGAACAAGGCATCAACTTGGCAAACCAAGTATGCTGCTGGAAAGATGAGATGATTTCGGTTGGAATCGATATAAAGATCACTGGAATCGGATGCACGGTTTGCAAATGACAATGAAAACAAGGTTGGCACAAATCCGCGGTTAACAGCATGATGCCATCTAGAATGCAACGAGGAACTAAGCTACTGCACTCCAACATAAGAGCAAAACATATGTCAGAGATGTACACGAGATGCTTGACAAAATATGAACACTGAGCTATGGCTAAATCACACACGAGAAGGTTCAAACAAGCATGGCAAAAGTGCAAAAGATATCAGCTTCACAGACTTAGTGAAAATAACATGCCAGGAATTAACATCACGAAGCCATGTTTAGACGAAGCAAACAACATGCTACAGGAACATAACATAGCAACCAAGGCACGGCATAAATCTACTCAAAGCATAGAACTAAAGTCCCTTACTGATCATGATCCAAAAAGGAGCAAAAGATATGATGGCATCCATATAAACATAGAAAGTTTCATTACAGATTTCAGACTTAGCAGAAAAACAGAGCATGGCATAAACAACATCATGATGGCATCTTTGCGAGCTCGATTCACTCACCACAAGGCATTGCATGACAAACTAAGCATACTACCAGCAATAATACATGTTCATGAAGCTAACCAAAGCAAGAAAAACCTCATAGCATGCGTGGATCAACTACAACAACCTTGGCAAAATTGATTAACACGTAAACAATCTACAAAGAACATTTTATAGCAAAAGTAGAGCAAGAGTGAGTCATGCCAGGGCACTCCATAATTGCAAAGAAGGAATGGATGGGTAGAGCACATCCATGTGTCCAAAACATCCTTACTGAACATACTCAAAAGAAGCATGGATCTCTGCATAGCAACATGGATACATGGCATAAAAATAACAGCAGAACAAGGACTTTGCAAACTCCCAAGTCCCTGAAAACAGCAACATCACGAAGCCTAGTTTGCATGCCTGTGCTAGTCACCACATAGACCCCACAAATACATGGCATACACCCCTGTAAAGATGGCATGACATAGTCCAAAACACATGTAGAGCTCATGCCCATAAGATGCACAAAATAAATGTAGCAAAAATGACAAATCCCCATAAACTGATAAGTAACAACAGTAAACGTTTTATAGCACTCTTGCATCAATGATTTGGGCATCAAGATGACCTCTAACAAACATGGCTCAATGGAACAAAATGAAGAGCACATCGTGATGAACATTTCGGTATATAATATATGCAAAATGGTGCTACAGATGATGAGTTATGGCATGTTGAACACAAGCAAAGGAACAACTATCAACCACGATGCAATGCACAAGCAATATGATGCAAAACATGGCATGATATGCGAGTTGTGATATGCAATGCATACGCGTGCTCCGAAAGGGAAAAGATGAGCAAGGCATCAACTTGGAAAACCAAGTATGCCGCTGGAAAGATGAGATGATTTCGGTTGGAATCGAGATAAAGATCACTGGAATCGTATACACGGTTTGCAAATGACAAGCAAAACAAGGTTGGCACAAATCTACGGTTAACGGCATGATGCCATCTAGAATGCAACGAGGAACTAAGCTACTGCACTCCAACATAACAGAAAATCATATGGCAGTGATGTACTCAAGATACTTGACAAAATATGAACACTGAGATACGGCTAAATCACATAAGAGCAGGTTCAAACAAGCATGGCAAAAGTGCAAAAGATATCAGCTTCACAGACTTAGTGAAAATAACATGCCAGGAATTAACATCAGGAAGCCATGTTTAGAGTAAGCAAACAACATGCTACAGGAACATAACATAGCAAAACAAGGCATGGATGAATCTTCTCAAAGCATAGAACAAAAGTCCCTTAATGACCATGAGCCAAAAAGGATCAGAAGATATGATGGAACCCATGTAAACATAGCAAGTTTCGTTACAGATTTCAGACTTAGCAGAAAAACAGAGCATGGCATAAACATCATCATGAAGGCATCTTTGCGAGCTCGATTCACTCACCACAGGGAATTACATGACAAACTAAGAATACTACCAGCAATAATAAATGTTCATGAAGCTAACCAAAGCAAGAACAACCTCATAGCATGCATGGATCAACTACAAAAACCTTGGCAAAATTGATTAACACGTAAACAATCTGCCAGGAGCATTTTATAGTAAAAGTAGAGCAAGGTTGAGTCATGCTAGGGCACTCCATAATTGTCAAAAAAGGCATGGATGGGTAGAGCACATCCATATGTCCAAAATATCCTTACTTAAGATACTCAAAAGAAGCATGGATCTCTCTGTAGCAACATGGATACATGGCATAAAAATAACAGCAGAACAAGGACTTGGCAAACTCCTAAGTCCCTGAAAACAGCAACATCACAAAGCCTAGTTTTCATGCTTGTTCTAGTCACCACATAGACCACAAAAATACATGGCATACACCCCTGTAAAGATGGCATGGCATAGTCCAAAACACATGTAGAGCTCATGCCCATAAGATGCACACAATAAATGTAGCAAAAATGACAAATCCCCATAAACTGATAAGTAACGGCAGTAAACATTTTATAGCACTCCTGCATCAATAATTTGGGCATCAATATGACCTCAACAAATCATGTACCAATGGAACAAAATGAAGAGCGCATCGTGGTGAACATTTAGTTATATCATACATGCAAAACGGAGATACAGATGATGAGTTATGGCATGTTGAACATAGGACTAGAATGTAAAATAAAATGACTTGGAAATATCTCGGGGTCAACCTCTGGATCCAGATCTAGGGTTGACTTGGCATGGACGTCGAGGCAAGGCCGGGGTTCGTCGGGGATGGTGGAGGTAAGGCCGAAGAGGAGGAAGGAGAGGCCGGGGAGGTCGGTTTCGGCCGGATCCCACCGGATCCGGGCGCGGGCGCGCCGGAGACGGCGTTGGGGCGAGGCGCGGCGGAGACGGCGAACGGCGGTGGCGGCGGCCGGTGACGGCAGGGTGGCGGGGCGCGGTAGTGGCGGCAGCCGGCGAGGGAGCGCTCGGGCGGCGCGGCGCACGGGCGACGGCTAGCGCGGGTTTGCGCGGGCCCGTGACGGGCCTGGCGGGCCGCGGCGGCGGGGCGACAGGTGGCGAGGCCTGATTGGCCGCGGGCGGCGGCGGCTCCTGTCCAGCGAGGCCGGACATGTCCGGTGGCGGCGGGGGCGATTTGATCTAGGGTTTGGACCCGAATTTGGACGGGGAAGACCTATTTATAGCTAGAAGGAGTTTGGTGTGTCCAAATGAGGTGTAGTTTTCGCCCACACGATCATGATCCGACGACGGAGGACATGGAGATGGTTTAGATGGGTTATTGGGCTGTTTTGGAGGGTTGTTGGGCTACAACACACACGAGGCCTTTACGGTTCCCCGGTTAACCGTTGTAGTATCAAACGGACTCCAAATGGCACGAAGCTTGACAGGCGGTCTACCGGTGGTGTACCAAGGCCGCTTGGCAAATCTCGGTCCATTCCGAGAAAGTTTAACACCCGCACACGAAAAGAGATAAAAGGGGGACGCCGGTGCACGTGGGAGTGTCGGATTGCCAAACGAACAACGGGGAAAATGCTTGGATGCATGAGACGAACACGTATGCAAATGCGATGCACATGATGCCATGATATGAAATGCAAGACATGGACAAAATGCAAAATGAAGACAAAACCCAACCATGAGGGAATATCAAAACACATAGCCGAAAATGGCATGAGTTGGAATACAAATATGGCAAGTTACATCCGGGGTGTTACAACACTCCACCACTACGAGAGGATCTCGTCCCGAGATCTAGGACTGAAAGAACTCCGGATATTCAGAACGGAGGTGATCCTTGCGCTCCCAGGTGGCTTCTCGGTCGAAATGGTGTGAACACTTCACTTTCAGGAATTTGATGGACTTGTTGCGAGTCTTGCGCTCAGTTTCTTCAAGAATAGTAACGGGATGCTCATGATAAGACAGATCTTCTTGGAGATCAATCTCTTCGAAGTTGATGGTGCACTCAGGAGTCTTGAAGCACTTGCGAAGCTGTGACACGTGAAACAAATCGTGCACACTTGCGAAGTTGGAGGGAAGCTCAAGTTGATAGGAGAGGTCGCCTCTTTTGCCAATGATATTGAAAGGACCCACGTATCTAGGGGCAAGCTTCCCTTTGATACCGAAGCAACGAGTGCCTTTCATTGGAGAGACGCGGAGGTAGACATGATCTCCGAT
Organism: Triticum urartu; assembly: GCF_056163025.1. Classification (NCBI taxonomy): domain Eukaryota; kingdom Viridiplantae; phylum Streptophyta; class Magnoliopsida; order Poales; family Poaceae; genus Triticum; species Triticum urartu. The sequence goes on along the minus strand of NC_141878.1, from coordinate 545,832,266 downwards.
CTCGAAAGCCAAATCACGGTGCTTGCTATCATAGTAACTCTTCTGGAGCGATTGCGCGGCTTTGAGGTTTTCACGGATGACTTTACACATTTCTTCAGCCTCTGTGATCAAGTTGTTGCCAAGAAGTTGACGTTCACCAGTCTCTGACCAATTGAGAGGAGTACGACACTTTCTGCCATAGAGAATCTCGAATGGGGCCTTGCCCGAACTCGCTTGGAAGCTGTTGTTGTAGGAGAACTCAGCATATGGAAGACAATCTTCCCACTTCATACCGAAAGAGATGACACAAGCCCTGAGCATATCTTCGAGAATTTGGTTGACTCACTCGACTTGGCCACTAGTTTGAGGATGGAAAGCTGTGCTGAAGCGAATGTTGGTGCCCATGGCGTTCTTGAAGAAGTCCCAGAATTTAGAAGTGAAGATGCTTCCACGATCTGAAGATATCAACTACGGAATGTCGTGCAAAGAGACAATCCTGGAGGTGTATAGCTCTGCCAGCTGCGCTGCTGTGATGGATTCTTTGATAGGAAGAAAATGAGCCACTTTAGTAAGTTTGTTGATGACAACGAAGATAGCATCATTTCCACGCTTGGACTTAGGAAAACCAGTCACGAAGTCCATTTCGATATGATCAAACTTTCATTATGGAATAGCAAGAGGTTGGAGGAGACCAGCTGGTCGTTGGTGTTCTACTTTTACCCTTCGACAGACATCACATTCGTTCACGAATTGGGCGATTTCTCGCTTCATTCGAGTCCACCAATATGACAGCTTGAGATCCTGGTACATCTTCGTACTTCCAGGATGAATGGAAAGAAGAGAATTGTGCGCCTCGTTCATAATGACTTTCCTTAGATCAGCTTTAGGAACCACAATCCGGTCCTTGAAGAATAAAGTGTCTTTGTCATCAATGCGATAGCACTTTTATTTGGGAATGCCCTTGTCAATACCACGTTTCACCTTCTTCACCATGGCATCCAGGAGTTGTGCCTCACGAATTTGATCTTCCAAAGTGGGAGAGACTAGGATGTTGGCAAGAAAGCCCTGAGGAACAACTTGGAGATTCAGCTTGCGGAAAGCTTCACAAAGATCCGGTTGGAAGGGCTTGAGGATTAAGCTGTTGCAATAAGCCTTCCTGCTCAAAGCATCTGCAATGACGTTGGCCTTGCCTGGAGTATATTCAATACTCGGATTGTACTCTTGAATCATTTTGACCCATCGAGTTTGCCTGAGGTTTAGGTTGGGTTGAGTGAAGATGTACTTGAGACTCTTGTGATCGGTGAATATGTCCACTTTCCTTCCCAACAAGAGATGTCTCCATGTTATTAATGCATGGACAACTACCGCCAACTCAGATCGTGAGTGGGGTAGTTCTTTTCGTTGGGCTTCAACTGACGGGAGGTATAGGCCACAACTTTCTTCTCTTGCATTAACACAGCACCGAGACCTTGAAGAGAAGCATCACAGAAAACTTCGAATGGCTTGGATTCGTCAGGGGGAGTCAAGACAGGAGCTGTGACGAGTTTCTCTTTGAGAGTGTTGAAAGCAACGTCACACTCAGGAGTCCAGACATACTTCACATGCTTCTAGAGGAGGTTGGAAAGAGGCTTTGCAATCTTTGAGAAATTCTGAACGAATCTTCGGCAATAGCTTGCAAGTCCAAGAAAACTTCGAAGCTGCTTAACATTCTGAGGAGGTTCCCAATTCACAACTGCAGACACCTTCTCGGGATTAACAGTGATGCCCTTGGCATAGATGATATGACCAAGGTAAAGAACTTCATCAAGCCAAAACTCACATTTGGAGAACTTCGCATAGAATTGATACTCTCTGAGCTTGTCGAGCACCAATCGCAAATGTTTGGCATGGTCCTTCTTATTCTTGGAGAAGACGAATATATCATCGAGATACACCAAGACGAATTCATTGGTGTAGGGGTTGAAGATGAAGTTCATCATTCGAGAGAATGTTGGAGGAGCATTGACAAGGCCGAAAGACATGACAGTATATTCATAAGAACCAAAGCTTGTTCTGAATGTTGTCTTGGGAATATCTCCTTCATGAATGCGAATCTGATGATAGCCCATACAAAGGTCAAGCTTGGAGAATACTTTAGCACCTTTGAGTTGCTCGAATAGCTCATTGATGTTGGGAAGTGGATACTTGTTCTTGATAGTCTTCTTGTTCAATGGACGGTAATCGACGCAAAGTCGGTCCGTGCCATCTTTCTTCTGGACAAAAGAACACCACAACCCCATGGAGATGAACTCGGTCTGATCAGACCCAGACGCTCTTGTTCATCGAGTTGTTTCTTCAATTCCTTCAACTCCTTTGGTCCAAGATTGTATGGACGATTGCAAACGGGTTCCGTGCCAGGCTCAAGATCGATAATGAATTCAACTGGCCGGTGAGGAGGCATACCCTGAAGCTCTTCTGGAAAGACATCTTGGTACTCACAAATGACTAGAATCTGAGAGATAGCATTCAACTCACCCTTCTCATTGAGAGAAAACAACCGAATGGTTTCATCACGAGCGGCATAGATGATCACATCCTCAGAAGAGTGTGTCAATTGAATTTCCCTGGCAGCACAATCAAGCTAAGCCTTGTGCTTAGAAAGCCAGTCCATCCCGAGAATTAAATCAATATCCGAGTCACCAAGGACAAATGGAGAAGACAGAAATTTATAGTTGCCCATCTTGATAGAACTATCAGGAACTATCGAGTTGGCTCTCATTGACTTCCCCGGAGAAACAACACCCAACGGTTTATCCAGGTAAGTCGAAGTAAAATCCTTCTTTGCAAAGAACAATCTTGACATGAAACAATGCGATGTACCAGTATCAAATAAAAATTTTGCAGGAATATCATTAACTGAGAGATTACCCATTATCACATCAGTAGATTCCTCCGCTTGAGCTACATTCATCATGTTCACCTTTGCAGACTTGGGATGCTTGACCACTGCATTGCTTGAAGATCTCACAGGAGGAGGAGGCGGAAGGCGCCTTTGGTTGAAGCACTTGTTCGCATAGTGACCTTTTTGCTGACACTTGTTGCAAGTCACTTCTGAGAGCGGACGTTGATAAGGAGCATAAGACCTTGGAGCTTGATTCTGAGACTTGTTTTGATAGCCAGGGTTGGGTGGGTGGGAAGATCCATGGCCACCTTTGTTCTTCTGCTGGTAAGGCTGACGGAACGGAGGAGGAGGAGGCAACCAGAACTTCTGTTGCTTAGCTACTACTAGTGAGGAAGAAGAAGACTGAACTGCGTTCCTGACCCTCTTCTTAGAAGCCTCACACTTGAGCTGGGCAGCTTCTTGCTTCAGTGCCATGTTGTAGAATTGATCAAACTTAGTCGTCTCAACAAGAACGAGAGCTAACTGCAGATCTTCTCTAAGACCACCTTTGAATTGATAAATCATGCTCTTTTCATCAGGAACGTCTTGTTTAGCGAAGCGAGCAAGTTCCTGAAACTGGATGTTTTATTGGTACACGGACATGCTGCCTTGCTTGAGATGGCGGAACTCCTCACGCTTGCTTTCAACAACACTTTGTGGAATGTGGTGAGCTTTGAAGTCTCGGCAGAAATCATCCCAGGTAATCACACGACCTCCGCTAGAATCTTTGTATTGTTGATACCAATCAGCAGCTTGGTCCTTGAGTTGAAAAGAAGCAAACTTGACAAAGTCCTCAGGCCTGACATTGCTATATTCAAAATGCTTGTTGATGTCCACGAGCCAATCATCGGCACAGTAGCTAAAAGACTTCGGCTGATTTGCAAGGAATTGGTTGAGGGTTGCGAAGTGAGGCTGATGGTTGAACTGCCCTCGACCTTGATTCCCTTGACTTCCTTGATGTCGGTTGCGATCTTGAATGAGCTGAATCATTATCTGAGCGTTGGCGTTGGTGGCTGTCATCAAAGCTTGCCATGCCTCCGGAGGCGGAGGTGGAGGTGGAGGGTTCGACTGACTCCCATCATTGCATTCCGGATTCTGACGCGTTGGCGGAGCCATCCTGTAGAGGGTGACATCCGTTAGCATCTTGAAGGACATATATTCAAGCTAAATCAAAGGATCAAAATTGCAACACATAGCCTTAACATTCGAACAAGAATGAACGAATGAATTCCAAAGTAAATCATCACACTTCCATAAGTTGAGAAGCCACTTAGATAAAGATAGAAGAATAAAATCAACAAGGCACGGATATGAACAAATACTTGGTAAGGATTACCCAATGCCAAACCAAATATTTGCGGGAAGAAATACTAGAGCTACATGAATTCCCACCTATAGAACTCCCAAAACTTTCTGGTTATGCAATCAGGTGTTGGGGATACAGGGGAAGCAATATATCTCACCCAAACTAGCAAATCCTACATCCAGCTGTATCCATCCTTCAACACATAACCAAGAAACCTTCGGAAATCATTTACCTCAACCTTCGAAAAGCATCCGTTATACGAGTTATGGCAATACTCCCGAACTCCCGCCCCAGTACTGGGTGGCGTCGAGGTTATCTCACCAACAACTGCATAAAAGAGATTTTTGATGTCGGCGAAACTCAGGTATTCCAGAACTGCAATGATAAAATTGTGACGACAACACCACGGAGCTCAACTCCCTGGGACACTGCCACAACCCCTAAATATCAGGAGGCACCAAGAACAATGTTCTCATCACAAAACCATCGCAATGATTCCAAGATACCCGTGTGATCCTAATTTTTTTCGTGAAATTTGAGGAGAGGAGAGTCAAAACTTCTACGTCAGGGGGGCCTCACCAGAGCGACGAAGGGACTGGGAAGTAAAAATAATCCTACTCTCCGATATATATAATCCTAAGACTCAAAACATTTTTTCTAGACTCAACAACGCCAGCGATTCAATCAAGCAGGGGCCTCCTAAGTCGGGGATGGCTCTGATTACCAACTTGTAACGCCCACGATGCGGCTATATCTCTCACGTGTCGAGGCACGACTTAGAGGCATAACCGCGTTGTAGGTTTTATCGCAAGAAGGGTCATATTCACACAATCCCATGTAATGAACAAGAATGGGATAAAGAGAGTTGGCTTACAATCACCACTTCAAACAATACATAAATTAAACATACATCATCCAGAGTACAATCAAGGTCCGACTACGGAACCAAAATAAAAGAAGACAACCCCAAATGCTAGATCCCCGATCGTCCCAACTGGGCTCCACTACTGATCATCAGGGAAAGAAACATAGTAACGACCATGTTCCTCGTCAAACTCCCACTTGAGCTCGGTTACGTCACCTGCACTGGCATCGTCGGCACCTGCAACTGTTTTGGTAGAATCTGTGAGTCACGAGGACTCAGCAATCTCACACCCGCGAGATCAAGACTATTTAAGCTTAAAGGAAGGATGGGGTAATGAGGTGGAGCTGCAGCAAGCACTAAGCATATATGGTGGCTAACATATGCAAAAGAGAGCGAGAAGAGAAGCAAACCACGGTCGTGAAGCTAGAAGTGATCCTGAAACTACTTACGTTCATCCATAACCCAAAACCGTGTTCACTTCCCGGACTCCGCCAAAAAGAGACCATCACGGCTACACACGCGGTTGATGTATTTTAGGTAAGTCAAGTGTCAAGTTCTGTACAACCGGACATTAACAAATTCCCATCTTCCACATAACCGCGGGCACGGCTTTCGAACGATAATACCCTGTAGGGGTGTCCCAACTTAGCCCATTATAAGCTCTCACGGTCAACAAAGGATATTCCTTCTCCCGGGAAGACCCGATCAGTCTCAGAATCCCGGTTACAAGACATTTAGACAATGGTAAAACAAGACCAGCAAGACCACCCTACTGTGCCGACAAATCCCGATAGGAGCTGCACATATCTCGTTCTCAGGGCACACCGGATAAGCGAAGCGTACATGTACCAACGTGACCCAAGTTGCCTAGGGACGGTCCCGCACGGTGCTCTAGTTCGGACCAACACTCAGAGGAGCACTGGCCCGGGGGGGGGGGGTTAAAATAAAGATGACCCTTGGGCTCGCGAAAACCCAAGGTGTCGTGGTTTTGTCACGGCAGATGTCCTCATGAAAGGACTTAGTCGTGGAGCCATCGCTACGGGTTAGCTTGAAGGGGTTAAAGCGGACACAGGGACGCAAGAGAGTTTATATTAGTTCGTCCCCTTCAACGAAGGTAAAAGCCTACGTCTAGTTGTGATGGAATTGATGGGGTTTCGATGACTAGGGAGCAAACAAGCTTCGCCTAAGTCTCGAGTTATTTTCTGTTGTCCTTGAACCGCCACCGGGTCATCCCCTTATATACATGGGTGACGCCCGTCGGTTTATAGAGTCCCGACACCGGCTCATATACGTGTCTAGTTCGGTCTCCACTATTCATGACTTACAATACAAGTTACATACCGACGCCGGTTTACGGCTACAGGCCTTAAACCGATTACGGTCCTTGAGCCCTCATCTGCCTTCATGGGCTTTAACATACTCAACTACTGATGAAGTTAACCCGACCTGTCTTGGCCAATTTACGCCTAGTAGTAATATCCCCAACATTAGGCCCCAGATTAATTTGAACAGGTTCATGTCAATCCTTAGCAAAAAACTTCATCTTCAACATCTTCTTGTGGTTTGGTAAACCGTCGTGACGTCATCTTCTCAGATCGTTGTAAACCAGCGTGACGTCATCTCTTATAAAGAAACTATACATGATACCTCCTTATTAAATAGATCTGCGACAATCGAGGCGATAGCTTCATTTCCAAACTTGCAGCTCCTTGATTTTCGCGCCTGACACATGTCCCTTTCTTTATAAATAGGACCGAAGGGTCATTTATTTTTCCCCTTCGTGCCCTTCTGCTTCGTCTTCCTTGCGCCACTCAGCTTCAGAACTCCACCGCCGCCGTCGACTTCTGCTCCAACCTTGGCCGCTGCATCACCCTAAGTGTACCAGAGCATCGCGGTGATCTTCCGCTTCTTCCTCAGCTCCGGTAAGTCTTCTATCCTTTCCACCATAGATCCATTCTAGGGTTTCCGAGTTCTTCAACGTTCATTGTTAGCTTCTTGTTCATGCGATAGATCTTAGATGAATCTGCGAATCTTTGCTCTTGTGTAGTGGTAGCTTTTTATTCTCCGCCTTCACCGACGTATCTCCAGACCATAGATCTTACTTGTACTTTTGCTCATTGATTCGGTACTGCCCCATTTAAACTTTGAATATTTATCTCTTTTCTGAACATGCTCCAGATCCAAAACTGCAATATAACTTTGTGAAATCTGTTTTTGGGTACTTACTCATCTGCAATCTTGACTCTTCATTGTTTAGACCAGGTGGTTTAACTTTTGTAAAGAATTGACAAACCGGTATATATCATTAGTCCCCCTGTTGAACCGCCAGAATCCTTTAGTAGGGCACTGCCACTTTGTAGAACTCCGGTTTATAAATAATTGCCTCCGATTTAGCAATGTAAGCATCAGTGTATACCTTTCCAACATATTCTTGAACCGGTAATTACTGCCTTGTAGATCTTGCCAAGGCCAAACAAGTATACGAGTGCAACTGGGTCCCTTCTCGAGTGACCAAAGACCGACTGAACAATCTGGTCAGAACAGGCGCTTTAAGTAAGAAAGATGTCATTCACTGGAGGGTCCCTGGCCCGGAATGTCCTCCCTCGCCCAAAGACGGAGAAGTTGCTGTTTTTGCCGATCATCTAGCCCGAGGCTTCAACCCTCCCGGTTCAAAATTTTACCGGGATGTCCTAGCCAACTTCCAACTGCGTCCACAAGATACTGGTCCCAACTCCGTCACCAACATCTGTCACTTTCAAGTGCTTTGTGAGGTGTACTTTCAAGAGGAGCCCACAGTAGAATTATTCTGGGATTGCTTCCATCTGAACCGTCGCACCGAATTTACAGATGGTCCCAATACAGAGTTAGGCGGCATGGCGATTCAGAAGAGGAAAGAAGTTACCTATCCTCACGCCAAATTGCATAGTCACCCCAAAGAGTGGAACCAAACATGGTTTTACTGCAAAGATACCTCTCCTTCTGAAGAAAATCCCTTGCCAGGTTACCGTCCAGAGCGGCTGAGGAACACACACCCCTTTCCACATAGGCTGACTGCTAAGGAGAGAAGCAAATACGCCGCTCAACTATCCAAGCTTAGGGCCTTCATGGCCAACGGGTTGACAGGGGTTGACCTTGCTCGTTGCTGGATATCTTGGAGCATACTCCCTGTAAGCCAGCGCTCCGGTTTGATGTGCGAATATACCAGAGACGTAAAAGATATTCAACGGCACATTGACATCTAGCTTACAGATGACGAAGTTACTGAAGCTGTGAAAAAGATACTAAATGAACCGGAAGCCGTCTGTGCTCAAACCAGCCTGCTTCCCTTCTGCGCCATTAACAAACCGCCAGCTGTAAGCCTCATACCTTATGCTTTTACTGAATCTTCCTTTGTTCGAAATATCCCCTGACAATGTTAATATTTTTGTAAAACAGGGTGATGATCCGTTTTGGAGCAAGAAGCCTCCGCAAGAGAAATCGGAGAAACCAACCCGGCCAAAAACCAGAGTTGTGAAGAAGCCTGCTACCAGGAAAAAAACCACTGCCTCCTCCGACCCACCAGCTGACGATGATGTGGGTAACCCGGACCTTGAGGTAGAGCTTGACTCACTTGGTTTATTTTTCATATGCCTTATTGATGATGATCATTGCTAGGACGACACTGAAGTCAGTCAAGCTAATGGTGTAGAGGTAATCGTTCTCTCTTCCAATTCAAACCCTTTGCCTTCAGTAAAAATCCGTTGGGAAAACCGGGAAGATAAATTTTCTCATCCTCTTGCTTATTTGGACCCACACTTTCTTGTGAAGACACAACAGCACGAAGCTCGCCACACAACCCGGCACAGCGGGCAGGTAGTTACCTCCGCCGGTGTGACACCCCTGATTCAACCGTACACTAATCATACACACAAACGTGTACGATCAAGATCAGGGACTCACGGGAAGATATCACAACACAACTCTACAAATAAAATAAGTCATACAAGCATCATATTACAAGCCAGGGGCCTCGAGGGCTCGAATACAAGAGCTCGATCATAGACGAGTCAGCGGAAGCAACAATATCTGAGTACAGACATAAGTTAAACAAGTTTGCCTTAAGAAGGCTAGCACAAACTGGGATACAGATCGAAAGAGGCGCAGGCCTCCTGCCAGGGATCCTCCTAACTACTCCTGGTCGTCGTCAGCGGGCACCACGTAGTAGTAGGCACCTCCGGTGTAGTAGGAGTCGTCGTCGAAGGTGGCGTCTGGCTCCTGGGATCCAACATCTGGTTGCGACAACCAGGTAGAAGGGATAGGGGGAAAAGAGGGAGAAAGGAACCGTGAGTACTCATCCAAAGTACTCGCAAGCAAGGAGCTATACAACATATGTATGCATGGGTATTAAATGGAATAAGGGTATCATATGTGGACTGAACTGCAGAAAGCCGGAATAAGGGGGGATAGCTAGTCCTTTCGAAGACTACGCTTCTGGCAGCCTCCGTCTTGCAGCATGTAGGAGAGAGTAGACTGAAGTCCTCCAAGTAGCATCGCATAGCATAATCCTAACCGATGATCCTCCCCTTGTCGCCCTGTGAGAGAGCGATCACCGGTTGTATCTGGCACTTGGAAGGGTGTGTTTTATTACGTATCCGGTTCTAGTTGTCATAAGGTCAAGGTACAACTCCAAGTCGTCCTGTTACCGAAGATCACGGCTATTCGAATAGATTAACTTCCCTGCAGGGGTGCACCACATAACCCAACACGCTCGATCCCATTTGGCCGGACACACTTTCCTGGGTCATGCCCGGCCTCGGAAGATCAACACGTCGCAGCCCCACCTAGACCAACAGAGAGGTCAGCACGCCGGTCTAAACCTAAGCGCCCAGGGGTCTGGGCCCATCGCCCTTAGCACACCTGCACGTTGCGTGGGCGGCCGGAAGCAGACCTAGCCTAGTGGCGTTCCAGTCCAATCCGGCGCGCGCCGCTCAGTTGCTGACGTCACGAAGGCTTCGGCTGATACCACGACGCCGAGTGCCCATAACTGTCCCCGCGTAGATGGTTAGTGCGTATAGGCCAGTAGCCAGACTCGGATCAAATACCAAGATCTCGTTAAACGTGTTAAGTATCTGCGAACGCCGACCAGGGCCAGGCCCACCTCTCTCCTAGGTGGTCGAAACCTGCCCTGTCGCTCCGCCTCAAAGATCCACTCGCGGGTGCTCCTACGAGCCGACCCGTCTTTAATCACCACATGTATCATGTATAAAGTAAATAGTATATACCCGTGATCACCTCCCGAGTGATCACGGCCCGATAGTATAGCACAGCAGACGGACAAGAATGTAGGGCCACAGATGGAAATACTAGCATCCTATACTAAGCAAGTAGGATTGCAGGTAAAGGTATCAACAGTAGTAGCAAGGACAGGCTATGCATCAGGATAGGAATAACGAAAGCAGTAACATGTTACACTACTCTAATGCAAGCAGTATAGAGGATAGTAGGCGATATCTGGTGATCAAGGGGGGGGGCTTGCCTGGTTGCTCTGGCAAGAGAGAGTGGTCGTCAACTCCGTAGTCGTACTGGGTAGCAGCGGCGTCGGTCTCGGTGTCTAGCGAGAGAAGAGGGGGGAGAAACAATAAATATTTAAGCAAACAGATGCATAGCGATGAATGACATGACAAGTAGCAGTGCTAGGGGTGCCCTATTGCGGTATGAGGTGATACCGGTGTGGGGGGGAAACATCCGGGAAAGTATCCCCGGTGTTTCGCGTTTTCGGACAGATGAACCGGAGGTGAAATGTTGCAGGTTCACTATGCTAGGGACGCGTGGCGGGCGAACGGGCTGCGTATCCGAATTCGTCTCGTCGTTCTGAGCAACTTTCATGTATACAACTTTTTCATCCGAGTTACGGGTCGAGCCTGTCCGGGGGGCGAGGCAACCAGGGCACGGCGGGGTGTCACCGGCGAGCAGCGCGGCAGCGCGGTAGCAGGGGGGGTCCGCGGGCGAGCGGCGCAGGGGAAGGCAGGGCGGCGAGCGTTGCCGGCGCGCGCGCTGGGGTGGTGAGCCGTGGGCGGGGCCAGAGGGCGGTCGCGGGCAACGCGAGCTCGGCGAGCGCTGGTTCGGCGGCGAGCGAGTGACCCGGGGCTCGCGGCGATGGGCGCGGCGGACGCGATGGTGAGCGTGCGCGCGGTGGCGCGTCGAGGGAGACGCATATGGCGCGGGGACAGGGGAGGACGAGGGGGAATCGGTGAGGGGCTCACAGCGGAGCGTAGGGGGCTGGCAGTGGGCTCGGGAAGACGAGGTAGCGAGCGACGGGCGGCAGTGTCGAGGCCGCCGGCGGCGGGTGGCGGCGACTTGGGGCGGCGGTGTCCAGGCGGCGGGGCGCGGCTCGATCCGGCGGCTTCAGGGTCGGTAACGAGGCGAGGCGCCGGCGTCGAGGAGTGGGGCGGCGCGGTCGCCGGGGAGAGGCGGCGGGGTCGGGATGAGGCCGACGGGGCGATGGGATGGGGGCGCCGAGCGCTGGGGCGCTGGGTGTGTGGCGGCACTGGGAGGGAGAGGGAGAGACGTGCGGGGGAGAGTGGGGGTGGGGGTGAGCTAGGGTTTTGGTCGTGGGGGGGATAAGGGAGGCGTGGGGGGGGGGGGCGGCTGGGCCGTGGGGTGGGCTGGCCCATTCGGGCGGCTGAGGCCAGCTGGGCCACTTGGCCCAGTGAGAGGGGGGTTGCTTTGTCCCTTTTTTTCTTTGTTTTGTTTTTTTATCCTTTTGCATTTCTGCTTTTAAACCTTTTAAACTATTTAGACATTTTATAAAAATGGGTTTGCTGCCCCATAATTACCTGTGTAATAATTAGCAACCACCGAACATTTTTGTTTCAATTTTTGAAAACTTTTATTGCCGACATTAATTTTAAATTTTAAATTTGAATTCGACGCGGTTTGAACTAACGGGCGTTTAGCAACAGTAATCAGGATGACATGGCATGATTAGCGTGGGATTACTGTAGCAAGATTATCCGGCGTTACAGCCGGTTTACCGAACAGTCCGGTTCGGAAACGCCGTTTAGAGGTCTCTAATTCTCTTGTCAATGCTTATGCTTGCCCTAAAGCGGGTTTTTTTCGTCGACCTCTTTATCCGTCTGATTCCGATTGTCAGGGCACTTCTCATTCATCTTCTGGCGAATCATCAGCCACCAAGCTTCCACCACTTAAAATGGTGCTTGGGTAAGTTATATTCCATCTTGTATTTCTTATATATTACCTTTTAACAAAAATTGTACTGATCCTTGTTAACCTCCTTTCTCAGGGCCAAGCCCAGACCAAGCAAGAAGGCTCGCCTGAACAATACGGCAGAGGAAAATGCCGCTGCTGAACCGGATAAAATACCAGATCCTGAAGAAGCCAACCGTGACGACGTGCTGAATAATCCACCACCGCAAGACCATGACTTTGTCGCTGAAGAGGAAAATGCTGATACCACAGGCCCTACTGATCAACCAACGAGCCCTATCTGGACTGACAGAACAGCTAGCCCAACGAAGACTACTGACAAACTGGCGACCCCGGTTCAAATTGGTGAAGAGAAATACGATGAGGTCCTTATCACTGGCATTGGCCGTACCGAGCCAAGTAATCCTGTCGCTTTGTCCAGGCACACAGCCAAAGATGAATTTGCTACAATTGGTAAAGACAAGCGGAATGCTGACTTATGGAGTTATGCCGCTCTGAACGCCCAAGATCTCCATTCTGGCTATCTGAACCGGCTGTACACCAGCTGTGACTATGAAGCCGGTCTGGTTAATATGATGAAAGACTAATATGAGGTAACTTCCTATATGCTTCCTCTTCCTGTATCACTGTAATATGTTTGTCACCTTCAGTAGCCCCCAAGGGTCGGTTTAAGATATCAACTTAAGCCGGGACTTGTTTAAACAGTCAACTTGAACCTTAATTCTTCTGAACTTTGCTGACGTAGCCCCCAAGGGCCGGTTCAACTTTTCATAGTTAAACCAGGACTTCAGAAAATAAAAGTTCCTGTACTAGTATCCTTTGAAGAAATAGCCATTAGCCCCCAAGTGCCAAGTTGAATACTTGTATTGAGCTTGGGACTTTGTAGAAACTTTTGGGTCAAGAGCAAATATGCATTAGCCCCCAAGTACCAAGGGCATAACTTGTTATGTGGTTGGTACTTCAAATCTGTATCGTCATTTTCATGATATAATCACCTGTATACAGGCTGAGCTGAGCAAAAGAGAAAGTCAAACCGCCGACCTGCAAGAAAACTTGAAGTCCCAACAGGCCGAAACCTCTAAGGCGGAAGAGGAATTAACCAGCGCTTTAAACGTCATGGAGAAGCTTAAGGAGGGCTTTAACAAAGAGCGGGCGGATTGGGCCACTGAGAAAGCCGCTTTGACGCAAAGAGCTGAGAAAGTCGAAGCTGCTCTCAAACCGGTGGTTGACGAACTGCCCAGTGTGAAGCGGCAAGTTCATGCCATGACCGCTGCTGTCTTTGGTAAGCCTTTTTGATTTCTGAATTAACTAGGCCGTCACATGTAACTGCCGGCTTATTAATCCTTGAATGGATACAGGAACACGCATTGGTCACTTGGGATCAGATATGCGGAAGAAGTTGAAAGCCGCCTATACGTTGATAGAACAACTGAATACTGGTGCACAACGGATCATCTTCACTGCTTCTCACAACAATCTGCCGTCCAACTTGATCCAGGACACTATTAAGAGGTTGTCTATGCTCCCTGCCCGGGTTGAAGAGCTGAAGAAATCTGCTGCTAGAATCGGTGCTTTGAACACCTTAATCCGGGCAAAAGCGTGGGTGCCGGATTTTGATCCTGTTGAAGCGGCCCAAGGCTACCCCAGCTTGAAGGAAGACGGGACAGAGTTTAGTGAAGAGGATCTCTGAGCTATAAACCGGGAAGTGCGCCCTCTGGCTTGTCAATTGGTTGAAGAGGCAGATTTGTCCCACTATCAAGCCCAATATGATGACCAAAACAAACGAGTGGCTGCACCAATTCCTGAAGCGGAGAATCTTATCCCGCCAATCCGTAAGCATACTTACGCTCCTGACATTGAACCGTCGTTGCTGATCAATGATGAAGCTGTCTTTCAAGCATTAACTGGAATCGACTAGGCAACTGTTGATTTCCAGCCGCTGGGTAGGGAGGAAGAGGCTGAACCGGCGCGAGATGACCCGCAACCATCAGGTCAAGCTGGTGACCAAGCATAAACCAGAAGCCAGTTTAAATCACTGCATGTTGAGTTATGCAGAAAATGATGATCTTATTTGGGCACTGTGTTGCCTTGTAATAGGCTAGCTGATACACTTGGTCTTGATATGCCTTCGTGCATTTTTATTGCAACTGATGCTTCTTTTGAATTATCTATCTCCAAACTGTTTTCTGCAGCCAAAAAGCTTAAAGCATCGCCGCTGTTTATCGCCAGGCGGGTCATGATATCTATGTATGTGAAACAAAAGATAATAGCTTAGATTAAGCATATGACCAAATATTGAGATACATAATACCTGCCATCGTTGGGCATGAAGTTGGCTTGGCCAATCTTGAAGTGGAGTTGAATAAACCCACACCGTTGGGGAGAAAACAACTCCTGTTTATATAAGGCCGGTTTACAGTGTAAACCGCTCCGGGTTATGATAAACGCCGGTTTACTCCATAATAGGATGGTAAGAAAAAATCAAACTGGGCAGTTAGTCTCAGGATTAAGATTTGACCGTGTCCCGTCAATTTGTAACTCACAGTTGAACCGGCTTAACAATGTCGGTTTAAAAGAAAACGCAACAAAAAGAGAAACGGTCTTTAACAAAAAAGAATAAAATTGAAGCAAAGGCAAAGGTAAAACCATTTGCAAATGAGGCTTTGAGGCGATCAAGTGGCATTACCATGGTCAAACAAGACCATGCCCCCAAAAAGGCGTAACTATGGTTAAAATCAGCCAGGTCCCCAAATGATGCGTTGGCATTACGCCGATCAAGAGGTGTAGCGATGGTTCGGGTTCGACCAAAGCCCCCAAGTGATGCTGTGGCACTAGGCCGATCAAGAGGCGTGACTATGGTTCAGACATGACCAAGTCCCCAAGTGATGATGTGGCTTTTCGCCTACCAAATGGCGTTGCTGTGGTTCGGACACGACCAAGCCCCCAAGTGATATAATATAAAGCTTTTGAAAAGCTAACTCAAGGGGTAAACCGGAGGCCGCTTTAAGACAGAAACTCCATGTAACCACGCATGATGTAAAAACAACAGAGACCCCGCTTTAGCTGAGGCTCCGGTTTATTGCATTAATCATAATATATACATTGTCATAATATGTGCATAAGTAGAGCCGATGGCTCAAGTATAGTAAGGCCGAAGATGAGCTATGTTCCACGGCCTATTGGTCTCCTCTCTGATGTACGTGAGTCTTTATGCTCTCAAATATCGATCAGGTAATATGACCCGTGCAGATTCCTGCTGACCACAAAAGGTCCCTCACAAGGTGGGGATAACTTGTGCATATCTGTCTGGTCTTGGATGAGCCGAAGTACCAAATCTCCTTCTTGAAAGGTTCTGGTTCTAACTCGGCGACTGTGATAGCGACGGAGATCTTGCTGATAAATCGCCGAACGGGCAGCCGCTATGTCACGTTCCTCGTCCAGTCGGTCCAGAGCATCTTGCCGTGCTGCCTCCTTGTCCGCTTCAATATATGCTGCTATACGAGGTGAATCATGAAGGATGTCACTTGGGAGAACCGCCTCCGCTCCATAAACCATGAAGAACGGTGTGTATCCTGTCGATCTGTTGGGTGTGGTGTTGATGCTCCATAATACAGATGGTAACTCTTCAACCCAACAACCCGGCGTCCGCTGCAAAGGAACCATAAGACGGGGTTTGATGCCTCGCAAGATCTCTTGATTAGCCCTCTCTGCTTGGCCATTGGACTGTGGGTGAGCCACCGATGATACGTCAAGCCGGATGTGCTCACCTTGACAGAACTCCTTCATAGCACCCTTGGACAGGTTGGTACCATTCAGTGATGATGCTGTGTGGAAAGCCAAACCGGAAAATCGCCTTTTTGATGAATTGAACCGCCGTGGCTGCATCACACTTGCTAACTGGCTCTGCCTCCACCCACTTTGTGAACTTGTCAACTGCAACCAAGAGGTGAGTTTTCTTGTCCTTGGACCTTTTGAAAGGCCCAACCATATCCAGCCCCCAAGTTGCAAACGGCCAAGTAATTGGAATCATCCTCAACTCTTGAGCTGGCACATGAACACGTCTTGAGAACTTCTGACAGCCATCACATCGTCTGACCAGGTCCTCCGCATCAGCATCATCAATCAGCCAATAAAAACCATGGCGAAACGCTTTAGCCACCAAAGATTTTGAACCGGCGTGGTGACCACCATCTCCTTCATGGATTTATCGTAAGATTTCACAGCCTTCTTTAGGAGACACACAGCGTTGAAACGCCCCTCTCACACTGCAACGATGCAACTCTCCATTGATAATAGTCATGGACTTGGATCACCGGATTATCTGCCTGGCCAGGGTCTCGTCCTCTGGTAACTCGCCCCGGTTCAGATACGCGAGATAAGGAACCATCCAGTCCGGGATGACATGAAGAGCTGCCACCAATTGAGCCTCCGGATCAGGAATAGCCAAATCCTCTTCACCAGGGAGCTTGACAGACGGATTATGTAGAACGTCCAAGAAGACTTTAGGCGGAACCGGTTTACGTTGAGAACCCAACCGGCTCAAAGCGTCCATCGCTTCGTTCTTTCGTCGATCCACGTGATCCACCTGATAACCCTTGAAATGACTTGCAATAGTATCCACCTCACGACGATATGCTGCCATAAGTGGACCCTTGGAATCCCAAGTGCTAGATACTTGTTGAGCCACCAGGTCCAAGTCAACGAAGCACTTAACTCGGCTTAGATTCATCTCCTTAGCCATCCGGAGACCATGGAGTAAAGCTTCGTACTTAGCTGCATTGTTAGTATAAGGGCACATTAAGCGGAGAACGTAACAAAACTTATCACCTCGCGGGGAAGTTAACACGACTCCAGCCCCCAAGCCTTCTAATTGCC